>NW_020173550.1:2032170-2048588 GCF_003031525.2 Neophocaena asiaeorientalis asiaeorientalis
CCGGCCACCAAGCCAGAGACTGCAGTGTCCGCCTGGACTCCTCCCCCCTCCCTCACTGTCCATGTTCAGCAAGTCCCTGGGAACCGACCTCTGAAGGTCTCAGACCCAGCCCCTCCCCACCCCCCCTCTGCCTCAGCCTCCTTATCTCAGGCCCCATCACAGTGGGTCCCCAGCAGGCCCCCCGGTCTCCAGCCACTCCCTCCTCTGACCCATTGTACGCACAGTGGCCAGAGGGATCTTTCTAAAGCACTAACTACTGTGTCACTCTATTGCCTAAAACACTTCATGGCTCCCATTGTCTTCTGGAGAAAATCAGACTCCTTGGCAAAATGCACAAAGGTTTTAGGAGCTGATTCACCCTTGCCTGGCCCCCCGTTTCAAGACACACATTCCCCCTGCGAGGACCAGAAGGGCTGCCTGCTAGAACAGGCCTGCCTACTCCTCCTTCAAGCTCGGCTCAGATACCTCCTCCAAGCCACCTTGCCCGACAGCCCCTGCCAGCCTCGGGGGCCAGCCCTCCCCCTCCCAGCCGGCACAGCCTGGGGGCTGCTTGGGCAGGCCGGCAGTTTATCTCAGCATCCGGGCTGCCGAGCACCTGGAAATGGAGCTCCAAGGAAGTCCTGGGGAATGGGGGACCAAGCTTCCATGTGGGCGTAACCATCCTGATTTTGACAAGGAGCACAGAGGCTGCGTGACGTTAAAGAACCAGGCTGAGGTCTCAGAACTGCCTACGCAAGGATCTGAAGCCGGGGCTGCGACTCAAGCCCCTCTGAAGAACATTCCGGGGAATCTTTTCTTGAGCACGTCGCAGTGCGCAGAGACCACCCCCAGCCCACCAAAGGCTGAGTGATGGAGAACTCGCACACTCAGGAGGACTCCTGTTGGACCAGCGCAATGCATCTTGGGCCAGGCAGGGTCTGAGCAGCTCTCCCCAAATTTCCCTCTCGCTCTGTTTGAGGATCTTACTGTTCCTTGGTGCTTAATTCAATGTCCTGGTTCTACTCTAGGTGGAAGGACGCCCATGGTGCTCCGCTATGCTTACCCACCTCAGAGACCCCTGGGATAACAGAGGCATGTGCAGGTCTCCGAGCATTCCAAGAGAGCCCCCAAAAGGGCCCTGAGGAGGACAGCTGGCCCCAGAATACCAGGCTAATGCTACTTAAGAAGAAACAGGGCAGGATTCCTCACCCCTGTGGGTACCGCCCCGGGAGGTCAAAGACCACGTCCTGGCTGGCTACAGGAGAGGTCACATCCCACAGCCAGCACGGAGAGGAGGTCCAGTGCAGGGAGCCTGGGGGCACCTCTCAGGCACTGCTCAGCCTGTTCTAGGAATCTCCTCAATGAAGAAGGCTGAAAAAGCAAGGGTCCTCCTGGCAGCCCCAGAGCCTTCTTCTCTGAGAGGGCGGGCCAGCTAGGTTGCTCAGAAGAGCCCAGAGCTTAGAGAAAGGTCTCTTCCCACATTGTAAAGAGTCTTTCGGCCATGGCTGGAGAAACTGAGTCTGCAGTATCCATATCGTGGTCCCTGAGAGCCCAGGGAGGACATGGGAGGAGGGGATGCTGAGGTCCTAATCCCACTGCAGGGTATGCACTAGCATCCAAGACCCTCAGGCACGTGTGGCCCACGCTACGGGCTGTCCCCAGGCTGCACGGCCTCAGGATCCAGACTGACCCTGGCCGAGGCTGTGCTCCCAGGACCTGCAGAGTGCCATGACGGAGCCCCTGGGTGGCCCATGCTGGCAGGACCCCCAGCCCACACTTCCCAAAGCCAAGCCAGTGTTGAGTTTTCCTCAGCTATCTCTCCACTGAAGGGACAGATGAGCAACTTCCCCACACTGGATGGGTTCCCTTTCCATGAGGATATTTCCCAGGAAGTTCTGACCAACCAACTTACAAACACTTCTTTAGCTCTGATCGGGTTTCTTTTTTTTTTTTTCGGGTCACCAACGCCTTCCACTTTCCCAAATCCAACAGTTACCTGGTGTCTTTACCTTTCCAGACCTCTCAACAGCGTCGGGCACAGCTGTCCAAGCCTTCTTTTTCAAAAATCTTCTTTGACTCCTGGGGCGCCATAACAACACCCCCAAACCCTTACCGGGCATTTACAGGGGAGCCAGGCACATTCTCAGGGCCTCCTCTCATGCTGGCCTCTCCCTAGGAGAACCTACTTATTCCCCTGGCCTTAACCACCATAAATATGTTAATGACCCCCAGAATTTATAACTCCAGTCAAGCTCCAGATAGGAATGTCTCAAAGGCATCTCAGAATTAACATGCCTAGAATGGAACTCCTGATTTATCTCCCCCTCCAAGCCTTCATCATCTCAGGAAGTGGCACCATTGCCCACCAAGTGGCTCAAGCCAGAAGTCTGTGAGCTCTCCTCGAGTTCCTCTGTCTCCCTCGCTGCTACATCAAGGTAGATCATGTCCATCTCCAAAATATCTCAAATTTACTCACTTATCTCACTCCACACGGCCAATCCCCTGGCCTGGGCTGCCGTCATCTCTGATCTAGTATACTAAAATAACCTCCTCCCTGGTCTCTCCGAGGTCATTCTTGCCTTCTCCCTTAATTCTCCACCCGGTAGCCAGAGTCATCTTTTTATGTCACAACTTCGATAATGTCACTAGCTGGCTTCTAAGTGTACGCAGAAGAAATCCAAACTCCTTGCCCCGGGCCACACGGTCCCGTGTGACCTGGCTCTGCCTGCATGTCTCTCCCGAGTCCCCTCTGCTCCAGCCACGCCAGCCCCGTCAATGCCAACGCCAATGCCAAGCTCCTCTCCTCCCCCCGACTCTTGCACATGCTACTGCCTCTGAGTGAGATGTTCTTTCTTCTACCTGGCTTACTTCCGGCTCCTCGTTCTCCAGGTCTCAGTTTAAATGTCATCTCCTCAGGTACGCTTTTCCTGACTGCTCTGCCCAAAGAGGTCCTCCCTCCTTCCCCCGTTATACTCTCTTTCTACATCCTGCTCATGTCAAAGATGTTAACCATGTACTTGTCTGTTTGCTTGATTACTGTCTACCTCCCCCATCAGACTATAAGATCCAAGGGGGCAAGGACCATTTCTACTGTGTTCTCCAGTAAGTATTTATATCCAGTGTCTAGCACAGTGTCTGGTACACGATAAGTATCCGTTAAATAAGTTAATCAACATTATACATATATATGGCAGTACATACACATATTATATACATATAAGAATATTAAAAACAGAGACCTAGTTGGGAAGATAAAGTATCAAAGGAAAGCCACATGGTTAGTGCCACAGGAAGGATGCAGATGAGTTCTAGAAAGCAACATTGGAAGGAGAGGCTAAGAAAGGGCTCAGGGAGATGAGAACCAAGCAGGCTTTGTTACAAACTGAATGTGTCCCCCTACTCCAAATTGATATGTTGAAACCCCATCCCCCAATGCAATAGTATTTGGAGGTGGAGTCTTTGAGAAGTAATTAGGTCATGAGGGTAGAGCCCCCGTGATGGGATTCGTGCCCTCATGAAAAGAGGAAGGGACACCCAATCCCTCTTGGCACGCATACAACAAGGAAGCCACGTGAGGAAATTACCCCAAAGAGGGCCCTTGCTGAGAACCCAACCATGCTGGCACCCTGATCTTGGACTACCAGCCTCCAGAATTGTGAGAATAACATGTTTGTTGGTTAAGCCCTCTGGTCTATGGTATCTTGTCAAAGCAGCTCCAGGGGACACAGACAGTAGCAAAGAGAAAGCCCAGGTCACTGAATGGAAGCAGAAATAATCAGGAAGCCTGGTGAACGAAGTAACATCTGGGTAGCTGAGAGCACACCCCGCCCTGTGTGAGCAAAAACACACCCAACCCTGACCAACTTGTACTCTGATTCTCTCTGCATAAGCAGCATCCCCACGATGGGTCATTCCTCCTTCCAATCAGCCAGGGATGGAGTGGGTTCTCACACAGAACTCCACCAGTGGGAGCCTTGGCTAGGCAAGGGTGCACCTCATCTCTCTGGGGTGTGAGCTTTATGGAGCCCAGGTGCCCAGAGAGCAGCCCGGGTGATAAAAGGTAAAGGCACTCTACCCAGCCGTGCTGACCTCCCTGTAGCAGCCAGAGCAGAAAGCCGTATAAACCCTATCTTGCAAACTAACTATCTAGGTTGCAGCTTCTCTCTGTGTTTATTCTCCCAGAGCTTTTAGTAATGTTCAACATTCCAGCCTTGTGTCAATTTGCCACAGGAAATTCCAAGAGGAAAAATCTAGGCACCCTTGGCACAGAGTTCAAGGGTAAACAGGGCCTCTACTGAGGCTAGTAGCAGAAGCCAACATGGGATCCTCAAGGGGAAGATGGGTCTCAGGGTCTCTGGCAGGGTCGAGGATCCCATGTCCCTCCCCACAGAGTCTCCCCCCACTGCAACCTGGTTAAGTCTTCTTCAGGAGGATGTGACTTCTTTACCCCATGGCACTCCTGGGCACAGCTCTGCTCTGAAGACAGATAGGCCTGCTGGGTTCTGAGCTCTGTTCGAGGCCAGACGGGCCCCTGAACAAAGTTCATCTGTCTGTGGCTCATCTCCCCCAAGAAATAGCTGCTCTCTGAGCCACCAGAGTGACCCAGAGAAGGCCTGGTAGGGAGCAGAGCAGAACTGGGATTTCAAGAGAACTTGAATGGAAATGCTATCATCTGGTTCATTGTGTGGTTCCATTCCCATTGCAGAGGCAATCACCACAGTGTCCAGTCACTGGACTGTGAGTCCCCTGAGGGCAAGGGCCTCTGCCTACTTCATTAACTCTCTAATCTCAACACGAGGCCTGGCCCACAGTGGATAATCAACAAACAGTGGCCAAATGAATAAAGGAATGGCCCCAAGACCCCCATTCCTCCTGCTACTGGTGAACCACTGCTCCCAGGAATGACTAGCTGGGTTCTAGCGGGGCACCCATTCTGCCCCTTCCATGCCAGTGGCAGACATCACTAATCAATCACAGCTCTCTTTGCTATTGAGCCAGGAGGCAGATTCACAATCCTTCAGACAGCCAATCCAAGTTGGCCATCTAGAGATGGCAGAGATTCTTAAGTTTGGGGAGGTCAAAGAATCCTTCAAGAATCTAATGAAAGCAACGAGTTTTTCTCTTTAGAATATACACGCAAAACTTTACATCTGATTTCGAGATATTCAAGATCCGCTCCTTTAAAAGAAGTAAAGGCATGGAAGCCCCAAGCCTGTACTCAAATAATCATTTGTTGCCATTTAGAGAAAATCTGCTGAAAACATCAGCCAACAGATTCCAGAGCCCAAAAGAAGCTGAGGGACAGCCCCCAGGAGCCAAGAATCAAACCCAGCCCTGTCCACCCACACTGCCTACAGACACCAGACACGCACCAAGCTAGGCAAGGGTGGGGAGGGGGCTTGCTGAAGGGATGCCTCCCCGCTCCCTGCAGACAGTTGCCTTCCCAGCAATCCTCTCCGACAAGGACAGTGTCCATGGCACAAAGGAGCCCAGGCAGCCAGGGCAGTCCCAGGCTGGAATCTATTTACGCACATCCTCGGCACCCAAAGGTTAACATACAGCCCGAGATATGGCATAGGGCCAGCACCGAGTTATTTATATCCTCTTGGCCGACCAAGAGGAACAGGGCATTTTAGCGGGCCTCTCCAAATGAGGCCTGGAGGGACACAGTTTACAATACAACACAATCATCACACACACACACACACACACACAATCTGGACCATCCTTGCAATGAGTGGAAGCTGAGAAAGTATAAACCAAAAGATTACGTTTAAAAAAGAAGTAGGTCATGGCTCACTGCGGGGCTGGGGTACGAGAAATTAGCCAAATTCCATGGAACCATTCCAAGAGATTCTCCAGGCTTTCCAGACTCCATATCAGAAGGCTTTTAAAGGAAAAGCTTCTCCTGGTCCTAAATCCACAGCCCTAAAGGCCCGTGGGATGTGAACCAGACAAAGGCAGAAGGCAGGGCATGGGCTCCCGGAGTGCAACTTCGAGAAGAATCGGACCCACGGCTTGAGCAGGAAGCTTCCACGCTCAGAGGTTCCCTGCCTTGGTCACTGACCCCAAACTGATCCTGGTCCAAAGAGCAGGAAGAGGGTTCGGAAATGCTCCCAATACCCACAAGCACCCCCCAAAAATACCCTTCAAACCCCTCTGCAAACCCCTCTGCTTTGTGCTTAGTAACATTCGTAAGACAGCACAGCAGAGCCTGGTAAATATCACACGGGGCTGTACAAGGCCTGCCGCTAGGTGCACTGCACAGCACGTCAATGGGCTTGCTTTAATGTAGTGCTGTGTGGCGGGAGTCTGGCAGAGCTGTCCCCCAAGGAGTCCTGGGCCAAGATTCATTCGGGGAGAAGCCTGGGCATAGCCGGGCCAACTCCCCAAGCTGAAGGGCAAGGGGGCCAGGCAGGCCCAGTGAGGTGCAAACTGGGCACTATAGCCCTGGAGCGTGGAGCGTGTTCTAGGAGATGCCTGCAGATAAGGGCCTCATTCCCAAAGAGTCAGCCCAGAGAGGCTCTCCCGTGACCCCCATCAAGGCCAGCTCCATCCACTAAAGTATCCAGGACAGGAAGACTTGGGGGGTCCCCCATTCCTGCTCCAAACACCATGGCACTGGGTCGTCCCATTTTCACAGACAAGATTTCCACCTGTGGTGGCCACCCTGGTAGGCAGAAACCTGGAGGAAACCAAGGCCAGGAGGGAAGGGAGAGCGCCCCTTCCTGGGCGTAGTGGAGAACTGCCTGTTCTCCAGAGGCCCCCTCCCCAGCCACCCATCACCTCCCGGGCTCCTCCATAGACCACAGAGACAGGGTCCAGGCGTCAGTAAGTCAAGCCCGCAAGAGCATGGAAGGAAGTCGGCTCCTCTCCATCAAAGCTGCCCTTCCACATCATCTACCTTGACGAGGGATCTCTGGTCATTTCCTCTTGTAGCAAGAGCTCACCTCTCTAGGAATATGACCTCAAGTGGACGCGCAGGGGAAGAAGGCAGATGGGAAAGCTGCTTGTGATAGACTCAGATTCAAAGACCGGGAAGGGTCCTTGGAAAATGGGGAGCATCCTTGTTTGATCAGTGAAGAAGCAGCCCGGGCACGCAGAATGAAATGATCCATCCAGGATCACGCGGAAGACCAGGGGCAGGATGAACACAGAAGGCAGGTCTTGCAGCTGCGGGGTTACCATGGCAAACACCTCCACCCACCTCCCACTCTGCATCACAGGCAGAGCTTCCCAAGGACACTTGGCCACACTGTAACAAACCCCCAGGTCCTGCCAGACTCACCCTACACTCGGGTTCTGCCCTCACCCCTCGTCTTCCCACTTGCAGGACCATACTTTAAATCTGCATGGGGATGGGAGCTGGGTGGGATGGGAGTTGGGGGAGATGCATTAGAGGAACACCCTGGTTCTAGACCAGGAGCTCAGCCGGCCACATCCAGGATCACCTGGAACTTCCTATGCGAGACCCAACTCAATAATCCAGACACAGCACTGTCCTTGAGTCCCATGGTTGCTGTTATTTTTTTTTTTTTAAGATTTTTTTTGGTGTGGACCAATTTTAAAGACTTTATTGAATTTGTTACAATATTGCTTCTGTTTTATGTTTTGGTTTTTTTGGCCGCTAGGCATGTGGGATCTTAGCTCCCCAACCAGGGATCAAACCCGCACCCCCTGCATTAGAAGGTGAAGTCTTAACCACTGGACCACCAGGGAAGTCCCACTGTTGTTTAAATTTATATCAGGATGCATGGCACTCACAGGCTTGGCTCGGTGCCTCTCAGAAAACTGTCAGCCCTTAGGTCCTGGGACGCCTCATTCTTGACGCTCCCAATACTTAGTTTTGTTTAAACACCTCTGGTTCTACCACATGAAGCTTCTGCCCCAGCACTCCTGTTCCTAACTCCCCCCATCTCCAAACAAACAAAAACCCCTCTGGCTCTTT
This sequence comes from Neophocaena asiaeorientalis asiaeorientalis, assembly GCF_003031525.2. Taxonomy (NCBI): domain Eukaryota; kingdom Metazoa; phylum Chordata; class Mammalia; order Artiodactyla; family Phocoenidae; genus Neophocaena; species Neophocaena asiaeorientalis. The sequence continues at coordinate 2,040,098 of NW_020173550.1, forward strand.
GAACAGACACAGATGTTCTACAGGCCACCAAAGCCACCCTGCTCCACGCTCTCCAATCTCTTTAGGAGCTGCACATGTTGTCCTCCCTTAAAACACCACTAATAAAGGGTGTTCACAAGGCTGCTCTGCTCAGGACCCCTGCAGAGACGTCCACCTGAGGTTTGAAGCCGGGCAGTGGTGCACCTGGCCTTGGTCCTGACACCCTGGCTTGTGGTCACTGAGCCTGGACTCAGGCTGGTCCTCCAGCCCCTACAGTCCCTCGTCCATCCTGTCACCCCACATACACCGTTTGTTGTGCAGCCTGACCAGGTCAGTTCAGCATTTAGGACAAGGAGAAATGCATTTCCATCCAAGAATCAATAGGCTCCTTCCGTCACATTTGGGGAGTAACATGGCCCATCCCGTCTTGGCTTTCTCTCAGCTCTCGGGAAGCTGAGCCCCAGCCCGACAGACTCCTGACTTCCTTTTGTGGGCCCTCAGTTTCTAATATTTTTTTGCCTTTTTCTTTTGGCTGCGTTGGGACTTCACTGCTGCATTCAGGCTTTCTCTAGTTGCGGCGAGTGGGGGCCACTCTTCGTTGCGGTGCACGGGCTTCTCATTGCAGTGGCTTATCTTTGTCGCGGAGCACGGGCTCTAGGCAAGCAGGCTTCAATAGTTGCAGCTTGCGGGCTCAGTAGTTGCGGCACGTGGGCTCAGTAGTTGTGGCACGCGGGCTCTAGAGCGCAGGCTCAGTAGTTGTGGCGCACGGGCTTAGCTGCTCCACGGCATGTGGGATCTTCCCGGACTAGGGCTCGAACCCGTGTCCCTGGCAGACGGATTCTTAACCACGGCGCCACCAGGGAAGTCCCTCGGTTTCTACTTTTAACCATCCTCTTGTAGTGTGCATATTTTATTTGAAATCGCTCCCATTGTTTTTGTAAGCAATAAGGTATATTTCTTTAAGTAAGCAAAAGAGAAAAGCCCACTTTCTTCAGGCTTTCCCAGCCCTGCAGGGATCAGCCCTTCTCCGAACTCCAGCTCATTTTTCAAACCAAGGTAGTGCCTCCTCTTCAGCCACACAGGCCCTGAGCTCCCTTCCCTCTGCAGCCCCATCCTCCAATCCTCGCCACAACCCCCAACCCCATTTCTCCACTCCAACCTCTTTACTGAGCTCCAGGCCCACAGGTCCAAATGCCCCAGACATTGCAACGGGGGTGGCAATGGTCCCCCCCGCACCACCATCTCAGATGCTGCGCACCCCCAGTGCTGAATGATCCATCGCCCCAGAATTATTCACCCGGTAAACATGGTGGCCACCATTCATGTATCCATTCAAGTAATGTTCATGGAGCGCTCGCCATGCGTCAGGCTCTATGTGCAGGACCAAGTGCGGAGTAAACAAAACAGAAATGCCTCTCCCTCCAGGGAACTTTCAACCAGTCCCCAGTCCTGTCAAGTCTACTTACCAATCATCTCTGAACTGATACACTTCTCCCCATGCCCACAGCCACTATCTTAGTCCAAGCCAGTGTGCTACACTGGGAGGAAAGCACTGGAGATTGGATCCAGCTCTCAAATGCATGAGCTGTGTGACCTTGGGCAATTTACTTTCTACGACCCTGATCATTTGACAGATAAAGACGATAACAGTACCTACCTCGTAGCCTTGTTGCAAGGATTAATGAGATAAACCATATAATAGACCAGTGTCTGGGGTACAGTAAGCAATCCCTGTCTCCCTAGCAGCCTCACCTCTGGCCTTCCCACCCCGTGGCCCACACTCCACGTGCACCCACCACCTGCAGGTGCCCATAACCACAGGCTCTCTCCTACCCTCCAGCCTTTGCATATTCTTTCCCCATATACAAATAACACAACAAATAATTCTGTGCAAAAGATGTTTCTCCCTCATCCATATATCCATCTAACAGCTGCCCACCAACAACATGTGGCCCCATTACATGTTCCTTTTATTTGCATGCCAGACTCATCCCCTGGCTTTCTCCTTCTCATGTTCCGAGGTTCAGCTCCAGGCCCCGTCCTCTGGAGCCCCAGGTCGAGGCAGATGCCCTTCTCCTGTGCACCCTCCTCTGGGAGCCCACAGCCCTCAGCCCACTGCATTGGGATCCCAGCTCCCCCTGTCTGTCTCCCTTCTGGGTGCTCCTTGGAGAGCATCGTGTTCACCTCTGCGTGCCTGAGCCTCAGAACCATGCACTGGATGCAAGAGAGGTTCAATAAACGGTTAATAACAAACGAGAAAAACGGAAGAATCACAGAGGCAAATTTCAACTCACTGTAACAAAACAAACCTTCCAAGTAATTAGACACTTATTAAGCAATTCCTTTATGCCAAACTCTGCACTAAGCTTTAACACACATGTCATCTAATCCTCACAATAATGCTCTGTCTTGGGCATGTTTATTCCCATTCCATGGGTGAAGGGATGGACACTCAGGACATTTAAAAAGCCTGCTCCAAATCACACAGCTAGTAAGTGGAAAAGTCAGGATTCAAACCCAGGACCGTCAGAGTCCCCATGCTCCACCCAGCACTAGACGAGCTCAGCTGTCAGTGTGGAAGGAGCTGCCTCTGGGATGTGCAAGAGCCCTTCCATGACGGCCACAGAACCTCACTGGGATAATGGGTGGGCTTCCTTTAGAAGTGGACCTAAAGTCACTGAAGGTCCCTTCTTACTCCAGGCTCTAGGGTCTATGATGTTAAATTAGGAGCTCCTAGGGTGGTTCATCTTGGTTTCCCCCATGGTGCTTAGCCTGAAGCTGGGCACACAGCAGGCAAATGATAAACCTGTGCTGAATAAATGAATGGACAGATGAATGAACGGATGAATAGATGGATGGATGAATAGATGGATGGATGAATGGATGGATGGATGGATGGATGGATGGATGGATGGATGGATGGATGAGTGGATGGATGGATGGATGGACGGATGAATGGATGGATGAACGGATGGATGAATGGATGGAGGGATGAATGGATGGATGAATGGATGGACGGATGAATGGATGGATGAATGGATGGATGGATGGATGGATGGACGGATGGATGGATGGATGGATGGATGGACGGATGGATGAAGGAAGGAAGGGAAGGACGAATGAATGAATGAATGACAATTTGTTTTGCACATGTCCGAGCCACCCTCTCTTCTGGGCTCCAGATCCTAATCCAGCGAACTCGGGAATGTCGAGCAGGCAGAGCACCCCAGCCGACTCCCCTCAGAGCTGCAGCGGCCCCTACCTGCAGAGGTGGTCCATCCGGCACAGGCTGCGGAGGTCCAAGCAGTTGGGCTTCTCCTTGTCCTCGTAGGAGCAGCTGGGCAGGATGGTCTGGCGGCGGCGCTCGGCGCACGCCGGGTCCTGGCAGGAGCAGAAGAGCATGCGGTAGGTATACTCGCCGGGCACGCGGTCAAAGAACTGGCGCAGGGCCTTGTGGCACTTGCGGCGGTTGCAGCGCTCAGTGGGCGAGATCTCGCGGTTGCAGATGGAGATGTAGGAGGAGCGCAGCTTCTTGCAGTTGTCGTTCAGGTTGCAGGCTTTGGCGGCATCCAGGCAGTGGTTGCTCTTGGCGCTGACTGCCGGGTCTGCCCCTGTCCCTGGAGGGAAGGAAGGAGGCAGTCAGCCAATGCTGGGGACACCCCCCAGGGTCACTGTGCTCTTGGACTCGGCTTGCTCATCTGTGAGATGGGGATCACTTAGCAGCCCTCCCGCCTAAGGCTGTGATGAAGATCAAGTGAGTTAATATGCGGGTCCACTGAGCAAGCTGTACGTACGGTGCGCTTTTAGGATGACAGCTATTAAACCAAAGTCTCATTTAAAACTTATTTCAAAAACAGTATGAAGATTCCTTTAAAAAGCTAAAAATAGAGCTACCAAATGATCCAACTATCCCACTCCTGGGCATATAACCAGAGAAGACGAAAACTCTAATTTGAAAAGATACATGCACCCTAATGTTCATAGCAGCGCTATTTACAATAGCCAAGACATGGAAACAACCTAAGTGTCCATCAACAGATGAATGGATAAAGAAGATGTGGTACATATATACAATGGAATACTACTCAGCCATAAAAAAGAATGAAATAATGCCATTTGCAGCAACATGGATGGACCTACAGATTATCATACTAAGTGATGAAAGTCAGAGGAAGACAAATATTATATGATATCACTTATATGTGGAATCTAAAAAAGAATACAAATGAATCTGTACACAAAACAGAAACAGACTCACAGACACAGAAGACAAACAAGACCAGAGGGAAAAGGGGAGGCAGAGGGATAAATTAGGGGTATGGGATTAACAGACACAAACTACTATACATAAAATAGATAAGCAACAAGGATTTACTATATAGCACAGGGAACTATATTCAGTATCTTGTAATAACCTATAATGGAAAAGAATCTGAAAAAATATATCTGTGTATATAACTGAATCACTTTGCTGTACACCTGAAACATTGTGAATCAACTATACTTTGATTTTAAAAAAAATTATCACAAGATGAAAAAGCAAGCAACTAGGCGTTCGTGGCCCTGTTCACAAAAGTGGGAAATGGGGAAACAAAGGGACTGGCTCAAGAGCACACAACTGGATGGCCGTTGATGCAAGATGTGTCCCCGGGTCCCTGGGCACCCAAGGTCACACATGTGAGCAGGGCTTCCGGTCAGGGAGCACTGCTGGCCCTTAGGAAGTTCCCACTATGGGATCTTCAGCAGCCAGGGTACCAACAGCACCATAGCCACCATCCTCACCCCCACCACTGTGACCACTGAAACTGTCCCCACACATTTCAAAAGACCCCATGGGGTGGGACTGCTACTGCAGACACTTAGTGCAGCCGGGACCACTGAAAGCAAGCGCTGGGCTGGGAGCCCGGCAGTGTGAGGAAGAGGCTGAAGGCCAGCCTCAGGCTCTAGCAGGGCTGAGCCCTTAATCAAGCAAAGCGCAGATGAGCTGGAGGCTGGGACCTTGGCATCAGAGCCGTGGCTGTGAGCTTCATGCCACTGCCTGTGGAGCAAAACACCTCGGTGATCCCGGGAACTGTCAGGTTCCTTCTGTGGTGTCTGCCCCAACCCCCAAGTCTCAGCTGTTCTGAGGGGAACAAGTGGCACAGGGACCCCCCCCCCAGCCACCAGCCTACTCCCACCTGCAGAGCACCTCTTGTCCATCCTGATGACAGACAGAGTAGGGAGGCAGGAATTCAGTCTGTACAGACCCCTCACCCGCCACCCTATGACATTCTGGTGAGAGCTGGATGGGAGATCTTCTAGCACACTGGCAGCAAACCAGAGCAGGAGCCCAGATCTGGCCAGCACCGTGGTATACCAGGGAGAGCCACCAGCTTAGGTCCTAGGATGGATGCGCCATGGTCTCTCATTCATTCCTCATCCACCCAACAAATGCTTTTCAGTATTTCTTGAGCACTACCCTAGCCACGTGAGGCCCTGCCCCACAGAGGGTGGGAAAGAGTAGGGTGTGGCCACATCTACCCTCCCATGACACTTCCAGCACAGGTCCCAGTGTTCCGATCACCTGGTCATTAATGATCTATCAAGTCCCACCTCTGCACAGCCCTCTCCCTGCCAGGTGCTGGAATGGACCCGTACATGTAAGAGGAGCTCCTTCTCAAAGACCTCACAAATCTAGCTAGGAAACGAAGAGGCAGAACAGCAGAATGATTAAGACTGGGCATCCTAAAACTGAGGCATCTGCATCGATTACTCATCCTGCTGCTTATCAGCTGTGTGGCCTTGGGCAAGTGGCTGGACCTTCCTTCGCCTCAGTCTCCCTGTCTGGAAAATACTACCTACTTCATAGCGCTGCTGTGAGTATGAATGAGCTCATTTTTCTCTCTCTCTCCCTCGTCTACTAGATCATCCCCATCTGCTATTACAGTGCCCGTCTTTAAGGGAAAAACAGAACTTCTCATGACCACACGCCCACTGCTAAGCTACCACCCTATCTTTCTGCTCCTCTTTAAAGCAAAACCCCTCAAACGAGTCATCTATACCAGTAGTCACTTTCTCCCCTCCCGCTCTCTCCTGGACCCACAGCAGCCTGGCATTTGCCTCCTTCCTTGGCAGTGATCAGAGACCCTGGGGGTTCCTCCTCCCCTGCCCATCGGCACACTGGACACAACTGGTGGCTCCCTCAGCCTCCCTTTTCTCACAGCCTTCCTGCTGCCTCCCTGTGCTCTCCCTCCAGGCCTGCTTCGCTGGTTCCATCTTCTCCACCAGGGCTCAGCCCCCTTTCCTCTATATGCACCCACTCCCCAGGGCCCTCCACTCATGCATGGCCTTACACACCATCAATACGCTGTCAACTCCCAAATTTATATCCCCAGCCAGGGCAGGGACCTCCACTCTGAACCCCAGACTCATATGTCCAGCTGCCTGCCCATCAACTCTACCCGAAAGGCTATCACCCGCATCTCAAACCACACCCCATGTTCCCCCAAGGCTGCCCCCAACCCCGGGTCTTCCTCATCCCTCTGAAAACAACTCCAGCCTTCCAGTAGCTCAGGCCAAAATTCTTGGCCCTCCCTTGACTGCTCTCTTATCCACAGCAGAAAGACCTAGAAGAACATACCCAGAATCCAGCCACTCTCACCACCACCACCATCCCCACCTCGGTCCAAACCACTGTCACTGTGTACTGGTAAAGGTCTCCTTCCCAGTCTCCCTGCTCTGTCCTTTTGCCTCCCACCCCACAGCAATCTTCTCTCATCACAGCTGGAGTGAACCTTCTAGAACCTAAGGCAGAGATAATGCTCCTGGGCCCCAAAGCTTCCAGTGGCTTCCCCATCTCATTCAGAGGCCTTGGCAGGGTCCACAAGGCTCTAAATGTGTGCTGTCCAATATGGCAGCCAATACCTCATGTGGCCATTGAACTTGAAATGGAGCTAGCCCGAAAAGAGGTGTGCACAACAGATTTTGAAATCTTAATGAGAAAAAATAATAATGTAAAGCATTTCATTTCAAACAATGTTTTACCTGATTACATGTTGAAGTGATAATATTTTGGATATATTGTGTTAAACAAAAGTATTTATTAATTTAACTTGCTTCTTTTTAACTTTTTTAATGTACCTATCAGAAATTTTAGAATTGGTGGGAGGGATAAATTGAGAGACTGGTATTGACCTATACACACTACTATATATAAAATAGATAACTAATAAGGACCTACTGTGTAGCACAGGGAACTCTGCTCAGTAGTCTCTAATGACTGATATGGGACAAGAATCTAAAAAAGAGTATGAGATTAGTTCAAGATGGAGGAGTAGAAGGACGTGCACTCACTCCCTCTTGCGAGAGCACCGGAATCACAACTAACTGCTGAACAATCATTGACAGGAAGGAAGACGCTGGAACTCACCAGAAAAGATACCCCACATCCAAAGACAAAAGAGAAGCCACAATGAGATGGTAGGAGGGGCGCAATCACAATCAAATCAAATCCCATAACTGCTGGGTGGGTGACTCACAAACTGGAGAACACTTATGCCACAGAAGTCCAGCCACTGGAGTGAAGGTTCTGAGCCCCATGTTAGGCTTCCCAACCTGGGGGTCCGGCAATGGGAGGAGGAATTCCTAGAAAATCAGACTTTGAAGGCTAATGGGATTTGGTTGCAGGACTCTGACAGGACTGGGGCAAACAGAGACTCCGCTCTTGGAGGGCACACACAAAGTAGTGTGTGCACTGGGACCCAGGGGAAGGAGCAGTGACCCCATAGGAGACTGAACCAGACCTACCTGCTAGTGTTGGAGGGTCTCCTGCAGAGGCAGGCGGTGGCTGTGTTTCACCGTAAGGACAAGGACACTGGCAGCAGAAAGTCTCGGAAGTACTCCTTGGCAGGAGCTCTCCCAGAGTCCGCCATTAGCCCCACCAAAGAGCCTGGGTAGGCTCCAGTGTTGGGTTGCCTCAGGCCAAACAACCAACAGGGAGGGAACCCAGCCCCAACCATCAGCAGACAAGCAGATTAAAGTTTTACTGAGCTCTGCCCGCCAGAGCAACACCTAGCTCTACCCACCACCAGTCACTCCCATCAGGAAACTTGCACAAACCTCTTAGATAGCCTCACCCACCAGAGGGAAGACAGCAGAAACAAGAAGAACTACAATCCTGCAGCCTGTGGAACAAAAATCACATTTACAGAAAGATAGACAAGATGAAAAGGCAGAGGACTATGTACCTCTGGCCAAGGAACAAGATGAAGGAACAAGATAAAGGAACAAGATAAAAGGAGGAACAAGATAAAACCCCAGAAAAACAACTAAATGAAGCAGAGATAGGCAACCTTCCAGAAAAAGAATTCAGAATAATGGTAGTGAAGATGATCCAGGACCTCAGAAAAAGAATGGAGGCAAAGATCGAGAAGATGCAAGAAATGTTTAACAAAGATCTAGAAGAATTAAAGAACAAACAAACAGAGATGAACAATACAATAACTGAAATGAAAAATACACTAGAAGGAATCAA
>NW_020173550.1:2048707-2077117 GCF_003031525.2 Neophocaena asiaeorientalis asiaeorientalis
AAAAAAAAAAAAAAAAAAAAACCCAAAGCAATTCAGAAAATGGTAATAGGAACATACGTATTGATAATTACCTTAAACATTAATGGATTAAATACTCCATTCAGGCTCGCTGAATGGATACAAAAACAAGACCCATATATATGCTGTCTACAAGAGACCCACTTCAGACCTAGGGACACATACAGACTGAAAGTGAGGCGATGGAAAAAGATATTCCATGCAAATAGAAATCAAAAGAAAGCTGGAGTAGCAATACTCGTATCAGATAAAATAGAGAATAAAGAATGTTAAATGTTTAAAATAAAGAATGTTACAAGAGACAAGGAAGGACACAACATAATGATCAAGGGATCAATCCAAGAAGAAGATATAACAATTATAAGTATATATGAACCCAACATAGGAGTACCTCGATACATAAGGCAACAGCTATAAAAGAGGAAATCAACAGTAACACAATAATAGTGGGGGACTTTAACACCTCACTTACACCAATGGACAGATCATCCAAACAGAAAATTAATAAGGAAACACAAGCTTTAAATGACACCATAGACCAGATAGATTTAATTGATATTCATAAGACATTCCATCCAAAAACAGCAGATTACACTTTCTTCTCAAGTGCACACAGAACATTCTCCAGGGTAGATCACATCTTGGGTTACAAATCAAGCCTCAGTAAATTTAAGAAGTTGAGATCAAATCAAGCATCTTTTCTGATCACAATGCTATGAGACTAGGAATCAATTACAGGGGGAAAAAACGTAAAAAACACAAACACATGGAGGCTAAACAATACGTTACTAAATAACCAAGAGATCACTGAAGAAATCAAAGAGGCAATCAAAAAATATCTTGAGACTAATTACAACAAAAACACAATGATCCAAAACCTATGGGATGCAGCAAAAGCAGTTCTAAGAGGAACGTTTATAGCAATACAAGTCTACCTCAAGAAACAAGAAAAATCTCAAATAAACAATCAAACCTTATACCTAAAGGAACTAGAGAAAGAAGAACAAACAAAACCCAAAGTTGGTACACAGAAAGAAATTATAAAGATCAGAGCAGAAATAAATGAAATAGAAACAAAGAAAACAATAGCAAAGATCAATAAAACTAAAAACTGGTTCTTTGAGAAGATAAACAAAAAAATAAACAAATGGGACCTAATGAAACTTAAAAGTTTTTGCAAAGCAAAGGAAACTACAAAGAAGACAAATAGACAACCCTCAGAATGGGGGAAAATATTCGTAAATGAATCAACGGATAAAGGATTAATCTCCAAAATATATAAACAGCTCATGTAGCTCAATACTAAAAAAATAAACAACCCAATCCAAAAATGGGCAGAAGACCTAAATAGACATTTCTCCAAAGAAGACATACAGGTGGCCAAGAAGCACATGAAAAGCTGCTTAACATCACTAATTATTAGAGAAATGCAAATCAAAACTGCAATGAGGTATCACCTCACACTAGTGAGAATGGGCATCATCAGAAAATCTACAAATGCTGGAGAGGGTGTGGAGAAAAGGGAACCCTCTTGCACTGTTGGTGGGAATGTGAATTGATACAGCCACTATGGAGAACAGTATGGAGGTTCCTTAAAAAACTAAAAATAGAACTACCGTATGACCCAGCAATCCCACTACTGGGTATATACCCAGAGAAAAACCATAATTCAAAAAGAGACATGCACCCCAATGTTCATTGCAGCACTATTTACAATAGCCAGGTCATGGAAGCAACCTAAATGCCCATCGACAGATGAATGGATAAAGAAGATGCGATATATATATATATATACAATGGAATTACTCAGCCATAAAAAGGAACAAAATTGGGTCATTTGTAGAGATGTGGATGAATCTAGAGACTGTCATACAGAGTGAAGTAATTCAGAAAGAGGAAAAACAAATATCATATATTAACGCATATATGTGGAACCTAGAAAAATGGTACAGATGAACCGCTTTGCAGGGCAGCAATAGAGACACAGATGTAGAGAAAAAAACGTATGGACACCAAGGGGGAAAATTGGCGGGGGAGCGGGGGTGGTGTGATGAGTTGGGAGATAGGGATTGACGTACAGACACTAATATGTATAAAATGGATAACTAATAAGGACCTGCTGTATAAAACAATAAGATTCCAAAATTCAAAAAAAATAAAATAAAAAAGGGTAGATTCATGTATATGTATAACTGATTCACTTTGCAGTATACCTGAAACTAACGCAACACTGTAAATCAACTCTAATAAAAATTTTAAAAAAGGAAAGAAATTTTAGAATTGCATGTATGTGACTCATAACATACTTCCATTAGCCAGCACTGCCATATACGACCTCACTTCCTACTCATCCCCCCTGTTCACTTACTCCCTTCCAGCCACACTGGCCTCCTTACTCTCCCTGGAGCATGCCAATCATGACCCAACCTCTGGGCCTTTGCACTTGCTGATTTCTGCCTGGAAAGCTCTCCCCCACCCCCATGACCACACAGCTCCTTTCCTCAACTTCTTTCAGGTCTCTGCTCAATGTTACCTTAGCTGTGAGTCCTTCCTGACCACCCTACACATAATAACAAGTCACTCCCTTCACCGCCTACTCTGATCTCTTTTCCCCAGATTACACATCACCATCTGCCATCGTATACACTTATTTAGTCATTTGTATTTTTCTACCAAATGTTAGCTCCATGAAACAGGGGTTTTTTCAGTTGTACTCACTGCTGATTCCATAGGTGCCAGTTTCTGGTACATAATGAATGCTGTATCCATATTTGATGAGTGAAAAAATAAATGTATTTAGTACAGTATCTAGTTCATAATAAGTGTTCAAAAAATGTTGGCTAATATTATTACGGAAGCCAAAAATGACACAGGGCCAGCAACATCAGTCAGTACAAGACCAGGTGCAGTCAAGCGTCAATGCGGGGTCCAGCCTGGAAGTGTTCAGAAGTGAAACTAGGAGGGTGATCATCGAAGACTGAACCATCACCCCAATACCCCACCCAGACAACAACAGCCCTATGAAGGCAGAAAGAGAAAAGTTCCCTACCTTCTTGTAAAAAATAAAAGGGGAATTAGGGCAGAAAGGGAATCAAGGTTCGTTTTCCTACCCATTCAATTAACAAATCTTTGAGGGTCCACCGTGTGCCAGGCACTTCCCCAGACACGTGGCTGGGGTCAAGGCTGAGGTGATGCTGATGCGCTGGGGAGGTCAGGGCACTGCCTGTAGGAGCCAAGGGGAAAGCATCCTGCCCAGACCAGGGGGTCCCAGAAGCAGCAACAGCTCTCCTGCAACCTACATGATGAGGGAGAGGAAGCAAAAAGAGTGGAAAGGGGGTCCCAGGCAGAGAGAAAAACAGCAAGGTCAGAGGCTGGAAGGAGCCCACAGCAATCCAGCGTGCCTGGAGATGCAGCCTGGAAGAGGGACCACCAGAGACAATGCTGGGGAGCCATGCAAGAGCTTTCAGCCATGGGGCAGGGTTGGGGGGCGAGTCTCTGAGCAGCTGCCAAGCCACTCTGCCCGGGCCAGGCGAGGACGCAAGGACACCTGTCTACATGAAGGCCATTCTGGGGCACCACTTCCATGGGAGGGCTCTCCCGGACCAGCCAGGGTGTTCTTTCCCATTCAGTGCACCTGTCAGGACGCTGGCTGGTGGAAGCGAACTGTCAAGCAGCCTGGGGCTGAGGTGGAGGAGAGCAAGGACGTGAGGGGCCCCAGAGAGGAGCAGGGTGACAACCGCCAATGAACAGCAGCTAATTTAGGCCCACGGCGGCCCTCAGGTTCCCAGGTGCACCTTCCCGCTCCCCTCCGTATGTTCCCGAGCTAACGTGGTGTAATTACAGCCTCAGCGGCTTCCATTTGGAACTTGAATAGTGAAAGCTTTTGCTAAGGGGGTGGGAAATGTAAACCCCTGGGCCAAAACTTGGTAAATTTCCTAGGAAATACACACGCACACACACACGCACGCGCACACACACGCACACACACACAAAGGGTGGCGAAAGTAACAGCAATTGCCTAGTTACCAGGAAGATGCCCCTTCTGATCCTCCCGGAGTGGGTAGAGAGGCCAGTGGGCCGATGATGGGGCCCCGCTCCACCGTGGAGAAAGGCCCAGGACTGGCCTGCTCTGGCTCGCCCAGTAAGTGAGGAAGCCCGTGCTGGGGCAGGCAGACCTGGGACAGCCTCTTCCCAGCCCATCCACTGCCTCTGCATCTGCACTAAGGCGCCTCTCCCTCGGGTCCAGAAGCCTTTGTTATCCTTTTCAAGAGACCCCACTGGGGAGGAAGAAGGATGTGCTGGATTGCAAACACCAGCCCAGTGTGGGCCGCAGCCCCTGAACTGAAATATCCAAATGGCAGGGAGGGAGGTCCCTGCTAGCCCACCACCACCCTGCCCCATCCCTACACAGACCACACAGGACCTTTGAGGGATTCAGGAGCAAGGAATTCCTCCCAGGCCTGGGCCAGCCCGCTCTCCAGGCCTGCTGAGAAGAGCGCAGATGGGCCAAGGAGTAAATGGGAACAGCTGCTCGAAGGAGAGGGAGGTGGGATTTAACCGTGCTTGGCACTTCCCAAAACCTCCGTGGACTCATCCTCCCAGCTCCAGACCCTGGGGACAGCTGTAGAGGGACTGCCTCACCCCAGCCAAGCTTCACCCACCTCCCCCCTTCCCTCCTGGGGTGCCGCCCCAAGCCAATGACCATCTGTCTTTAAATCTTCAAAATGATATCCTTGAATATTTTCTTTTATAGAGCTAGGTTTACCAAACCGCAGTCACCCGGGTACCACCCATATCGTTTGGGCCATGTTACCAGTACCACCTGTGCCAATATTTAATTAATTTTTTCTTTAAATCCCTTAATTCTTATATTAAATGAAATGTTTAAATTTCTTCAACAGACTCACTTTTTAAATTTTTCAATACCTACCTAGATTTGTCCTGGATGATAACATCCATGTTAGTTCTGAATTTTTCCAAGACGTGTTAAAATGCATTACTATTCAAATTCAAATATTTATTCCTATGCCCATCTCCCATTCTGGCAATGGTGTACATGCCCTTGAAGGGAAGTAACTGATTTAGACGTGAAGTTCTTAAACTTTGGTGCATTTGTGACTCGCTCCAACTGCCTGTTACCCACAGATGCTCAGTCCCACCCAGACCCTCCCAGTCGAGAGCTCTGTGGCTGGCACCCAGGAATCTGGATTTCACAAGCTCCCCATGATTCTGAGGGTGCCTTCCAAAGCTGGAGAACCAGAGGCTCAGAGGAGAAGCAGAGGTGCCCCTGGCCTGGTCCCCCAACATGCACACACCCCATCCAGCCCACAATCAATCGACCAAGCCCATCCTCAGCAGAAGGGAGTTGATGGGCCTCTGCTGTCACCAGAGCAGGTCCCCTGGGGGCTTCACTACCCCACCGCCCACCCCGAACTGAAAGGCCCATCAAGGTAGACCTTCCAACCACAGAGCAGGCCTTTCCCTGGAGGAGCAAAAATAAGATGCTTACCTTTCCACAAAGCTTCCAAAGCAATAGGACTTGAATTTTTCATCTCTTCCTTCTGGCCTTCCAGGAAACTGCCACGCTTGTCGCTTGTCCCTAATCCTGCTTCTGGCCATGTCCACCCTCAAGCTGACCCTGGGCCCCTAGGCCATGCTCTGCAGCTTGGCCACTAAAGTGGAAGTCAGAAACCTGGGCCCTAATTCTGTCTCTATCTCTCCCAAGTGTGTGAAACCCCCAACAAAGACTGACCCTCTCTGGGTCTCATTTCCTCACCTGAAAAATGACAAGTTTTTTTTTTTTTTAATAAATTTATTTATTTTATTTATTTATTTTTGGCTACGTTGGGTCTTCGTTGCTGTGCACAGGCTTTCTCTAGTTGTGGCAAGCGGGGGCTACTCTTCATTGTGGTGCGTGGGCTTCTCATTGCAGTAGCTTGTCTTGTTGCAGAGCACGGGCTCTAGGCACGTGGGCTTCAGTAGTTGTGGCACGTGGGCTCAGTAGTTGTGGCTCATGGGCTCCAGAGCACAGGCTCAGTAGTTGTGGCACGTGGGCTCAGTAGTTGTGGCATGCGGGCTCTAGAGCACAGGCTCAGTAGTTGTGGCACACGGGCTTAGTTGCTCCACGGCACGTGGGATCTTCCTGGACCAGGGCTCGAACCCGTGTCCCCTCATTGGCAGGCGGATTCTTAACCACTGCACCACCAGGGAAGCCCAAAATGACAGGTTTTGAACTATACGGCTTTCTAGGAAGTTCTGTGACTCTCCTGTCTACTTCCATCCCCCCACATGCCACTGCAGGACTCTGCGAGCTGGAGGGAATAAGGGAGCTCCCCTGTCCCACCCTACAAACTCAACAGCGCATGTGCACACCTCAACACGCACACACACACCAGGGCTCACAAGGCACAGCTCCACATCCCAGTAGGTCAAACAGCTGTCAGCCAACAGCTGTTTTCACGTGCTGACCACATGCCCCAGAAATCCAGCCGTGAGCTGAAAAGATGGAGTCCCTGCTCTCCAGAGGCCTTTATTCTATTGAGAGGAAGACTGGTAATAAACACACAAACAAATAAATAAGGCAATGTAAAGCGCTATGAAGAAAATCAAATAAGCAGAATTCAGAAGAGAATGCAGGATGAGGGAGGGCCTGTCCTAGGAGGTGACATCCAAGCTGAGAAAGAATGAAGGGCAGAAGTGAAACATGCAAATTAAAAAATCCAAGGTAAGGGAATCCCAAGCAAAAGGAAGAGCAGGTACAGAGGTCCTGAGACAGACATGAGCTCGGTGTGTTTATAGGCAAAAGGAAGGGAAAGTGGCTGGAGTTTCCGAAACGAAATGAAAGTAAGAGGAAGAGGAAGCCAGAGGGACAGTCAGCAGAGATCATGTGGGACCTTGCAGAGCAGGGTAAGAACTTCAGATTTTATTCTAAGATGCAAAGCACTTAGAGGGTTTTAAGGATGGGAGTCACCCGACCTCATGTACTTTGGCTGACAGATGGAAGACCGAGTTCCCATGAAGGGGAGGGGGCTAAAAAGGAGACCAGTTACAGGCTGTTGCCGTAGCAGGCTTGGGGAGAATGGTGACTGCAAAGATGTCAAAAAACGAGCGTATTCTGCATATAATTTAGAGATAAAGCCAACAGGATGGGAAGAAGGAGAGAAATCACGGAAAACGCCTAGGTTTTTGGCCTGAGCACCCAACGGATGGTGGAATCATTTGGTGAAACAGGAAAAACTTAGAGAGAAGAAGGAGGGACAGAACAGAATGTTTTCAACTGAAGTTTGAGATGCCTGTGAGATGTCCACATGGACATGTTGAAAGGCAAGAGGATAAATGAGTCTGGAGTTCAGAAAAGAGGTCTGAGCTAGTGATAAAACTGAGCATGACTGACATTGGAGGCTATTTAAAGCCACATAACTACATGAATTAGCTGAGGTTGAGGATGAAAATGAAGAAGAGGAAGTGGGTCAGGACAGAGCTCCAGGTGCCATCATTTAGTGGAGGTTGGGGAGGAGCGGACCATGAGGTGATGGACAATCTGGAGATGCTGGTGTCATGGAAACCAAGACAAGAGTTTCAAAAAGGAGGACAGTCAACTGAGTTCAGATAATTAGGGGCACAACGGTGAGCAGAGAGGCACTCAACAATGAGATGTAGACTAAACAAACTCTAAACAGGGCTGGACGGAAGGCGGGAAGGGTGAGGAGGAAGAGGGAGGGGCACGGAGAAGAGATTCCACGTGGGGCCCCGTCTTCCCTGCTGGGTTGCAGCCACCCTGAGCATTACCTCCATGCTTCTTGCCCTATGGGGCCACCCATGACCAGCTCTCCCTCAAGATTCATTAACTTTTACAACAGTCAATTACTGAGCACCCACTACATGCGGAACACTGCTGGAGAAATGAACAAAACTGACAAAACTCCTCTGTTTCTAGAGCTTACATTCGGTGTGAACATGAGATTATAAACAAGTTAACAAACGGAAACTTTCCCTTTGGCCTGAGGCTTACCCTGCAGGCTTCACGAGCATCCCTGCCCATCCTGCTTGGGGCTGCACTGGTGATTAAGAGCAGGGACTCCCAGCCACGTCTGGGGAGTTAGAGGACCCGACTGGGCCACTGACTAGCAGAGCAAGTGTGCACAGGTAACACAACCTCTTTCAGCCTCATTTTACTCATCTGCAAAATGAAGATACGACACCCACCCTGCCTACACACAGGACTGCACTAAAGATTACACGGGATAATGTGGACACAAATGCCACAAGCGGTTTCCAGCCTATAGCACACGTGCAATAAATGTTTGTTTAAGAATGTGGTCCCTGCTGTTGGGGGGAATGTAAATTGGTGCAGCCACTGTGGAAAATAGTATGGAGGTTTCTCAAAAAATTAAAAATAGAACTACCATATGATCCAGCAATTCCACTCCTGGGTATACATCCAAAAGAAAAGTAAAAGCGCTAATTCAAAAAGATATATATACCAATGTTCATAGCAGCATTGTTTATAATTTATGGAAGCAACCTAAGTGTCCATCGACATACGAGTGGCTAAAGAAGACGTGGTGTGTGTGTGTGTGTGTATATGCATACATACATACAATGGAATACTACTCAGCCATAAAAAAGAATGAAATTTTGCCATTTGCAGTAACATGGATGGACTTGGAGGACATTAAGCCAAGTGAAATAAGTCAGACAGAGAAAGACAAACACTGTATAATATCACTTATATGTGGAATCTTAAAAATACAGCCAACTATGAATATAACAAATAAGAAGCAGACTCACAGATATAGAGAACAAACTAGTGGTTATGGAAGGAGAGGGGCAATAGAAGGATAGGGGAGTGAGAGGTACAAACTGTTGTGTATAAGATAGGCTCAAGGGCTTCCCTGGGGGCGCAGTGGTTGAGAGCCCCCCTGCCGATGCAGGGGACACGGGTTCCTGCCCCGGTTCGGGAAGATCCCACATGCCGCGGACCGGCTGGGCCCGTGAGCCATGGCCGCTGAGCCTGCGCGTCCGGAGCCTGTGCTCCGCAACTGGAGAGGCCACAACAGTGAGAGGCCCATGTACCGCAAAAAAAAAAAAAAAGATAGGCTCAAGAATGTATTGTACAACATGGGGAATATAGCCAATATTATATAATAACTGTAAATGGAAAGTAACCTTTAAAATTTGTACAAAAATATTTTTTTAAAAGAATGTGTTCCCTGGCTAGAAAAACCCTCCCCTCCATCTCTCCGTTTTCACGCGGCCCTGCTAGAACTGGCCTGTCCCATGTGCCTGTCACTCCAGCCACGCGCATCACATACCAAGAGCCAAAATTGTTCCCAGTCTCCCTGTCGGTGAGCAAGAGAAGGGCTTCAGAGATCCCTCTGCTTACCCAAGAAGCCTAAGAGAGCAGGACCTCAAAGATCTTTCTCACTTCTGGGCCCCCGCACCACCAGGAGCTGTGACTGGT
This sequence comes from Neophocaena asiaeorientalis asiaeorientalis, assembly GCF_003031525.2. Lineage (NCBI taxonomy): Eukaryota > Metazoa > Chordata > Mammalia > Artiodactyla > Phocoenidae > Neophocaena > Neophocaena asiaeorientalis. Next base: position 2,058,189 of record NW_020173550.1, read on the forward strand.
GGCCGGGAGCCCCACGCCATCCAGCATAAGGTGAAAGCTCAACTTCCCCAAGAGATGACCGGCCAAGCCCAAAATGCCCTCCTGCCAGGGTTCTGCTGTCACTCAAGGCCCATGGACCCAGTGGGAGCCCAGCCCTTATCCTCACTGCTCTGGTGCCTGCCCTCTTCAAACCGGCCCCAGCAGTCTTAGTCCAGGCTCCCTAACGTCCTCAACTTTGTCAGAACTTTCCCCTCACCTTCACCTCACATAGCACGCGGCCACCCCAGCGCTCTCCGGGGCCCCTGCATTTTTGGAAGCAGGCCAACCCACCAAAAGTCAGTTTGATGAATGGCAAATTCACTGCAAATCAATTCAAAAAAAATCAATTGCTGGGCTTCCCTGGTGGCGCGGTGTTTGAGAGTCCGCCTGCCAATGCAGGGGACACGGGTTCATGCCCCGGTCCCGGAAGATCCCACATGCCACGGAGCGGCAGGGCCCGTGAGCCATGGCCTCTGAGCCTGCGTGTCCGGAGCCTGTGCTCCGCAACGGGAGAGGCCACAGCAGTGAGAGGCCCGCATACCGCAAAAAAAAAAAAAAAAAAAAAAAAAAAAAAAACAATTGCTTTTGAATATCATTTTATATTTTGACAAATTTTAAGCACTGTCAGAATTTTCTCCAATTCCGCAAAAGGCATATGCGTCTTGATTTTGTGTTTCTAGCAATTAAAAATTAAAACTTCATTCAATATTTCACGTTTGAAGGGACTTTGTAAGCCACTTTTGAAGGCTCTCTGTCCTTTTAAATATAGTCTTGGCGTGATTTTTTTTTTTTAATATTTAAGATTTTTACCATTCTCATACCAATTCCCACAATGGCTTATCAGCTTTAATTCTGAATTTATAACAATTAAAAACCAAAATTGAGGCATTTCATATTGATGTGGTTCACCTTAATCCTTCGTCAGCCTTTTTTTTTTTTTGTCATGAATAAAGGTAGGACTGGAAGCACCAATCGTAAGCTAAATTTTTTTTACTGATTATGAAATATACTTTATTGCTCTAAGAAGTCTACATCAACTCCTGATGCTTAAATTCCAGAAAACTGCATATATCTTAAAACACAGCAGTGAAGACCATTTGCAAGAATCTTCAGAAGCCATGAAAACCATATTCAAATGTGAATTTCTAAAAGTTTTACAAATGATGAAAGGAAACAAGTTTTGGCAGATTCATAAATCCGGTAAAATCAGAGATTTGGTCATTTAGCACACTGATTTGGGAAGAGGTGACCATTGGGCAGCTCCGGGCCCAGAGGTGGTGGGAGTCCTGCTTCCTCCGCAGGGTCATTTCCGGGCCATTTCTCCTCCTGTGGGACTCCTGACACCAGTCCACCCCCTACTCCTCCTTGGCACTGTCATCTACGGACCCCATCGTTCCCCGTTGCCCTCTCTCAAGAATGATCTCCCATCGAGCTCACTGTCCTCCCTTCCTCTTCCCAAGCATCCCGTCCAGGGGCTCCCCTTCCACACTCGTCTCCCTGCCTGCGGAGCTCCCCTCCACCCACCCACCCCCGCCACTTGGCTCCCCTTTCCTCACTGGCCCTGGTCTCAGCCCCCTTTGCTAGCGCTTCCTCTCTGCGTGAAGAGCCCCAGCCTCCCTCTCTGTCTATACTCTCCCTAGGTGACCTCATGGTTCCACAGCTGTACATACCATCTGTATGCTAACGATTCTCAACCTATATATCAACCCTGACCTCTCCCAGGGCTCCAGACTTACATCCGACTGCCTACCTGGCATTTCCAGGTGGAGATCTAACTAGCATCTCAACACCCACGTGGTTGAAAGAGAACACTGGAGCTCAGCTCCCACCCCCAACCTGCTCCTTCCCTCATCTTCTCCATCCTAGTAAACAGTGGCACCATTGTGTTCAAGCCTAAATTAGCAGAGTCATCCTTAACTCCAGCCCCACAACAGATCCCAGCTCCTCGCGTCCTCTCCTCTCCTGCCGTCATAGGACATGGACCACTGTCACAGTTCTTAGCCACTCTCCCGGCCCCTGATCCGCTCCCCCACAGCACAAGAGCAATCTTTTCCAAAACATAAATCACACAGTGCTACTCTAGTATCTAAAATCCTCAAAGGTTTCTCATTACTCTTAAAAAGAAACCCAAACTCCTTAAGTCGCCTGCAGCATCTCAGGGATCTGGCCCCTGCCTTCCTCTGTGGCCACCTCCCAAATCACCTCCACCTCATCACTGTCCCAGCCTGTGGCCTTCCCTAAGCCCTGCCCTCCACCACCCGCATCCCCACCTAAGGACCTTTCCCCAGCTGTTCCCTCTGCCATTCCCAGGCCTTCCCAGGGCTGGATACTTCCCGGGAGTCATCCTTTGGCATTTCCAATCCAGAGTAGCCACCAGGCACCTCTGCCCATCATGCTATTTTAATCCTTGCTTAGCATTCATCACTATCTTACTTTTTATTTTTGAGTAGTTGTTGGCTTGTTTGGTTTTTCTGTCTTAGGCTAATCGAACGTAAGCTCCACTAGAGCAACAAGACTCCTCTGTCTTGTCCACTGGGGTATCCTCAGCACCTAGATCAGGGGATGGCATGCAAGGGATGCCTCGTGAATCCGAGGGATGGACTCACACACACGCCGTTTCTGCAGAGAGAGGACCTAAGCATCCAGAGTCCAATGACATAACCTCCAGGCTGCAGAAGGCCGAGAAACACACACATAAGGTTCAGTCTGCTAACTTTTGTTGATCAGAAGGATGGCCTTCCATTCCTCAATATTCACCCTGACCACTGTTCCCAGGGCTTCCCGAAGAGGTCCGAAAGAGGCCAGGGGCAGCGCTTGTTCCCCAAGGGAAAGGCCACACACACCCCACTTTCCCACTCAGGCCTCTCCATCCCTGCCTCCTTCCCCTCCTTCCCTCTCCACATGCAGAAGGAGGCCACTGCCAAAAACCCATAAACACACATCACCCGACACACACACACCACACACACCACACACACACATCACCCCACACACACATATAACACTCCACACACACACACCACACACATACACACACCACACACACACATACATACCACCCATGTGCATACCACACACACTTATGCTCCCCACCTACACACTACACACACATACACACTTGAGCCCATTCGGATCTGTTCCTTTCTCTACACACTCATGGGCTTAAAAGAACACATTGACAGAAAGAGAAAAATAAATACCGTATGCTAACACATATATATGGAATCTAAAAAAAAAAAAAAACGTTGACAGATCGGTTGGGAGGAGCATTCCCAGAACAGTTACTCAAATCCTACATTCCACCCAGATAAATAAGGTGAGCATGGCTCAGGGTAAGCCCGAGGAGCATGCCTGGGGCAGGGCCGGGGTTGGGTGGGGCCGGGGTGGGGCGGGCGGACCAGAGCCCTGCAGAGCCACCTCAGGAGCCATGAAAGAGCTGGCAGACCCAGCCCAGAACTGCCCACACACACACATAGACCCCCGATGCTGGCAGAGCCTGTCTATCCGCCCAAGGGGAAGCAAGTAGGTGCCCTTAGAAGATGCTATTTTTTTTCTCTTTGTTTTTCTTTTTTTTTTTTTTTACATCTTTATTGGAGTATAATTGCTTTACAATGGTGTATTAGTTTCTGCTTTATAACAAAGTGAATCAGTTATACGTATACATATGTTCCCATATCTCTTCCCACGCAAGAGGGAAGATGCTATTTGAAGGGAACCAGAAATACCTTTCCCCCCCTCCAAGACCTCACCCCAACCGTGGCACCTGAACTTCTACCATTAAAAAGCCTCTCTTTGGGGTTAAATTTTGTTCTCTCCTGGTTGTTGTTGTTTTTTTTTAATCGCAATTTCTTCCTTGGACATGAAGACAACTAAACATGAAGCCACCGACACCCTGCTCACGCCTTCTGCGAGCAAATCCTTCTCCTGGCTGGGGGAGCCTGAGGAGGGGGGCACAGAGAAGAGGAAATGAAAGGGAAGAGGGGAAGCGCTTGGCGCCCCTGATGGAGTAACTGGCATCCTCCTTTGGGTCCCAACTGCTGACCAGCGCGGCCAGGGTCACGGGTCACCTGGCCCTCCCTCCCCACTTCTCCCTGTTCCCATAGTCCCTCCTCCTGCCCCACACCCTCTCCTGGGCCATCAGACAGTTCCTCCCTGAAAGGGGGGGATGTAAGAGGTGACAGAGCTGCAGCTAAGGCCCAATTTTCATTGACACTCAGAGTCTCTGACAGCTGTTAGAAGAAGAATGTGATTTTGAAATTTAAATAACATGCTTCTGCATTCAGCTCAAGGAGACAACCTGAGGATAAGCAGTTTATCGCCCGAGCCACCATGCAGGTGGCAGGGAGACAGGCTGCCTGCTTCCTCCTCTCCTCCCCTGCCCTCTGTCCCCAAAGCCCCACCGCCTCCTCACAGGGGCCGCCTCAGAGTGGGGTCTCTGAGAGGCACCAGCCGACCTGCTGGACCTTGCTCACCATCTTCTGCTCAGCGACCCCAGGGAAGGAGGGGCTGGGGGCACAAAGGCTCGGCAGCCCCTCAGCGGAGCCAGGGAAGGGAGGGGGGAGCTCCCCGGGCATCCAGCGGAGTTAAGCCAAGCCCGACCCTCTCCCGGCCCCTACATGGCTACTCAGGCAACCTTCACAGGGGACTGACTCTTGAGCCCGGGGATAAGCTCCTCCCCGACCCAAGGGCAGCTCAGCCCCGCTCCACAGACCCAGCCCCAGAGCCAAGCTGTCACACTGAGCTCTGTCCCGGAGACTTCCTGGACAGGAGTCCCAAGGGAGGAGACCCCAGAGACGCCGATCTCCCATCTGCCACCAGGTCTCTAGTCACTGTCATCTGAGCCCACCAGGCCCAGAAGGTATGCGGTTCCTGCTGAGCCTGGCCATGATGCTATGATGCTGCTGGGAATGTCGTTCCCAGATCCCAGTCTCTCCTCTTCCGAGACTCTGCTGATTTTCCCCAGGCACCGCCTATTGCGGCCTCCCTTGGGCTCTCAGGGTTCCTCTACCACCACTGACAAACCACCCAGTGGGCGTCTAAGTGGTGTCCGCCTGCCCCACAAGCCAGTAAGGACACGGTCTGGTGCCTTTCAAAGCAGCATCTTAGGTAGCGTCTGCACCACACGGAGATCCGGCCCCAGCCCTACCTCTTCCACGAAGCCCTCATGGGCTTTCCTTTCCTTCCCTAAACCTCAGGGCCACCTGACAGGCGGCCCACACGGGACGCCTCAGACTTGCCTGGACCTCTTAGCCACCCTCCCTTGTGCAGCGCTTACGGCTCACACTAAACCACTAGCTCCCCCAGCCCCTGACAGCGTCACCTGTGGCCACCACCTAGGGTGCTCCTGGGCTCCGGCGCCCTGTGGGGAGCCGCACACACGTCATCACCCATCCTTGCAGGGCTCCATTTTACAGATGAGAAAAATGAGGTTCAGAGTCAAGTGACCCACCCTGTGGTCAACCAGCTGGTAGGGCAGGACCAGGATTCAAACTAGGACCAGCATGCCTCCAAGTCCACAACCGCCCTCTAGTCCAGGATCCTCCATGGATGGGGTCAGGAGCACAGCACAGCACTAGACACACAGGGGAACACAGAGAGAGGCGTGGGTGCAGTGACACAGAGACCAACGCCCACAATCAGAGGGTGAGCGCTGTAATAAGAGCCAAGTGCAAGGGCACAGAGTGGGAGGGTGGTGTCCCTCAGGGGCCATCTGCAAGGCTTCTTGGCAGGGGTAGGGTTCCCTCCTCTCCTGATCCCCCAAAAAGGGGACCACTGGAGCCTCCAACTAGAACATCCCCGGGCCTCTCCTGGCTCCATCCAAGCAAGATGGCCCACCCCAGAGGCTTGCGGCCAGCTGAGGCTGTCGCCACCCATCGCTTCTTCCTCCAACCCACAAAAGGCCCGAGCCCAGGCCTCTCGCCAGCCTCCCTGTGTCCCCACCCAGTCACAATGCAGCTAAGGCCACAGAGGCTCAGCAGTAGCCCCAGGGACCTACTGTCCCCTGCAAATCGCCCCGTCACCTCCCACTGCAGCCCCCACCCAGCACTAGCATGGGTGGAAGGCAGCCTCACGTCGCCAAAAGCCATGCAACCATCTCCCAGATGCAGGCTCCAGGCCGGCCCTACCCCAGACGGCCAATGGCCTTTGGAGAAATCACTCCACAGTCAGTTCTAAGAAGCTACGTGTTTTAGTGCAACGTGCCAGGCACCAGACCAGGCACCTACCTGCAAGTTCTCATTTAGTCCTTACAAAACCAGAGCAGGTAGGTTTTGCTATCGGTCCCGTGTTGTGTAAGAAGAAACCCGGGCTTAGAGGTGAGGCCCCTGCCTGAGGTACACACTGGGCAGGGATAGAAGCAGGACTGAATTCTGGTCTAGTCCATCCCTTCCCTTGGGGCCTCAGTTTCCCTTTTTGTCAGGTAAGGGGTGAGCTTAGATGATCTCCAAGTTCCCCTCCAGCTATAGAAAAGACAAGATGTGTTTGCATAAATATGCTCCATACCCATGTATCTCCAATGTCTGCATCGGATGCCCAAGGCCCCGGAGGCCCCCAGCCTCACCAGAAATGCAGAGGCAGCGCTCGCTGACAGCCCGGCCCACACCACCTGCCTGCCGCTTCTCCCGGTCCCTGAGGCACAGCCCAGCGGCGAGGGAAACCACTCTCTGGCCCTCCCAGGCCTTTCATCCTCACTCTGATGGTTTCACCCCACGTGGATGGAGCAGTTCCCTTCCCTCACTGTCTGCATCACCCCTCACAACCTCTCTCTGCCTGAACCATCTCTTCTTTCCCTAAGAAGCCTTTCTCTCCTCTCTCCACTTCGTTCCATCCTCTCCTGCCTCCCAGATGGGACCAGCTGGGATTCAGTATTCACGGGGTCACAGGCGCTTGGGGAGGGAGGGACTCCACCCAAGGGACCCCTCTAGAGGAGCATCCTCGGCAGAGAGGATGGCTGTCACTTTGCCCGCATCCATCCTCATGGACTCCTCTGTATCGACCAGACCAGTAGCCATCCCCTTCTCATTTTACAAATGTCAGCACTATAGCTCAAAAAGGGCCAACAAGGCCTCCAGAAACACTCCGTTTCCTGTTTCCAAGGGCAGTTTAAATTGCTAGAAACAGGACAAACCTCATTACAAACTTCATTTCTTCTCCGTGAAATCTCCCTTCCCGTCTACAAGGCTAGGGCAGGACATCTGGATCCCTCCAACAGCCCTGTCCCCACTGTTCAGGGCAGAGCCAGACTGCTCCCCTCCCGGCCTTGGACTTGGGATTAACTGGACACTAGGAATCCCAGACCCAGTCACTGATCCCAGCACCTGTCTCTGAACTGAGCAGACAAGAGGGGAGGACTTGCCCTTCCCCCAGGGCCTCAGCATCAGAGAGTGTTGGGGGAGTCCCAGCAGCTTTCTTTGCCAACAGAATCCCAGCTGGGCTTTTGAAGAAGCCCAACAGAGAGAGCAGGCCAGCGGGAAAGAAGAAAACACGTTCCAGGAGGTCCCGAATTCTCAGATGGTAGCAACGCGGCCCCAAAGATACAAGAGCACCCTTCTCCAAGTCCCTGGGCCCCGACTGGGGGAAGTGCGACCTAGAGGAGCCTCCATGGCCCACACCGCAGCCTCTCCACACAGAGATGGCGGCGGGGGGTGGGGGCGGACATCATACAGCCACATGTAAGTTTGTAGAAGTGGGGAGGGACTCCATACAATCCTGCAGGGCAGATTGCTATCATCCTGGAGCATCAGTGCAGGATCTGGGGTCCCCAGACCAGGCTTTCCCAGGCAGCGAGCCACAGGTGGGTGGGTGATACATGTGCCCAGATATTGACCCCTCAGCCCGCAGGGCAGCCAGGCAAGGGCCTGTGACCACCAGAGCTCCAAGCTCCTCTGCTCTTCCTAGATACCAAACAACACTGCCGTTGTCTGTGCGCCTCGATGGGGAAAAGGCTGCTCTAAGCTCACCTCCTCCTTCTTCAGAAAAGAAATGTAAGGTCCGGAGCAGGGAAGTGAACTGCCCAAGACCATCAGCTCATCTGTGGCAGAGAATAAGCTGGAATCAGGGTCCCGGCTCCCCATCCAGCCTTCTTTCAGCTGCGTGCTCCCCACCATGGCCCACTTGGTTTCTTGGTGGCTGGGCCAGGGCCTCCCCACCCAGCTATGTACCAGAGTTTCCCCAGATAGAGCCGCCTGTGCAGCAACTCGAGGGCTGCTCTGGGTGGAGCGGGGTCAGCAGGGGCAATGAGGGGGAGCCTTGCCCTCACTGTGGGGAGTGGTCCCCAGAGCCCAGGGTTCTACAGTCGTGTGGGGCCCAGTTCCATCTGAGCAGCAGGTAAAGGATGCTGATTCAGTGGGCTGCAGACCAGCAATCTCCTCATTTGTCTTGTCAACATCCTTGTCCCACAGAGTGTCAAGTCCATTACGGAAAGATTTTCTGCCGGGAAGATACTTAGTGTCAGTCCAGGAAGCAGCAGGGGCCTGAGCTCAGGTGCTGACCTCTGACCTTCAACCTTCAGGGGGCAAAAGCCAAAGCCATTTCTTCACTGGAGGTAAACCCAGTGGCTCCCGCCCAGGCAGTAGCACCTGAGCCCACGGTAGGGTGGGAAATGGGTATGTCGGGCCGCTGGGATTTCCCCATCACAGCGTCCACGCGCAAACCGTCTCCTCAATCTGCTGGAGCCCCCTAGCACTGTCTCAAAAGGAGTAGCCCAAAACTAACCAGGAAATGTGAGAATCAGAATGTCTGTGCTAGGAGGGGCCTCAGTCAGTCCATCACCCAGTTCAGCCCTGTGGAGTGGGCAAGGCTTGTCACTGCATCGTCACAGCGCCACAGGCAGAGGCAGGATAGGAACCTCGGCCATCACCCCACTGCGGGGTACGATGACGAGAGCCCAGGGCAGGCCACTCAATGCACAGACCATCTTCGAAGTCACCATACCATCCACCACTAACCCTGCCCACCACCAGGGCCCAAGGGTACCTCCAGATGGTCACCCTTTGGCCAGTGCCTCCCTTCTCATGGGGCCCAGGATTTCTCCCACCAGTACATGTGTATCGTCCTATCTCAACCCCTTAGAGCATGCTTTCTCAATGGGAGAGGAGGGTATCACCCCCAAGGGAGCAAAAACGGGCTCCTGGGTAGGCAAAAAAAAGGTAGATATAACAATGGTTTGTGGCCCTCCAAACCTCAACCCTACCTGACAAAACTTTAATACTTGGCATTTACTATGGACTAAATTGTGTCCCCTCCCCAAACTCATATGCTGAAGCCCTAAATCCCCAATGTGACTGTATTTGAAGATAGGGCTTTTAGATAGGACCTGCTGGTAATTAAGGTTAAATGAGGTCATAAGGGTGGAGCCATAATCCAGTAGGACTAGGGTCCTTATAAGAAGAGGAAGAGACCTTTCTCTCTCTCTCTCTCTCTCTCTCTCTCTCTCTCTCTCTCCACGTCCCTCTCTCTTCTCTCTATCTCCCCACTCCAATCCCCCACTTCCTTCCCACCTACTCCCACCCATTCCCACCCCTACCCTGTGAGGACACAGTGAGAAGGCAAGGGAGCAAAAACGGGCTCCTGGGTAGGCAAAAAAAAGGTAGATATAACAATGGTTTGTGGCCCTCCAAACCTCAACCCTACCTGACAAAACTTTAATACTTGGCATTTACTATGGACTAAATTGTGTCCCCTCCCCAAACTCATATGCTGAAGCCCTAAATCCCCAATGTGACTGTATTTGAAGATAGGGCTTTTAGATAGGACCTGCTGGTAATTAAGGTTAAATGAGGTCATAAGGGTGGAGCCATAATCCAGTAGGACTAGTGTCCTTATAAGAAGAGGAAGAGACCTTTCTCTCTCTCTCTCTCTCTCTCTCTCTCTCTCTCTCTTCCCTCTCTCTTCTCTCTATCTCCCCACTCCAATCCCCCACTTCCTTCCCACCTACTCCCACCCATTCCCACCCCTACCCTGTGAGGACACAGTGAGAAGGCTGATGTCTGCAAACCAGGAAGAGAGCCCTCACCAGAAACCAAACCTGCCAGACCTTGATCTTGGACTCCAGAATCGTGAGATAATAGACTTCTGTCATTTAAGCCATCCAGTCTACGGTATTTTGTTATGGCAGCCCAAGCAGACTAAGACAGTATTTCTCTAGTTAGAGAGAATTAACTTTTCTCCTTAGATGGGCAACCATGAAGACAAAGAAAAAGTTTGAGAAACATTGTCCTTGAGAGTTCTTCATTTGAAAGGGCTTAGGGTCTCACTGCAGAATCTTTCGTTTCACAGTCTAGAGTAGCTGTGCCCCCAGGGGACATTTGGCAGTGTCTGGAGACACACTGGGCTGTCACATCTTGGGGGACTGCTACTAGTGTCCAGTAGGTAGAGGCCAGGGATGCTGCTAAACACCTCATTGTGCACAGGACAGCTCCTGCCACGGAGAGAATTACCCAGGTCAATGTCGATAATGTTGCTGTTGAGAAACCCTGGCTTAGAGCAAAAGAAACTTCGGAAGGTTTTACATATTGCCACAAAGTGCCTGGAAGCCTGAGGCCTGGGGCCCGCGAGCAAGCCCACCCTGGCCCCCTTTAAGCAGCACTGGTGACTCCAGGAAGCTCATCCCAGCCCCAAGAGTTCCCCAAACCGGAAGGTCCTCCCTAGTGTCCGAGCAGGGGCAGGCTGCCCTGGGTCACCTGGGTCACCCAAAGGCCAGAGGGAACAAGGCCAGGAAGAAAGAACCAAAAAACTCACTAGGCTCCTATACACAGACCACGGCAAGCAAAGCTAGAGCTCAAATGGGTCTTCTCACTCCCCAGGCAGGCCAAGGCAGGAGTGGCCAGAGAGCAGAGGCTCTCCCCAGCAGAGCCCCCAGGGGTGAGGGGAATTTCAGAGCAGAATGGACGATGATGATAGGAACGCCAACAACCACGGCTAATGGCTCCCATGCACTCGGCAGCATGCAGAGCCCTGGACAGCCATTGGTTCACTCTGACCTCATGACCATCCAACGAGGTAGGTACTCTCCCCTCTGCACCAGAGAGGAAACTGAGGCATAGAGAGGTCGAGTAACTTGCCCAGAGTAGAACAGCTGGAAAGGACCCAGCCAGGCAGGACAGGTGACGAAATGGGAGAGCAATACCACGTTTCAGATTCAAGATCTGCTGCACGGCAAGCTCACTCTAGGCAATTCCCTAAATGCTTTATGCTACACACAACCTCGTGGGTGGGTGGTACGGTTCCCTCTTTACAGATGAAGACCCCAGGCTCAGAGGCGTTCGGGGACCTGCTGGCAAGCCGACACCTGAGCCAAGCCCCGAGGCCCGATCCACCACCCACGGGGACCGGAGCAGGTCTGGCGAGGCCCGGGATGAGCCCACTCACCTGAGAAGATGGAGGCAAGCCTGAAGATGTCCGAGAGGCGGGCGGTCGCTGGCTCGTAGGGTGAGGCTTCATAAAACTCCTCACCTGGAAGAGAGAACCGTGTCAGGCCCAGGCTCACATCCTGTCCCAGGTGCTGCACAGGGCGGGTTAGGAATGAAATGCTGCACGTTTCACACGAGCAAGGTACTTCTCTCCAACCAGCGCAGGTCAGAACTGCCTAATACATCTCCCTCGTGACCTCTCTGCATGTCCCGGCCTCTTCTAAGGACTTCCGAATGCTTCTGGAAAGAAGGCACAGGGGAGCTGGAACCCTGTGGAAGGCCAGGTACAAATCCCAGGATCTGACGCCAAAGGACCCTCCACAGTCATTGAGTACAACTTCCTCATTTCACAGGGGAGGGCTCTGAGGTGGCCCAGAGAGGCGAAGCAACCTGCCTGAGATCACACAGCTACTCATGGCGGAGCTTGAGCTGGACTCCAGCCTCACACCAGCATTCTCTCCCATCACACCAGGCTGGCTCTGCCCAGACTTAAGGGGACAGGATTTCCCCTTTGCTTCCCACCATGCCACCAGAAGAATCTGACTGGCTGAAGGTCCGCTGGGTGGAGGCCTGACTGCGGCTCCTGTCTTGACTGACTCCCGACCCGTCTTCCCCTCCACCTGCTGCTTCTCAGCCCTCTCCTCCAGGCTGCGGGGTGCACCAGAGGCTCGGGGAACAGACAAGCAAGCGAGTGACAGGAGATAAATGACACGAGGCTGCCCTGGAGACCCACCACCACCTCAGCGGGACTCCAGCCCCCCCTGCCAATGCCTCGGCAGCAAAGGAAGTATCCTCTTGAGACATGACGGCAAGGAGAAATCAATGGATAATCACTCAGGCTGTGTGTGTGTGTGCTGAGCGGGCGGGGGAGACAGATGATGACCACAGCCTCACACACTGATTGCCCGTCCACCCGGGACCCAGCGCCACGGGCAAGTACCCCCGCCTAAAGAGCAGCACGTGGGGCAGCACCCCTGGGGGCCACCTGCAGGAAGGAGCCGGCCCCCAGAAGAGGAGCCTTGGAATCTGCTTGCAAGGGGCTCGTTCAGCCAGGCCCCCAAAGTCACCCACGGGCTAGCCCTCAAGGCTTAACCAGCCCTCCGCTGGTCCACGGACCAGGCATCTGTCTGCTATATCAGGCAGACCCCCCAGAGAAGGGTACAGACCCCCCAGAGGACGTGGAGGAAGAGCACGCCCCCTGGAGAAGCAGCCCCGCCCTTCACTGTACCTCACAGGAGCACCTTGGGCCCTGCCACACCCAGCACACAGGGCACCTTACGCACAGGGGGTGCCCACTGGTACCGGCCAACGGACCTAATCCAAAGGTTACCCTTTCCTTCAGGCCTGTCTCCGATCCCACCTACCCCCGGGGCACGCAGCGTCCTGGCAGGCCTGCATGATCTCAGCATCCTCCACTCTACCCACCGGCACTGGAGAAACTCCCTGTGGTGGGGTTACCAGCCATGTTCTCGGCTGCGGCCAAACAGCACAAGCGTTTAGGAAGCATTTTGTAATAAAGATGATGTTGTATCGTGCTGCCTTCGTGCCAGCCCTATCAGAAGCGCTTCAGATGTACTAACTCATTTAATCCTCTTAATTTCTCTAGGGGGTAGGCACTATTATGCTCCCTATTTTACTGATAAGGAACCGGGGCACAGAGACACTGAGGTACTTGCTCGAGGTCACACAGCGGGTAAGTGGCAGAGCCTAGTTTCAAACCCAGAAAGTTGGCTCCAGAGTCCAAGTTCTTAACCATTATGAATACTGTCTCCAAAAATAAAAAGTGTTATTGAAACCAAATTGCTCTTAAACAAGTACTACTGTTGCTTAACTTTTCACAGAGCAAACTTCTGTGGGCTGGACTGCTCCCCCAGAGCAGGGTCTGTCTGTCCCTATAGCATCTGGCATAGCACGTGCCTGGGTATGGCTAGTACGATTGACTAGGAGGGGACAGGGGATGGATCTCTGGGGGAAGAGAGCCTCTTCCATGACTGCGTGGGAGGGGGCCGTCCTATTTAACTCAACTTCCATCTCCTGCTCCTGCAGCGGAATTCACCAGCAGGAAACCCGAGACCTGCCTGGCAGCCAGACTGAAGCCAAATCCAGGATGTCAGATTCCAGGGCCACGACCTGGGAGATGACAAGTAGGAGAAGCCTCGGCGCTTCACGTTTGCAGGACCAGGATGACCCTGAACTTCAGCATCACCTTTGGAGAAGGCAAGAAGCCTGGTCCCCTGTGCAGCCAACAGTGACAGTCCCACCGTGTAAATACTGGTGGTTACGGGGGTGGTGATGGCAGAGGGGAAGACGGGCCCAAGGCCACAGCTCTCCCCCAGGGCAGCGGAAAGGGGTCCGGATAAGGAGTCGGGGGCCTGGTCCCACCAGCTGCTTGCTGTGTGCCCTGGGAAGCCCCCAACTCGCCTCCCTGCATCTCAGCTTCCCCGCCAGAATGATCCCGAGGCCCTTTGCGGCTGGGACTGTCTAGGAGCTTGGCAGAGGCCACAATCCTGCCACCGCCAGCTCTGCCCACACGCTGAGAGCCTCAGTCTGCACAGAGAGCTCAGCCTCAGGTAGAGGCAGTAGGTGGAGCTGAGTCTCAGGGGAATCGCAGCCGGAGAAGCCAGAATCTAAGTGCAAACCCACATGGGTCTCTCCTCTCCGTGATCCCCCCACCCCGGCCCAAGCCAAGTTATTAAGAGTCTTAAGGAATAGGGAGGGTGTGCCTGTGGCCTCCCCGGGAGACCACTCACCCCACACCAGGAATAGCCCCCTCTCAGGATGATCCTGTCCCTCAGAGGAACACCACCTGCTGTTAAAAAGCCTCTGGGTTCCTCCGGTCAGCCCTGGATGGAAACCACCTCTAGCCCCAAGACCCAGGGGGAGGGGACTGTGCAATCTGCAAGGGGTGGGGGCCAGGGCTCTGAGGAAGGAGAAGAGCAGGGGTCTGCCTTTCTAGAGTGGGACCAGGGGAAGGGTCCCCCAGCCAGTACACGCCAGCACAGGGACCACGGCTTCCCCAGTGCTTTCACCCTCTGAAGCACACAGCAGGTGCTTAACAGATGTTTGTTGAGTAAAGGAACCAACAAGCCATCTCAAGCCTTGGAACGGGGAGAGTTTACAGTCAGGCCCTCCTGGGTTGAAAGGGCCTTGAAGACACAGCAGGAGGCAGCATAAAATACACATTATGCTTCTTGTTATCATCAAACTGCCTCATCGTCCCGGCTCCGAGCAAGGTCCCAGGAGCCCTGATGCGGTGATGCCCACGGAGCCAGTCCGATGGGAAGGTTCTCAGGCGGCCCGCCCAACTCCCTAGCCGGCAGCTCTTCCATCCCTTTCCTGTCCATCCTGCACCCACAGCAAGCCCACCCACCTTCTGCCCAATCCCCCTCGGGTTGAAACTGAAGGCTGTCGGAAAGAAAGCAAAAACCTAAACAACCCAGCTGGCTGAATCGGGGTCTTTAATGTTCTGGGCACGGAGTCAGCTGGTGTGCCGGGAGGGGACACGGCTCCTTGTCTCATGGAGAACAGACTGCCCGTCTCCGTGGCCGGCTCCCTCTCTTTGCTAACTTCTAGTTCTAGGACTCCAGCATTGCTAGCAACGGAAGAAGTGACCACCCGATTCATGAGGAATTACTTTGTTACTAATGGTGGTAATACTATTAATAATTCCATGCCCACTTATTCCTATTTTCAGGGCACATTTGAACCCTAGGGGCCACTGCTCAGGAACCTCTCAATATCCAGGCCCCACCCCTGGGCCCAGTTTCCTCCTCCCCCTCCAACAGCTGGAGGCGGTGCTGCCCCTCAGATCCTAGGCTGACGCCTCCCCGCCCCCAAGGGCACAGATCCACAGAGCACCCCTCTCTCTTCTTCACCTCAGCCTCTCCATCACTACGATCCTACCTTAGAATTTATACTGCTCGACTCTCTCGCATCTTTAAAAAAAAAAGTCATCCTTTGTTCTTCTCCCATCTTCACACCAAAATTCAAGAAGTTGGCCACAGTCATCACTCCCCTCTCCCCGGCTCCCAGGCACCCCCTAAGCAGGCTTCTGCTCCCAGCAGCCCCCTAAGGCGCTCACCCCAAGGGCATCAGGGACCTTTTCCGAAAACCCCTCTCCTGCTGGGCCTAAAGTCTTAGAGGCTGGTGACCCTCCTTCCTCTGAGAGTGAGCCCCTCCCGAGGTATCCTACTGCCCCTCTTACCTCACCCCCAGAGCCTCCTTAGTCATCCTTGCAGCCCATCTTTAAATGGCAGTGGTCCTGGGGGCTCTGTCCCTGACCTCCTCCCAATGTGACTGCACCCACTCCCTCGGCCCCAGTTACCACCTGCAGTCTGCTGGTGACTTCTAAATCCCTATGTCCAGTCGCTCTTCCTCACGTGACCCCCCAGCCCTGCGTGCCCAGCTGTCTGTAGGGCGGGGCCGATGAGAGGCACACACCCCAGAACAAATTCACATCTCCCAGCCCTCCCCCCACTCAAGACCTTCACTGTGATCAGCCACATCACCCACCCAGCTGCCCAAGACCGAAAACTGGGGGCCCTCCTGACTCCTCTGACCCTTCACCAAGACCTGTTGATTCTACCTCCCGGACAGCTCTTAGATCCTTCTTTCCTGCCACTGTCCTCATTCAGCCGCCATCATTCCTGGCCTGTATCACAGCAGTGGCCTCCGAACAGTCTCTCCAATCTACTCTCTTCATTGGAACCACATGAACTTTGTCCTGAAGCACATATCCATCGTGTAAAACCTTCCAGGGGTGCTGCCCACCAGATCCGTACCCCTCCCATCTCTCCTCCCCCATCCCCACTTCCACCTGCCTCTACCACACTGAGTTACCTGAAGGTCTGTAAGCGAGTTCCACTAACCTGAATTACCCGCAGGCCTTTGCCCAAGCTCTCCCTCCGCCTCCCATACTCTCCCCATACACCTTCACCAGGTAACTGCAGCTCATTCTTGAACCTCAGCTTGGAGGCTGCCTCTTCCAGGAAGGCGCTTTAGATTTTGTAAGAAGGGGTCTGATGCCCCTGCTCAGTGATGCCACAGCACCCAGTGCTTTCCACTCACATCACCTAATAACTTCTCTGCTTCCCCCCTACTAAGAGCTCCACGAAGGCAGAGGCCGCCTCAGCTGTTCTCAACTGTTGCCACAATGCCTAGCAGCTGGTAAACTCTCCATAAACAGTTGCTGAATTACTAAGTGAATACCTGACCCCAGTGGCCAGCAAATCCACACCCCAGTCTGGAGGGGGAGGAAATGGGGAAGGTGGCTGTCTGGGGAAAGGCTTACAGGTTCTGCCTTGGGCCTTGGAGGCGGGCTTGCCCAGGGCTGTGGGACCTGCTGCCTTCACGCCGTTCAGAGCTCTGTTGAAGGTGCCTAGGCCAGGCCCGGGGTCAGGAAGCCACCTGAAGGGCAGGCCTCCTGGGAGCAGGAAGGCAGGAGGGGGGCAGCAGAGAGCGGCAAGGGCTGGTTTGCTCTCGTGCAGACCTCACAGCTCCACCTTCACGCCACCTACCCCTTCTTGCTCCTCTGTCCCCACTTGTCCATCCACCTGGGTACCCTTGCCTCACCTTCTCTCGTCACCACTGCACACGGCCGTCCAACCAGCCCCGGTTCACTTCCCCTCCCACCACCCCACCGTCTCTCCACCCCACCTCCTCCTTCGTCTGTCTCTCCAACAACAGCTGCCCTCCTAGGCTGGGCAGCTACCTGCTCTGGGTTCTAGGTTCCCTGGAAGGTGGAGAGAGAGAGAGAGCTGTGGCCACTCTGCCCCGTTACCAGGCCCTCTCGCTGAACCTGGGCCCCAGGAGGCCCTCCCATCACCCCATCCCCAGCGTGCCTCCCATCGAGGTGGGCGGACTTACCCTCGGTCAGCCCCAGGTGGATGCTCCAGTAGATCTGCAAGCACTGCAGCTCCTTCTTCATGCCCCGCTTGCAGCGGCAGTCGTACAGCGGGCTCTCCTGCAGCACCTCCAGGGCCGCCTGGCACTCCTTGTTGGCCAGCATGGTGTTGCGGTCCCGACCGGCCAGGCACTGGCGCAGCGTGCGGTAGCGGGAGCTGCAGTTGGATTCGGCCGCGCACAGCTCATTGGCCCGGACACAGTCCACTGGGGGGCGCCAGCCTTGAAGCTCGGGGCCCTGCGGGGAGGAAGGGCTGGCCAAAGAGCGGAGGGTCTCGTCTGGGTGGTGGGGAGGGAAGACAAGCATGAATGAGGGCCGCAGTCTCCGACCCCAGAGGCAGGCCTGGGGGCTTGGGCCCTTCTGGGAAAGTCACACCCATTCTACTCGGCACAGCAAGGCCGGCTCAAGGCTGCCTTCCCCAACAGACAGCAGGTCGGAGGAAGGGTTGCTAAAGGGTCCCAAGAGTCTACCAGCTCTCCTCAGACCCAAAGGAGAAAAGCTGCCCTCTGCCCTGGTCCTACCAGACTCTCTTCTGGTTCCACTCCGTGGCCCTGGGCCCAGGAGCACAGAAAAGCCAGAGGCCCCAGCAAGACCACAGACAGTCTAAGATGCCAGGAAGCCAGAGAAGGATGCCACAGCCTCAGCAGAGAGCTGGCGGCTACAGGGCCTCCTGGGGTGGGCCGAGGGGGCATCTCACTTTCAGAGCACCCAGACCTCCTCCCAGCAACCTCGGGTCCAGCCAGAGGTCCATCCACCACAGCCTCTTAGAGGCCAGAGTCAGCCCCTGCATTCTACCCTGGGGAAACTGAGGCCCAAAGAAGGGAGATGACAACTCAAGGTCACACGCAGGCCGAAAAGGCCCCTCTAACCCCCCAGTCTACCCATTCTGAGTCCCCAGACTTCCCGATGAGACAGGAGGAGACAAGCATGACCCCATGGTCTGAGCCCAGAAGGAGACGCTCCTCCAGGGGGGCTCAGCCCTCCACACCTTCCTGTCCCACAGTGCAGCCAGAGACAGAAAACGTACCCTGCGGACAAGTTCCACCCCAGGCCCCGCCAAAGAAAATGCTGCAGACCCAGCAACTCCATCCCACCACACCTCCCACCCACACACACCTCCCTCTCTCCCTCTCTCCCTCTGTCCATCGGGCTGTCTCTCTCCCTTTCTCTCCCCTATTTCTTTTTCTCTTTCTTGCCTCTCCTCTCCACCCTCCCCTGAAACCCTCTCCCCTCTGTCTCCCCTTTTTTTCTTCTTTCCAGAAGCCAAATAACAAGTCAACTGCACCTGGCCTCGCACACAGCCCCTCGCCTCCCCAATGATGAACAAGCAGGAATCAGTCCACCCTCCTCATCCACGGCCTCGAGTGTCCAAACCCACGGTCCTCGGAAGGGAAGAGGTCAAGTAAGGAGATTCGGAGGGGAAGGGCAGGGAAAGAAAGGGCCGCTTGGTCCTTTCAAAAGCAAGCTCCCAGAACGGCTTCCTCTGGACACAGATCTCCTCCCGGTCTCCGGGTCCTCTCCAAGCCCCTCACTCAGATCCTGCCCCACAGAAAACCATACCATGGCCCAAAGCCAACACTGGCTCCTCCAAGACCCAAGGA
>NW_020173550.1:2077608-2178384 GCF_003031525.2 Neophocaena asiaeorientalis asiaeorientalis
CCAGGGAGAAGTCCCCCACCCCCACCCCCTGTCCCGAATCCCACAGAATCCCCTCCATCTCTACCCAGAACCGCCACTTCTCATTCCTTTCCCCAAGGAGGCCCGGCTCAGGGGGCAGCTACCACAGGGAGACAGCGACACCTAGAGGCAGAGTGTTGCACCGCGAGCCTGTCACTCCCGACTGAGTGCCGAGGGGAAAGGAATCAAGGAATGGGCTCCTGGAGGGCCCCCCCACTAGGAGAGCAAGGGGTGGGCTTGGGTTGGAGAAGCCCTCAGGGTCCAGAGCAAAAGACTTCCCTTCTCCTCCTGACCACACCTCTGCCTCAGGACAGGAGGAGCTGAAGGCTGTGGCCAGGCTGGGACAAGACCATTGAAGAAACCAGCATGGAATGTTGTCATGGACAGTGGGGCATCTGCCCAGGTGTGGGTGGAGAAGTGTCCTCCGCCCGAGCCCAGGAAGCAGCTTTACTGCCCGGCTTCAGCAAATTCCTGGGTCTCTGAGCAGGACTCGGCTGTATCTGGGCCACCCAGGAGCAGCTGTGTTGACCCAGCCTCACTGGTACCTGCTGCCCCACCTAGCCAGCCAGGTAGCCAGCCTGCTGGAGCCTCAAGACCGGCCCAGCCCTGGGCCTTCCACTGACTCCGCTCACCCCAGCATCCCAGCAGGCATCTCCCCTCCCCCGTTGGCGTCACCTGAGGCTGCACTGTCAGAGGTAAAATGAGAAAGGGGCATCCTACCCAGGCTTAAAGGTCAGGACCTTAGCCTAGGGAACTGGGGCAATAAGGAGCCTTCCTCCCTGCCCTACAGGTGAGGTCTAGAGCCCCAAGGGGTGATCCTTATAGAAACCTGGGCTTCCCTCATCCTGCCAGCTCCCAGGCAGGGAAATGCTCTGTAGGAGGGCCAGTGCATCTTCTGACCAAACTCCCTGACTCTTCTAGTCGGAGTCATGACCCCCAGAACCAATCAAGCCCAGCCAGAGAAAGAAGTCATGGCAACTCGGTGCCTTTGGCCAAGAATTCTAGGAGAGTAAAGGTTGGAAGGTATCCTGGTGATGTTTCCAAATTCTAGATCAGGAGAAAACTCAGAGCCCTCAAGGAAAGCAAAGACATGTAGAAGAGCTTTTAAAGACACAGAAGGACTGAGAGGCCACACGGAACTACAGCCACCCTCGTGCATCAAATGCCCCACAAGAGCTAGAATGCCAGTGAGAGGTGGGCCCTCTGACCAGCCCCGATCCCCACCCCCAGCTCATTTTCTCCCTGAGCTTGTCAACACTGGAGGTCAGGCAGGCTGGGCCAGAAAGGCCTCTCCAGACGCAGACCTCACTAGAACCTTGGAGGGGCACACCAAAGGCCCCTGCTCCTGGGAACATACTTCACTCTACCCACCCCCCCGCACTGAAAATGCCCACCACCTCTCAAGCTCCAGAAAAGCCTCTCCCCCAAGTGGAATTTCCAACGAACTCCCAACTATGGGTTCCTTGCCAGGAAAGGGCCCTGGTGCTGAAATGTCCTTAGCACCAACGTATCCCTTGTTCTCGACTGGCCTAACCCAGAGCCTTTCAATGCCCTGTGGTCACTCAGTTAACCCCACACCCCAGCTTCGGAAAGGGGCTTCTCATGGGAAGGGAACTGAAAGGCTGTGACCAAAGAGGATGCCGACAGCACCGTGCTCTTTTCCTGCTCTCAACTCCCCACACACTAGGGTCACAGACACCTGGGAGGACATCTCTGAACGGGCCCCCTACACATGTACAGGAGAACAGTCTCTCCTCAGGCTCCTCAGCTGGAACAAGCCTGCCTGCAGCCTGGGGGGCTGGGCCTGGAGGTGACTGACGGACGGGCCGGCCCTGCTCTCCTCCACCCGGGGACGGAGACCTCAGAAGGCGCCCACATCTGGAAGACCTGCCGGCCCCGGGTGTGCGCAGCTCAGGAGCAAGCAATCTGACTGCTTTTCCTGAAATACAATTTTCTTTTCTTCTTGGCCCTGCTCATTCTTGGCCCCAAAAAGCTGCGTTTTTTAACCAGCAGTAGGAGAAAAGGTCAGGTTTCGTAATAGCCCCTTCAGAGAGAGAGGATTGCCGGGAAAGGCCGCAGGAGCACAGTAGGCCAGGAGCACCGACCCAGCCTCCTCCCTCAGCCCCTCCCACCCCGAGAAAGCTGCCCGGAGAAAAGCCACCTCTGGCTCGGGAGGCTGGACAGTGAAGGCCACACCCTAGAGCTCAGCCTGGCCCCCTGGGGAACTCATGCCTGTGGGAGGGGGAAGAGGAGGGAACTGGCAAAGGGCCCAGGCCCCAACCAACATCGATGGGACTGGAAGCCCCCGTCCTAGTCAGGATACTTCTTAGACACCCCCCAGCAAGTGTTTCCGGGATCTGCACCTACCTCCCCAGGCCTTCCCCTCTCCCCTCCTCCAGGAGGGAAAGGGTGCCCTCGTGACCCATCTGGGCAACCTGGCTCACCACTGGCTACACAGCAGCCCAGGGTGGCAGGAACAGCACCCACAATGAAGCAGATGTGTGCTCCTTCAGAGCGCGCGCGCGCACACACACACACACACACACACACGCACACACACCGTTAGCCTGCTCCCTCTCTGGAGCACCTACTGGGGCAGCAGCCTTGCCTGGGACTCCTGGTTAGCACACAGCCTTGCAAACACCCACTTTTCTTCACCTCCACCCCCAAGAATGCTCCCTCTATACCCCTGTTTCCCAAGCAGCTGAGATTTTGTGTAGCATAAAAAGGGGATGAGGAGTTGGTAATTCGGGGTGCAAAAGACACTGCCGGGGTTCAGGGGCACCAGGCAGCCCCTGCTCGCTGCCCTTAGGGGAGTGGGCTTACAGAATGATCAGTGGTCTTTGTTCAGTCCAGGATTCTCCCCTCACCCCTCTCCTTCTTCACCCAAGGAAGCAAACTTTGGCCTCCCTCCCATCTCTTCCCACCAGCTACGGGGTCCCCTGCCCCAGAGGTGGCAAAGGGAACGCACTGAACAGCGGCTAGAAACACTCCACTCCCGCCCACCCACCTGGCTCGGGTCTGGGCGGGAGGGAGGGCAAACGGTGGGGAGAAACTTGAAAAGTGTTCCAGGGAGTGGAGCCGCTAGGAAGGGGTTCGGAGAGTGGGAAGCGGGGTGCATTTTCCAGAGGTTGATTGGCAGGTGGGGGATGGCTGCCAGGGCTGCCCCCACAGATGTCCAACCGGGAGCTCCTGGAGAAACCCATGTCCTCCACCACGATCGACTCAGGGAACCGCCGGGAAAGGTGGGACTGGCATGATTTTCCTTTCCACGATACTGAGCCTCTCCCCTCCCTTCTCTCTTCCAGATCAAGAGTTGGATTTTATTTTTTTTCCTTAAGTTGCCGCAATTTGAACCCATTATTTTGAGGGAAATGAGCGCTATCACTGCGTGTGAGTGAGCGAGTGTGTGTCTGCGTGCGTGTGCGCGGGGATGGTCTGGGTGTTATAAGTCTCCTTGCCAATCCCCCGCGTAACCAGCCAGCCGCGGCTCCCGTCCCTCCGCCCGCATCCTCGCCGCCGGCCCTGCTCGGTTCCCCTACGCCCGGGCCCGGCTCGCCCCGCCGCGCGCTCTCCCCGCCGGTCCGTCCCCCGCCAGCGCCCCGCTCGCCCGCCGCGTTCCCAGCTGCTCGCCAGCGCTCTAACGCACTGCCCGCGTAGCCCCCGAGGCTCCGGCGGACACGCTGCCCTCGCCACCCGCAGATACTCACCTAAAAAGAAGAAGAGGCAGAAGGCGTTTGCCAAGATCATGTTAAATAAATCCCACAGTTTTGTTTTGTTTTGTTTTTAGTCTTTCTCCCTTGGATTAAAAAATACCAACAACAATAATAATAATCAAGCAGTGATAATCAGCCCCAAATCCAATGCGGAGATCCCAGCTAGTCCACCCGATGAAGATCCTGAGCCCTGCGATTCTCGCCTCTGGCTGGAGGGGGTAGTGGAACGGAGGGCGGTGGGCGGCCTCTCGACGCCCCCCTTGCCCACCAAAATCAAATATACACGTATTCGGATGTATGTCTGCTTTCCAAGCCGACAGCCGGTCCTCAAGTCTGCCCTCCCCTCAGCTCATCCGGGAAGGCGCGAGTCCCCACGGGTCCGATTCCCCTGCGCTTCCCGGGAGGGGACTGGGGAGGTGGGGGAGAAGCGATCTGAGAGCGAAGGGCTGGAAGGAAGCGGCGAGGGTAGGGGTCAGAATAAAGCGCAAATAAGAAAGAAATCCACCGACGGGTGTAAGCGCCTAGGAACAAACCAGCGGGAGCTTCGAGGACCAGAGACCGGAGTCGCTTCTTTCTCACAAGACGACGGAAAGATTAAAAAAAATCTTCTCCCGCTAACCCTTGCTCGTGTCACTTTTTTCTAATATAATTCCAGTGACCGTGTGTCTCTGCGTGTGTCTCTGCGTGCGTGTGTCTTTCTCTCTCCTCCCCCTCTCCCCAGCTCTCGCTCTTTGCTCCCGCTCTCTCCGGCTCTCCCTCGCTCTCCTCTCCCTCCCCCTTCTCCCTCTCCCTGCTCCTCCCTCCGCCCGCCCCCTTCCCCCTTCTCGGCTCCTTCGCCGGGGCTGTCGCACCCAAGCCCCTCTCCTCCGCCCGGGGCTCGGCGCTCGGGCTCCCAGGCGCTGGCGGCGCGAGGCGCGGGCGCGCAGCGGAGCAGCGACACTCTGCAGCGGCGGCGGCGGCGACAAGGCGGTGGCGGTGGCGCCGGGGAACGTGGGCCGAGAGGAGAGCTCCGCCGCTGTCTCCCTCTGGTCTGCCGCCCGCCCTTCCCCGGATTGACCTGCAGCCTTGCCGGAAACTGACCGGCTCCCCCGGCAAAGGCTCGGGCTCCAACCCAAACCCACCAAAGCCTCCGCACCCTCCTCCTCCCCCGCCGCGCGCCAATTCCCCCACTGCCCCCGCCCCCGCGCCCCGGCCACCGGCTCACTGAGGCCTGGGGAGGCTCAGCGGAGGCCCAAGGGCGTGGAGTGCCAGGCACCCGAGCCATCCCGGGGCCGTGGGGGGAAGGGCGCTAGAAGAAACACCCTGCTTGGTGGCTGGGGTCTGGGCAGGGGGCTGCACTATCCGCGGGCGGATGCGTCCTTCGGCCAGCGAGCCGAGGCAGAGCGTCTTCCCGAAGGTGCTAGGGAGAAGAAGGATCCCCTCCAGAGCCAGCCCCCAGCGTCCCCGCGCAGCCTGCCTGCCCCGGTCGAGCCCCGCGTACGCATACACGTGTGCTCTCCGGGCGGAGCTCGAGAACTTTCCCCGCACGTCCGCGGCGCTCTCGCCTCCTATACGCCCCAGCGTCGCAGCCCTTCGAGACTGCCCTTCCCCACTTGTCTCCCTCCTCCGGTGCGGGAAGAAGTCTGCCGAGCCGTGACGGCCTGACCCCCTCATCGGAGGCCAGCGAACCTCCCCGAGCTGCGCTGGAGGGATCGGGGAAGGGGACTCGCACCCCACCCCGGCGGCAGCGCCCCGGGACCGACCCGGGCCAGGTCCCCGCGCCAGGCTCGGCGGCCGGCGCTAGACTGCGAGCTGGGCTCCGGGGGGCTCTCCCAAGGCAGCAGGCAGCTCCCCGCTTCCTAGGCTCTGGGTGGGGTCCCCTCCCCCTTCCGGGAAGGGGGCGATTGATCCATCTGTCAACGGGCCGGGCTCACCAGCGTGCGTTAGTCATGGCATTTACAGTAAACGCTCAGAAGCACCAAAAAGGAAGCGTCTGGCTGGGATAGGGCTGAAGGAGAGGTGAGACTGCTGACACGTTCCGACAAGAGGGGGCGAGACGGTGGGCTGTGGACACGCGCAGGCACACCCACGCACCCCGGGCACCCCAGTTTCACGCTGCCATCTGACACGTCCTCAGCTGCGTTAGAACTGCCCAGCATCCCTCGGCTCCCGCGTACACATTCAGCTCTGCGCGCGCACCCGAAGTGCCGGGGCGTGGTACACCCAGTGCCTCGTAAAGTTTACGCGCTACCCAAAACCGGATCTGGGCTAGATCGAAGGTGTAGGTGTTAGTGCATTTTAAGATGCGTTTTTAAATGAACAAAACTCTGGAAAAGAGTAAATGCTAGAAATGGACCTGGGCGCGAAGGGAGGGGTCACTTACAAAACCTGCAGCCTAGCCTTCGCTAGTGGAAAAGCTAGAGGGAGCAACTTCCATCTTGCGGATTCAGGCGGGAACGCGGCTTCTCCAGCCTTGGAAGCGCAGAGCTGAGGGTCTCCTTCGAACGCCTCACATCTGCCCCATCCTGGGGCATCAGCCCTCGCTCCATCCTGTCACCCTGCCATTGAGTGGTGCCCGCTTGGAGGCGTGGCCCTAGAGAGTGAGTGGAGAACCTGGGGCAGGAAGGCTTGGGGATTGGAGCTGGGGAAAGTCGCCTCGGGGCTGCCCTCCCTGCCATTCCAACGGGCCTCTTCAGTTCTAGGAAAGGACTTCACATTTTCACTCCAAAAGCTGGGAGACTTAAGGAACCGGCTTCAGAAAAGTTTAGGTTAAGGGTTGAAAACCTGATAGGAATTAGACTCTTGGATCAGAGGCTGGAGGCTGGGAGACTGGTATGAATACATTTTTCCCCTCTCCTCTCCTACTTCCTGGGCCTTCTGGCTGCCCAAATGCCCTCCACCACTCCCACATTTCCGTATCCCACCTCGGATTTTCCCTCTCCTAAGGCCCTACTCCAAGCTCCAAAATTGGTGCTAGGCACATCTCTCTACTTCCCCCACCTCAAAAACAATTTCTGTAACTTTCTTTTAATCCTGGCTGGGCATAAGAAGGAAAATTCTCTGAAGCATATATGGGAGCTTTGCTGAGAAAGCAGTGATGAACACCCAGGGGTGGTGCCCACTGATTTCCCATGGTGGCAGTGGGGGAATCTAGTAGCAGGAGGTGAGTGGCTGAGATCCTTCAGGGACTCCAGATCACAGAGTCGTCACAAGGACAATGGACAACACCAGCCAGGCCAACATTCACCTTGTTGTGTCCATGAGGCCCTCTGACCTTGGGCCCTTTCTTCCCTCCTGTCTGTACAAGCATCTCCCACTACACCTCAGTCTCTGCTGACCCACCTTCCACCTGAACTGCCCTTAGATATGGCAGAGTCCAAGTGTCACCCCATGATTTCCCAAGAATCTCCCATATGCACGCACCCCTGCCCCATGCCAGGATCTGCAGAGGAAACACAGATGGACATGTGCTAGCCATAGACAATTTAATCTCTCTGAACCTCAGTTATCTCATCTATAAAATGGGGATTTTTTTTAAAAAAAACCCAACCTTGTCCAGATGAGATACTGTACACAGAGCAGCTAGTCAAATGCCTGGCCCTTAGAAAGTTGCTCGTAAAATGTCACCCCTTTCCTCCAGGATCCAGAAGAATTCGGAACCTATGACAAGGCATAAACACCAAAGTGGCAAATGAAAACCAGAGATAAAAGACTACGGGGCTTCAAGGGAAATAGAGACAGCTTTGTAGAGGGTCAAGAGAGAGACTCTCAGGAGGTGTAAAGAGCTGCCCTTAGGTTCACGGATACACGTTCGCACACACTTTCTCAGACTTTAAGGGCCCATCCCAGCTGAGCTCATGCGTAGATGAATCTCCTGCCCACCCAAGATGGCCCGTCCGCCATCACAGACCCGGGAGTTATAACGTGCAGGGAGAGGGAGAAAGGACACTCGGGCCGTTAGTTTCTTCCCCTTCCCTCTTCTCTCTAGGTCTAGTCGTCTGGTGGAGTGGATTCTCTGGAGGGGAAGAACAGTAGGGAAGCAGAAGGACTAGTGGAAGCGGGGAGGGTTGCAGGCCTACCCGAGGATGCACGCATGGGCACACACACTCTCATTAGCCACACAGCTCAACAGACCAGACTTGTGCTACTCCCAGCAGAATCTCATCCCCTCTTTTCCTTCTGTGGAGCAAAGAACGCTGAGGATTCCCTTGCCCCAGAGAGAAAAATCCAACCAGGAATAAAAAGAAGGAGGTGCAACTAAGATGTGTCAGAAACCATGGAGCTGGCAAGCGGAGGTGCCCTCAGCCATGGGACAGCAGCTGGCCCAGGGCCTCCCACAAGCCATCAACCAGCACAAACTTACTGGATCCCGCACCACAGTGCCAAGGGCTGTGGGGAATACGGTCCTGAGCAGGAAGCAGGAAGCACGGAAGCGTGCACAGGTAGAGTTAGATCGGGTACCCATGAAAAGAGCGAACAGCCCAAAGGCACACTGGGGCCAAGTGAGAGAAAGGAGAGGTTAGTACCCGTGGGCTTCAGGAGGACTCACAGGGGGACGTAGGATTCGAGATGGACCTGGAAGGATGGTAGAGTCTGGCAGAGCACAGAGGAGGGCACTCTGGGGAGGGGACAGCATAGGTCAAGCACAGTGGTAGGAAAGGTTTGAGGAACAGTCCAAGCGTTGGGAGGAACGAAGGGCACAGGTGGGGAGCGGCCTGACAGAGAAGATCTGGAGGGTCCGATCGGGAGGTACGGTGGAGGACAAGCATAGAAGGCTTAGCCCTTGTTCCCCTAGGAGGCACTGAAGGTGTTCGAGCAGGCCAGTGGCATGAGAACAGTGTTTTAGAAGATTGATCTGACAGCTCCATGAAGGATGGAGACAAGAGATGGGTTAGGAAGCGATTTTAACAGCCTCAGCCTGAAATAATGAGGGTCCAAAACATGAAGTAGTGGTGGGCCTGAACACGAGGAGAGGGTTGTCAGAGGCTCTATTAAGATGAATCGGCAAGATGTGATAGTTTCAACACAGGGGACAAGGAAGAGGGGAATCACCTTCTACTCACACAGTGACCAGCCAGGGGACAGTCCTGACTTCTCAGACTTTGTCATTGGAAAAAATAATTAAGGTAGCCAACTTTATGGCAAGATACATGTGGATATTCCTTTAATTTTTATAATAACTCTATGGGGTAGTTACTATTAATAGCCCCAATCTACAAATGAGAAAACTAAGGCCAAAAAAAAGGTGATATAACTTGCCTAAGGTCATATTTTAAGTGGCAGAACCAGGATTTGATCCAAGGCCCCACCCTGCTAACCTCTATGCCCTGAATAAATAAGCAAAGTAACAGCTCTCCAGGCTATAAATTTTCATGTCCCAATTCAGAACATCTTAAATACCCCCTTTCTCCCTGCCCTGTCCAGCAACAGAGTAAAGAAATCATGAGAATTGAAATTTCTTTTTTACCTTTCCTATGGCCTCGTCTGGCCTTAATCCTTGGAGTTCAAATCTAAAGCCTAGAAAGGATCCTGTCTTCCCATGGCACGTGCCACAGTGTCCAACTCAGCGCCCTGGGCCTGAGTCAAGATCATCCATGAGCTTTCCCAGGCCCGTTCCAGCCCCGTCCCCCCCTCCTAATGGCAGGCTGACCCACTCACCAACCTTCCCACAGGGGCCACTCCAGATCCCTGAGGCCCAGCCTGGCCAGAGTGAACTAGTCTGGGAATGGAGACCAGCAGGGATTTAACTAAAGCTTCTGATTCCCAAAGAGTGAACAGGGCTGCTGGGGCAGGGTGGGTGGCACCAGGCTAGGAGGAAAGAAATGCATACCGCAGTCAGGGGCATCGATTTCTCTAATTGATTTCGGTCTGTGCTCCCGGGCTTCATCCTTCTCTTTAGAGGTAGGCACCAGCAAGAGGTGGGAATCTGGCTTTACTTAGCCTCTCCCCAGGGCCTCAGAGACCTCTCTGCAGCTGCACCCATGCCAGAGAGGCCCCCCTAGCCCCAGGGTAGCCCATTAGAAAGGGAGAAAGCTGCTGCTGCAGCGGGGATGCAGGGATACAGATGGGGAGTCACTCGGTCAGGAAGCTGTCAGTACCACCTTATGTAGATATAGCACCTCACAGTTTCACAACTTCTTCCTCCCAGATCTTGAAGCCCTTACACCATCCCCCCTCCCTCTGGGAAGAAGGCGTGGCCAAATCAGCATCCCTTCCAAGTGAACAAACTCAGGCTTGAAGGTGGCCTATGAAGTGGCCCAGGTTACAGCGCAGCCAGCAAGTGGCAGAGCCAGGACTGGAAAGTAGGTCCTCCCACACCCTGGTCTAGTTAGCTTACACCTTCGGACAGAGAAGCCAAGCATCCAGCCAGCTAGGGCTCCAGGGCTCTCTGCTGCTTTCTCCCATGCAGGAGATCACGGAGGAAAGGGAGAAGGCACCCAGCAGTTTTGGGCTCTTCTTTTCATCTGTGACGGGTCTGGGAAGGGCTTTTCTCTAAACTCCTCTTTCCCCAAAAGTCACAGGCGTCCTGAGAAAACTGAAGCCCCACACCTCCCCTGCCACCTTCACAACTCCCCAGTGGCAGCAGGAGCTGAGCTGGTAAACAGCCCTTCTGATGAGCTACTGTCAGCTTAAAATATCCCAGCTACTGTCGAAGCCTCCTCCCCACTGGCACTGGCTACGTTGCCCTCAGCTGATGCTGGCCCCATCCCGGCCGCGCCCCAGCGTTTGTCCTCATGCCAACCCTGCACTTGGCAGACCCCAACTGCCTTCTCTCCTGAGCGTGCCACCCACCCCAGCTCTCAGGCGCTGGTGATCTGCCAGGTTACCCAAGGTCAGAGGCAGAAGCCAGGGGAGAGGAGCAGTGATTGCTTCTGCTAAGCTGTGGGGAGCCGGCCCCTGCTGTGTGGAGCCCCCCGGGAGAGCTCTCAGCCCCAGCGGCTCCCCACAGGCCTGGCAAGGTGGGTGGAGCGTCAGACCTGGGTCTGAGATGGACTGTCACTTGAAGGGCCCAGCTTGGTCTCCAGGGCCTGGAAGGCAGCTCACAAGGGGCTCTGGACAGAAAATGGGGACCAGAATGTCCCTCTTGGAGCAGACATGCCTTCCTTAGGCCCACCCTAGAGTTTGGCCAGATGAGCACGTTTACCTGCCTGCCCACCTCCCTCACCCCAATCTCTTGTCCTGAGAACTTCTTTTCCCATCATCCAGAAGGTTGTTTCCTTATGCTCACTGTCCCCAGGTACTAGTGCTTTCCTGTTATCCTATCTCTCTTACTGCTCCCAGGGGGAGGGGTAACGTTTAACCAGAAAGAATGAATTCCAATCATCAGCCCTCAGGCTCTTAGAGTTGGAAGGAACCTTCCTTGACAACAATAATGAACAGCCAACAAGTGCATAGCACTCAACAACTCACAAAGCTTTTTTCTATAAATTCATCTCTCTTAGGCCTCCCAAACAGCCTCTTGAGGTGGGCATTTTTCAGACGAGAAAACCTAAAGCCAAGGCACCCAGTGACTTGTCCGTGATCACAGTGAGTGGCTGACCTAGGACCTGAACCCAGGCCTGACGGATTTCAAACTCCCTGATTTGGGAAGTGGTCTTTGCTTAAACGGTTCAGTAAAATAAAATCAAAATAAAATCCTTTTAATTACAAAAACTAAGACAATGTCACAGAAACACTTCCCAGGACAGGGTACTCCCGGGGCCCCCATTCCCTGATTCCAGACAGGTTTGGGTATTTGAGCTGTTCCTTTGCCTCCCATAACTCCACGTCCACACAGATGGGAAGCCTGAGGGAGTCTCCCAGAAGTCCCTCAGACCGCACGCATCCCTGGACAGCCAGCTGCCCGTTGGCCTCCCTGGTGGCAGGCCTGCGTGGATGGTGTCTGCCTGCAGCAGAGCAGGCCGAGTCCGCTTCTGTCAAAGCCATCAGGTGCAGTCCCCACCTCCTACTCCACAGCCCAGGTCACCACACCCCCAAAGCAGGCTCGGTCCGGAATGGGCCACTCCGGGGTCCAGGCACCCACTGCCTCCCTATTCCAAAATGGGTGAGTCCCTGCTCCTTGGAGAGTCCGGGGCTGGCTTCACTACAGGGTCTGCACTGCAGAGAGCAGTGTGCGCTCCACGATTCTGCAATCATCCTGGACCTAGGGTGGGTCCCATTTCATCATATTCTTGCTACCTGACTCCTGGGATGATACCCCAACTGGCAAGTGTGGCATTTTGGGTATTTTTGGGGGGGTTTGGGTATTTTTTTTTTTTTTAACATCTTTATTAGAGTATAATTGCTTTACAATGGTGTGTTAGTTTCTGCTTTATAACAAAGTGAATCAGTTATACATATACATATGTTCCCATATCTCTTCCCTTTTGCGTCTCCCTCCCTCCCACCCTCCCTATCCCACCCCTCTAGGTGGTCACAAAGCACCGAGCTGGTCTTCCGGTGCTATGCGGCTGCTTCCCACTAGCTATCTACCTTACGTTTGGTAGTGTATATATGTCCATGCCTCTCTCTCGCCCTGTCACAGCTCACCCTTCCCCCTCCCCATATCCTCAAGTCCGTTCTCCAGTAGGTCTGTGTCTTTATTCCCATCTTGCCCCTAAGTCTTCTGACCTTTTTTTTTCTTTTTTTAGATTCCATATATATGTGTTAGCATACGGTATTTGTTTTTCTCTTTCTGACTTATTCACTCTGTATGACAGTCTCTAAGCCCATCCACCTCGCTACAGATAACTCAGTTTCGTTTCTTTTTATGGCTGAGTAATATTCCATTGTATATATGTGCCACATCTTCTTTATCCATTCATCCGATGATGGACACTTAGGTTGTTTCCATCTCCGGGCTATTGTAAATAAAGCTGCAATGAAACATTTTGGTACATGACTCTTTGTTTGTTTGTTTGTTTGTTTGTTTGTTTGTCTTAACATCTTTATTGGAGTATAATTGCTTTACAATGGTGTGTTAGTTTCTGCTTTATAACAAAGTGAATCACTTATACATATGTTCCCATATCTCTTCCCTCTTGCGTCTCCCTCCCTCCCACCCTCCGTATCCCACCCCTCTAGGTGGTCGCAAAGCACCGAGCTGATCTCCCTGTGCTATGCAGATGCTTCCCACTAGCTATCTGTTTTACGTTTGGTAGTGTATATATGTCCATGCCACTCTCTCACTTTGTCACAGCTTACCCTTCCCCCTCCCCATGTCCTCAAGTCCATGCTCTAGTAGGTCTGTGTCTTTATTCCCATCTTACCCCTAGGTTCTTCATGACCTTTTTTTTTTTTCTTAGATTCCATATATATGCGTTAGCATATGGTATTTGTTTTTCTCTTTCTGACTTACTTCACTCTGTATGACAGACTCTAGGTCCATCCACCTCACTACAAATAACTCAATTTGGTTTCTTTTTATGGCTGAGTAATATTCCATTGTATATACGTGCCACATCTTCTTTATCCATTCATCTGTTGATGGACACTTAGGTTGCTTCCATGTCCTGGCTATTGTAAATAGAGCTGCAATGAACATTTTGGTACATGTCTCTTTTTGAATTATGGTTTTCTCAGGGTATATGCTCAGTAGTGGGATTGCTGGGTCATATGGTAATTCTATTTTCAGTTTTTTAAGGAACCTCCGTACTGTTCTCCATAGTGGCTGTATCAATTTACATTCCCACCAACAGTGCAAGAGGGTTCCCTTTTCTAAGTGTGGCATTTTGGAAAGAGGGTCCAACTAGGGTTCAAGTTCTACTTTTGACCTGGGCTTGCTGGCAGCCCAGGAAGGAGTTCAGTACTGTAGCACCATGCACGTAGTCAATGCTCAGTAAGGGTTTCCACGTTGCAAGAAAGAACAAAAGGAAGAGGAAGGCTGAGCTATGTACTATTGGAATCTCTGTCCTCTCCTCGTCTCTGTCTCCATACTAACTCCCCAACTCATCTTCCACCATTGCACCCCATGGAATGAGGGAGCAAAGTGTCCTCGGGTTCTAGCCTCCAGCTCTGCCCCCAGCTACACATGTGACTTTAGGTCCCCTGGAATGATGATTCCAGCCTCACAAGGAAGAAGGAAGATCAAATGAGATGCTGAACAAGGCAGTGCTTGGAAATGTATGTTGTGCGGTGCTCTGCAGATGCAGGCAGCAGCCATTCTGTTTAGGGGCAGCCCACACCCCAGGGGGATGTCTGGGGTCACCCTCTCCCACCTGCTTCAGGGACCAGCAGCCCACGCCCCAAGCACTGCTGGGACAGCTCTTACTGCTCTAGTGACTCGGAGACAAGGTAAAGAGGAACATTCCCATTTCACAGATGGGAAAACTGAGGCCTCCAGAGCTCGGCACCTACCACACTCTGTCAAAAATGCCTACTTCTTGTCTATACTCCTCATTGACCCAAGCTCTATGTAGACAGGACCTATGTCTTCTTCATCCATATATCATCAGAGGCTGGCACAGTAAGTGCTTGTTGAATGAATGAATGGATGGATGAACCAATGATTCCTTTCACCTGACATAACCTTAGTACAGAGACTCGGGCCGGCATCGCTGACCCAGTTCAAAGCACTTATCCCCTGTCACTGGACTCACTGGGGTAAATGACCCTTATATGAATATTTCTCTTTCCTCCTATTCTGTTCTTCTTAGAAAAAAATTGATAAATCTGACCAGAGGATTTTTTGACCATTTAAATTCTTTTCATTCACACTAGATTGGCTTATACTCTTCAAAGTCTAATTCTGCAAAGACTTAGTACATTAATGGAAGTCGGACTCGTTAGAATTCCCGATCTACACAGTGAACTGCCTGGTTCTTACTCGAGAGCGTGTGAGTCCCCCACCCCCTGACACGCTGCCCAGTGACCCCAGTAATTGTTCAGTCTGAAAACTAAACCTTGGTCCTCCCCCAGCCTGACCCCACTGAAGCGGGTGGCAGGGGTACAGCCCACAGAGAACAGACCACAGTGCTGGGAACACGGGGCTCCCCGAAGAAGGAGTTTCTGAACAGAAGAAAGAGTAAAGCTGAGCTCGTGTGCCCGCACCCCAGGTGGTCAGTGCCCCTGGTCACCTCTGGCCCCCTGGTGTCCCTGTTGCAGGGTGAACCCTGATGGGGGAGCCCCAGTGTCCAAGCTTGCCTTCCGCCACATCCAACCAGTTTCCCGTTTCCTCTCAGCCGGCTGCCACTTTGCAAGGCAGTCTGATAACCCACCCTAAGCCAAAAGATAATCTACATATTTGAAGAGTTGCCAGTGCATCATTGCATTTTCCAGAACTAGCAAAACTGATAATGATCTGTTTTTGGTCATCAGTCCCAATCAATCAATCACTGAATTCTTTAATACCTTCTTGGTACTCCTCTCTGACACATATGCATTTTAAAGAAATATGAACAGAGACGGGCCTTAACACGAAGTAAAGGCTCTCTAATAGCAGAAATGAGGCACCAGGAGGAGGAGATTGAGATGAGAATCCGAGAAGATGAGTCTGCATCTGTGGCATGTCAGCCACTCCCCTCTCTTCACTGGGGCGGATGCCCTTCGTTGATTGCAGCTAAGACTTCTCAGTGCAACGCACCAGGCAGCCATAACCGGTCACTTGAGTCGGCACATGAGTTCAGCTAATCCACCTGCAAGTGCGGCTCCATGAATTCTGAATGCCCTCTGGTTCTAAGATCTGGGGTTTGGGCAGGTTCCCTCCGCCCTTCAAATCACACTCAGGGCTGACCCCCATGTATGCCCAGCCATGCCAGGAGTGTCCCATGGGGGTGTCCAAAAGGCTTTTCAAAAGAGAGAAAACTTCCTACTCCCTGAAGGAGGACAGGGAAGGGGTGTGTTGGAGCAGACCTATTGTTCCGAGAAAAACCATCAGTCCCTGTTGGAATCTGATCCCTGCTACAAAAGTGCTTCCAACCTCCCATCAGTCCTGAGGGAGGGGGCACTTCTCCCTGAGGTGCTGCTTGGTCGCTACCGGACCACCACACCCAGAAGCTCCATCCATCTCTCTCCTGGCTCCCCGGTGTGACTCAGGCCGCCTGAGGATGAGAAAGGGCCTCCCCTCCGGCCTCCCCGACAGGAGGAGCCAGGAGTCGGGAGGCCACAGGGCGCGCCTGATGCTGTGTCTGTTAACGAGTGATTGAGAGCGCTTAAACGGGCTGCACAAATGCCACACCAAGCCGCCGCCCCAGCCCCGGGGGCAGGAGACAGGGGATGCAGGCAGCCAGAGGGCACACATTCCCCACCTCACGCACTCCATCCCAGACCCCTGCTTTCAGAATTCAAGTTACAGTTTCCTTTCTTGCCTCCCCACACCTGCTTCTTCCTTCCCGTTGGTTCAAGAGGAGGCTGTATTGGGCTTCCCTGGTGGCGCAGTGGTTGAGAGTCCGCCTGCCGATGCAGGGGACACGGGTTCATGACCCGGTCCGGGAAGATCCCACATGCTGCGGAGCAGCTGGGCCCGTGAGCCATGGCCGCTGAGCCTGTGCGTCCAGAGCCTGTGCTCCGCAACGGGAGAGGCCACAGCAGTGAGAGGCCCACGTACCACAAAAAAAAAAACAAAAAAACAAAAAAAAAAAAAAAGAGGAGGCTGTATTGAGCACCTGCTATGCTCCCGGTACCACCCTGCTGCTGAGGGTAGAGCAGACAAGCCTCCTCCCCCGGGAGCCCCACCCAGTCCTCTCCTGGACACACTACCTTGGGCCAGCCAGGCCCTTCTCCGGTTAGGACCCCACCACGTGGGCCTCCTTACTGGCCTTTGGAAATAGGAAATGCAAAAGTAGTGGAATGCCTACAAGGCACCCTGGCCCATACGATCTCATTTGATCCTCAGAACAGCCTGTGCACCAACAGGCAGGTCAGGCTCTCCAGTCAGAAGGAGGCTGGTTGGCTCTGCCACTTACCAGCTGTGTGACCTTGGGAAAGTCCTTTAACCGAGATGCGTCTCCAGAGGGGGACAGTAGGGCCTCCCTGTCTCCCTCACACAACCGGTGGTCCATCAGCCATCATTAAAGCACCTGCTGCAATAGACAACAGGCAAACCAAATCAACGAGGCGCTGCCTCTGTCTTAGATAAGACGGTATCAAAGAGCTTCCAGCCTGGCTGGGGGAGGCAGATGGACAAGCAGTTAAGTGCAACAGAGTTTGGAAGCTACGGTGTAAAATTAGGGTATAGTGGGGAGAGGGGTTGATTTAAAACTGGATATGTATAGAAATGGGGATTTTAGAGCAGTCAATGCATAAAGAAACAACACTAAGCTCTTAGCAGGGGCATTCCCATATATGTAATTGTTCCAAGGATCAAAAATGATGGTAGGTGTGAGCCTCTCTGTAATAAACTGCGGAAAGCTGTCCAGTGCAAGGTATGATACTATTAATGTAAAATGTCATACTTCACCCAAGCAAGATGGGGTGTATTGGTTAAGCGAGGCTATGCTACAGCAAAAAGAAACAGCTGCAGAGTTTCTGAGCGTTATGCCACCAAGGTTTGTTTCTTCTTCATGCAACATGCTCCGTGTATGTTGGCAGGGGGCTCTGCTCCACACAGCTGCTCAGGGATCCAGACTGACTGACGGGCTGTCATCTTGCATCTCCCGGAACACAGGGCATTCTCAGTCACTGAGGCTGGAGGAGAGAGAGCTGAAGTGTGGAGAGCCAGGAAGAGTGATAGGTGTCCCTTTTGCCCACAACCCATTGGCCAGAACCAATTACATGGTACTATCTAACAGCACTGGGACTGGTAGATGTGGGGGAACAGATGGGATGTCTAGTGGGCATCAATGTCCTTATCACAGGGGCCAAAGGAAACCTTTCTCAATCTTGGGTGTTGGGCTAATCAGAGAGTCCTTTAGGGAACTCTGTGTCTGGTCCCCTGGGGGCCAAGCAGTCTCAGGGGGATTGGACCTGAATTCTACCCATCTCCAGAGTGACTAGCCATGGCAGAGAACTCAGGGACAACCACAATATTTGAGTTATGTCGGTGACTCAGATAAGCCCAGAGTTAATAATAATCACAGTTAACATTTATTGAGCACCTACTATGCGCTAAGTCTATAGCACCTAAGTTGTTTCCTTTAAGCCTCACAATAACCCAGGAAGGTAAACGGTATTGTTAGCCCCAGTTGATATATGAAGATAATACAGAAGTCCAGAGTTCTTCATACTCTTCAGTGAGTAAAATAACAGAGCAGGAAGTTGAATGCAGAACTGCTCTGTCTCCAAAAACCATTCACTTTACCACCAAGCTATACTGTCTCCCACTGTAGTCCCAAGATCCGGATTCTCACTGGGTATATGACTTCTGGTAAGTCAGTTCACCTCTCTGAACCTCAACTTGCTCATCTGTAAAACGGGATTACTAGAAATACATTATCTCATGGGATTGCTGAGAGAATCAAAAGATTATCTCTTAATTATCTTAGAGAAAAGAGTTTTTGTCAACTACACACTTCTCTGCTGATACATGACCAAAAAATAGCTGTGGATTAGACATCTCTGAGGGACCAGGCAAGAGTCTGAAGAAAGATCACACCTGCTGGATGGGGGCAAAGCAGGACAGATCCCTTATTCCCCGAGGAATCTTGCTGACACGCGAAACAGCCCCAGCCAACCAGCCAACTGCAACTAGGTATAGACCTTCCTTGCCTCTTCCTCTGGCCCCAGGCTCCCTTTGGCAACTCTGTTACAGCTTCATATTTGTTTATTTTTCCTACAGAGGTTTCTGCAATATATCTCCCGAGTGGGACAGCTACATCAATAAGTTCCATTGCATCACAAATGTAATGAAGAGCAGAGTGTCTGGCTTGCTGGCTGGGGCTTCTGGTCCAGTGCACAAGGCACTGTATCACACACCCCTCCCCCTCGACAGTTTGGGCCCTTATGCCCTCGCCGGCCCTGTCCCCCTTCTCCAGCCTCTAATTCCATTCTGCCCCAGGACCCCGGCTCCAGCCTGCTTGGTCTGCACATCCATCCCCCAAAGTGCTGACCACAGATCCTACCCTTCCCCAGCCCGGGGCTTTCTGTCAAGACACTTCCTCCACCTAGAATATCCTCCCATCATCTCTGCCTGTCAGATCCTCCCCGATACACACAAAGAGTCAACAGCGGTTATCTCTGGCTGATGAGATTACAGATTATCTTTATATTTTTCTTTCCAATTTTCTCTCTTCAGAGATTTGGGGGAATGAGCACATGTTATTTTTACACTCAGAAAAGCACAATGAAGTCATGCTTCAAGTCCCTGCCCTCCTGCAAGGCACACCCCTCACCCTAGCACACAGTTATCTTTCTCCTCTGAAATATTATAGCTCTCAGCCCCATCACAAATTGTTTTGTACTCGAGTTAATTTACTGCCTGTGAATGTCTGATACCCACAACCAAACCGTAAACGCTGTGAACACACGGACACGTCATCCGCATCTGCCCTCCCCGGCATAGCCCTTTGCATACATCAGGGCCCCAGGCACACACGAAGTTGTGAATGAGACTTAGCGATTTCCAGTAACAGGGACGGCCCTGGTATACTTTACATTGGCTTGGGCTGGGGCGGGGGAGGCGGGGGAGATCATTGGAAGTTAGAATGAAGGGGCACTGGAGTGTGTATAACCCAATGGCCTGAATTTATACAGACTTTCTGACATTGAATTTGCCCACTAATAGGGCTTTATTACTCCCACCACATGAGCAGCAAAACTAAGGCCTGGAGAGATAAAGCCATTTGGCCCAAGAGTCTAGAACCCACATATCCTGTCGCCCAGCCCACGCCTTAACCACTAAACCACAGCTGCCACTCCAAGATCTTATTAATAGCCATTTCTCCCCGCCGTTAGCAGCTGGACATGGCTTGCCAGGTTAATAATTTGTTCATTAGATGCCTAATGAATTACTTGTTAATTGCTAACTTGATGAGCAGCCAGCAGTCCCCATCTGCCTGGAGAAATGGCAGCAAATAACCATAGAAGGGCCGGCCACGCTCCGGCCTCTGGAGAGCAGGAGTTTTCAGCCTGAGAGGCTGGTGGCAGTGGTTCCCAGGGAAAAAGCCTGTCTCAGCCAGTCGCCTGGAGCACTGAGAAGTCCCCCGGGAGTGGCACTTTCCGGGTAAGCCAGCACAGAGAGGGCACCTCTTGCTGGACCGATCAGTTCCCTACAAATGTTCAGGGCTGCCCAGATCTTCATCCCCCAACTTTCAAGCCTCCTCTCCACAAGACTTCCCCTAAATACTTTCTTACATTTTCATTTTCTCTGAGCTTCCACCACTTGAAGTCAGCACCATTCAATCTAAACGTCACATCGTGTGTTCTGTTGAGTATCGGTCTTGTCTCCCCGTCTTGAAGGCTGCTGCAATATCCCTATTGGACTCCAAGCTTCCCGAGAGCGGAGACCACACATCTCTCGTTCATCTTCATACCTCCTGTACCAATAGGTATTTATTAAAGGAGTGAATAATTTACACTTTCCTGGGTAAATGTGTACTAGTCTGCTAAGGCTGCCATGACACAATACCACACACTGTGCCATGACACGATACCAAAAAGCAGGGGATACGTCTTAAAAATGCACTATCTCATTTCGTCCTCAGAACAAAGCTTCAAAGAGGATGAGAAGGATATTATTATACCCATTTGGCAGAGAAGTAAAGCAAGGCAGAGAGAGGTCAAGTATTTGCCCAAAGTTGAACAAGGAGCAGCAGCGGGCCTGACTCAGACTATCTGTCCTTTCCTTGGTATCACTGGATTGATGCGGGAAGAACTCTGAGGAAATGGACCAGGAGAGGTCCCTTCTGAGGGCAGGAGGCAAAGAGAAAACTTTGCACCAGCAGGTACCAGATTCTATCTGCAGATGTATCGTCTTTGGCAGACATAGAGTTTTTAAGCACTTTGAATGATTTCAGCTGAGGTGCAGACTCCCCAGCCCCACACAGGCCACACCACATCAATCCCCGCTGTCCACAGTTATGTTGCCATCCGGATGCTGATGGCTTTTGAGTTTGCAACCCGTTTAGCCTGTGAACAGCAGCCTTGCAGTGGGCTTCCTTGGGCAGCCCAGTGGATGCTTGGGATGGGAGAGATCTTTAGGTACGAGACACAGGAAGGGGAGTGGGGGAACAGCCAATGCGAACTGCACCCCCCGTCACCCAGCAACAGAATTCTGCCACGGTCAGGCAGACCCTGAACCAGGTGATGGGATCTGGAGCCTTAAAGACCCCAGAGGCTGCTTACCCCTACAGTCCTGGGCATAACTGGACCACATTTTTTACCCTCCTTGATCATCCTCCAACACATGGTGTGACATAGGCAACAAAATAAACCAGCCGAGGTCTCTCATCAGCTCAGCCAACCAGGAGAAGTTGTGAGCCTCACAATCTCCATTAAAAAACCAATACAAGGGGCTTCCCTGGTGGCGCAGTGGTTGGGAGTCCGCCTGTCGATGCAGGGGACGCGGGTTCGTGTCCCGGTCCGGGAAGATCCCACGTGCCGCAGCCGATGACACAACAGTCCCACTGCTGCCTCCCTGCTGGCTTTTTCTCTGATGAACACAGGTGCCCCAAACCCAGACAGGCTCCCTGCTGCTGTGTATAACTCTGGACTCCTGTGTAAATGACCTAAAACATACAGTCCTTCTCCACCCCTCTTCACCAGGTACGGCTGTCTCTAGCTTGGGTGTGGTCAGCCTCCCTCCCTCTCCCCTCCTCCCTTAATTGGTCTGGAGCTTTAGAGTTGCTCTTTTGTGTCATACTGATGTCCCCAATCTCTTCAAGTCCTTCCCTTCCCCAGGCAGAGTCCATCCTAAGCATTTGCTGCCAGCATAGGTCAAAATCTATGACCACTTGGTGCCAACTCCTTGGCACACTGAGGATGCAAAAGGAGTGGCCTGGGGGTGGGGCGGGAGCATGACAGGTCCCAGCGGGATGAGGGAAAAGGGAGGCATCAAAGGGGCTGCCATTCAGAGACCCCCCTCTCAGCAGCACTGCAGCACTGCCAAGAACCCAGGAGGATGCCGTCAGGAGAGTGGGCTGAGGGCATCCAGTGGAGCCGATGGTGTTGGTGGGAATGTCGGCTACAGAGGCCGAATTCTCTGGGACACTGTGGCACAAAGAGGAGGCGGTGCAGGACCAAGGCCCCGGCTCCTGGAAAGGGGCCCCAGGAATGAGGTGAGAGATGCACTCAGACACACCTAGTACTTCTTGTGCCCTGGGTACCAGTCTTGGTGGGACTGGGGGGATCTCCCAGCAACCAGGCAACCCCCGTGGAGAAGGAAAACCTGGAAGGCACCTGCCTCTGCCAGGACCTCAGGAGAGGGGGCTGCCTCTTGATGGCCTTGCAGAAATATTTGACACTTTTGCCCTTTCCAGAAAATCTGTTTTCAAATCCCACTGTCTTGGGAACAGGACAGTGGCTGGACTGGCCTCTCAAGCCCCCAGCCCCCAGGAGAGAGGGTGGCAGCGTGCAGAGAGCAGGACAGACCCAAACCCCCAAGCTGGGCCAGGACGGAACATGCGCTTGCAGCCACCTCCTTGGAGGCCACCAGGGCCCCTGTGGAGTGTCCCTCTGCTCTCTCTGCCTCACGTCTGCCCTGGAACAGAAGGCAGAGCTGGCCTCCCTCTAAGGCAGCATCACAGCTGGTCCACAGCCCAGCCAGTGCTGCAGGAGGTCCCAACCGAGGCAGGGTCTTCCCTGCAGCTATAACCCCTTCTAAATTCCCAAGCCAGGAGACCTTACCTGTCCGCTTTTCCCTCTGTTAGAGAACTTGGGGCGGGTTTCCCCAGGCTGGATCAGCGAGATAATTGAGTGCTCCTCCCAGGACTAAACCCCAAAGAATGTCTCCACTAACCAAACTCTAAGCAAACTCATGGGCAGGGCCCGAGCGTGTGGAGTCTCCCCAGTCCCCTGTCCAGCTGGGCTGAGAGGTGGGCTCAGGGAGCAGCCCTTTATATTCCCAAAGTCCCGGGCCCCTTGTCACAGGTTCTTCAGATGCCAGAAATCCTGGGGTCCTCCTGCGTACAAAGCCTCCCCCTCCACATGCCC
Organism: Neophocaena asiaeorientalis asiaeorientalis; assembly: GCF_003031525.2. Classification (NCBI taxonomy): domain Eukaryota; kingdom Metazoa; phylum Chordata; class Mammalia; order Artiodactyla; family Phocoenidae; genus Neophocaena; species Neophocaena asiaeorientalis. The sequence continues at coordinate 2,100,324 of NW_020173550.1, forward strand.
CCAAAGGCTGTCCTAACAGCTCCGTTCCAGGAGTGAACGGAGATCTGCCCCCTCCACTCCCACCCCTAGGACGCTCATTGCAGAGTCGGCCTTAGCTTCTTTTGTTTTCTTTCACTTTTAAAAAAATTAATTACAGATTCACAGGAAGTTGTAAAAAATAGTACAGACCCTTCATGCAGTTTCCCCTCAGGATTACCGTTTACATAACTCTCTTACAGCATCAAAACCAGGAGACTAACTCAGTACAACTACAGTGCATGCCATTTTCTCACAGGTGCAGATTCATGCAACCAAGATACAGAACCATTCTGTTGCCACAAAGGTCCCCCCTCTTCCTCCTCCCCCTCACCTCCCCAGCTCCAGGTTGTCACCAATGGTTTTCTGTCTCTGTCACTTCCGGTCTTTGCCCCACTGAGCTAGTGCCCATTGGGAAACACCTCAGACACCAGGCAGACCCCAGCTGAGAAGAGGACTGACCAGAGCAGGCAGGCCTAGGACAGACATGGCCCAAGGCATCGGGAGCCCAGCCTCACTTGGATTCAGACACCCCACAGACCTGGAGCCTGTGTGCCACGAACCCTTCCTCACCTGCCCGTGTCGGGCCTGCCCAGTCACTCCTGTCCCATTCAGCCTCCAGGCCTCTTGCTGCCCTGGACAGGGTCCCTCACCTGCCTGGTCCACTCCCCCACAGGTGAGTTCTCCAAAGCAGCTGCTCTCTGCTGCCCCCATCAGGCAGTCTGCCACTCAAGTGTCCCAGCCCCAGGATTTTAATTTGAAATTCTCCCAAGTCACGCTTCCCCATACTGTACCGACATAATTCATTTTTATTACCTAAATATAGAGCTTAATATTTGTCCCTGTTAAATTTCATCTTGTTTGTTTCAGGCATCATTTAAGCCTATCAGGATGTTTTCAAACCCTCAGCTATCTCTCTGGACCTCAATTATCCCTTCTAACTGTCATCTAAAAATTTAATAATCCTGCTCTCTGTGTCTTCACCCACGTCATAGATGAAATGGTTGAACCGAACAGGGTTTAGAACTGAGTTCTGTGGCACAATACTAGGAACCCCCTTCTAAACTGAGATGTGAGATTTAATCAATCCCCTTTAGGGAACAATTTTTCAGCATCTGTGGGTCCCCCCAAGTGCATACCAACTGCACTTCATTTTTTCATTTATTCACAAGGCTGCCACGGATGATTTTACACTGTCTGCTCAAGGGCTGACCAACCCAAGTAGCTAAGCCTCGTCAGCCCCTCAGTATAAAATGTGTGCTCACGTTTCCTTTCATACCCAAGTTAGGACGCCTTTTGAGTCCTTACTCACTTAACTAAGGTTCTGATTCCCAAATATTCCCAAGAATACCCAGGATTGTGTACATTTATCAAAAACACAGCCCTCCTCAAGGCTACCTGGCTGCTTTACCTGCAAAGAAACTGGAAACCCAGAGACCAGCTCCCTGACCTTGTTGTAGACCTCTGCCTGATTTGTGGAGGCAAAGATGGCTTTCTAAGGTGGGAGGGAAGACATCAAATCTGCTCAGGACCCAAGTTTTGCACCTGTAATTGGAAGTATGCAGCTTTTCCCCAGAATCACCAGGGTCCTGGGCCACTAGGGCTCCAGAGCCGTCCCCCACATCCCTGACTGATGGTCCTGGAGGCCTGGCCCCAGGCCTGATTCCCCCTGCCTTACTGGTGAGTTTCCACCCGTGGAGCCATGCTATTCTTTCCTGCCTGCTGGCCTGAGCGGCAGCCATCCAATACATCAGTGTGGACATGGGGTCCCATTCCCCATGTCTGTGAGGACCCCTCTACTCCTGTGTATGTTCAGGATAAAAATAGAGACTTGAGAGAGGTGCTATCAACAAGGCCACCCCATACCTAAGTCCCAGGTGCACATGGACAATATCAGGAGAAGGGTGACCCCCACCCACCACCCTCGGCTGAGCAGAAGCGCCCTGTGCCACACTGCTGACCAATCTAACAGCTGTCAAAAAGAGGAAAGAAGGAGGGTTGATCTACTTTGTTCTAAGTGAACTCACGCTGGCTTCTAGAAATCACCTTTCTTTTCTAAGAACTCACAAATCAAAAATGTCAGGTATCGGGCTTCCCTGGTGGCACAGTGGATGAGAGTCCGCCTGCTGACGCAGGGGACGCGGGTTCATGCCCCGGTCCGGGAAGATCCCACGTGCCGCGGAGCGGCTGGGCCCATGAGCCTTGGCCGCTGAGCCTGCGCGTCCGGAGCCTGTGCTCCGCAGCGGGAGAGGCCACAGCAGTGAGAGGCCCGCGTACCGCAAAAAAAAAAAAAAAAAAAAAAAAAAGAATTTCAGGTATCGGTTTTAGAATTTTGCCAGGAATCCACACTGAAGTTACTGAATAATCATTTCCAGAATCAGGAAAGGTTTCAGGCTATCTGGGGCCTGATGAATAAGATCCTTAAGTGGAAGCCAGGCTTCCCCAAGCCCTGACAGTTGTTCCTTCCCCTCTCACTCGCCATCATGATCACACACACACACACGTGCACATACGCATGCACACACACGCACATGCACCTGTGAGGCACCCCCCCACACCAGACTACACTCAGAGGACAGACAGCCTCTCTAACACGGACATGCCATCCAGCACAAAGACACCCAAAGTTCAACTTTCCTGATTCTTCCCCATCTTTTCATCTCATTCAGAATTGCTCTGTCCTCTGTCCATCACCCCCACCCCCCCACAGGTGGTAATAAACATCTTCATATCTCTGTAATTGTGACTGTGGCTGAGGAGCCGTATGATGGCAGGGAAAGGGGAACCAGGCGCATGGGAAAGTGCTCAGGCGGGCTCTGACCCGTGCCGTGCACACACCTCCATCTGTCAGTGGCCGCCCTCCCTGCGTGGGGAGTTGGTGAAGCATTGGGGAGTTGATGGAGTGTTGACTGCCAGTTCACTAATGTCCTTGTCTGTGGACGCTGCAAAGACACAGTTTTCCGTGGAGGAATTCTAAGTCTTAGACTCAAGTCTTCTCAGAATTATAGTAATTAAAGTTGAGAAGAGCAGCATGACAGGGCCCCTCCTTAACCTGTCATTTCTGGGCTGATGACGGGGATCCGACTTCAAGGTCACTCTGTCCTCCTCCCAGATGTCCTCTCTCTTTCCTTCCTGCCCCTCTCTCCTCTCCAAGCCAGGCCTCAGACAGCCAAGGGCCCAGCCTTCCCCGGTCACCAAAGAGAGGCCAACCAATTCCCCTAGAATGGCAGGAGCCTTCAAAAACCAGCTCTTGGGAGGCCGCTGAGTCTTCCTGGGCTGGTCTCTTGGGGTCTGGGGCTGTGTCAGAGACAATGTCAGAACTGGAAGAGACCTCAGTACCATCAGAACCCGCTAATTCCACAAAGGAGGAAACTGAGGCTCCAAAGAGAGAAGCAGCTTGCTCAAGTTCATCTGAATAGTCACAGGGTCAGAAGGAGGGCTCAATTCTCCTGACTCCTGGTTTATTCCACTACCTCAGGGCCATTGATTGAAGCCAGGCACTGTGCTAGGGGCTTTAGATAAATTATTTCTAATTTTGAGAAAATGGAGTGATTTGCCCAAGGTCACATAGATCGAAAATGGTAGATGAGAAATTCAAGCTTATTACCCCATTCTTTTTTTTTTTTTTGCGGTACGCGGACCTCTCACTGTCGTGGCCTCTCCCGTTGCGGAGCGCAGGCTCAGCGGCCATGGCTCACGGGCCCAGCCGCTCCGCGGCATGCGGGTCTTCCCGGACCGGGGCACGAACCCACGTCCCCTGCATCGGCAGGCGGAATCTCAACCACTGCACCGCCAGGGAAGCCCTACCCCATTCTTTCTCATAAATAGCTATCAGGAGAAGACAGAAGCAAGTCTACGTAGGTTTGTGAACATAAGAGTGTTTCTCTCTCTCCAATGGGAGAAGTCCCGAAGGCTATGCCCCGACTCTGAGGCTCCACTGATAACATCCAACTCAACATGTCCCTCACAGTAAGGACCACATGTGGCCAAACGTCATCAAAGGTGGGGTCAGGAAGGAGAGATGCACCTGAATATAAGAGACGAGAAAGGACACATGGGAGAAGGTGTGCCCGGAGGTTGACCTTCCACGAGGAGGATCTGGAACGTCAGATGGAAGCAGGGAGAACCCTGGAATTGATGGAATCTCAAGGCAGACCTAGTAAGACCGTAAGCCTCCCTTGGGTATGGTGGCTATTCGTAAAGGAAACAGAAGGAACACAGATTCCCAGTCTAGCTCCCTGATGTCTGCCCACTCCCTCCCCGTTTTCCATCCCCTGCCTCCTGGATTGACAGGAGGACTGATCAGACCTCAGAGAAAGTGCTGGGATCGTTTTGCTTCTGGGGCACTGGCTCCGTACACCACATGCCTACCCAAGCCCTTGGGAAGTTAAGAAGTTTTGCAGAAAGAAGTCAGAGGAGAGGGAGTAGAGGGGAGCATGCAGAAAGTGGCTGTTTGTGAGCCCGACACAACTTGGGGATGGCCCGAGGGGATGACCACTCCCTTCAGGGACTTAGGCACGCCCCCCGAAACTTTCACGGGAGGTGGGGCACTGCTTTCTTAGCTCTCTCCATGAGATGAAACAGTTGCCATGTCATCAGCAGTTGAGTTATACCAACCTTCTCATCGTTTTTCTTTGCAAAATGAGGATGATAATAGCATGCACCACACAGGTTGGATTAAATAAGACGCAAAGCACCAGCTATAGTGGCTGGCACATAATCAGCGCACAATAAATGTTAGATTTTTATTATTGTCTTTACTTCTAGCTTGATAAGAAATGTATTATTTTTACACTGTTATAAAACTAAGAAAACCACAGGTCAGGTCCCACAAATTTCATTGCCAAAATCATGTATTTGGACAGTTCTATTACATTTGTGTTATTTAAACAAAAATTTACCTTCTCGAGCAAGTGGAGAGGAAAGTGTTCCCTCTACCACCCCAGGGCAGTGCCTATGCCCATAAAATACACGTCTTCATTTCAAGGTGATTTCTGACTGCTCGTCATCATATGCTCACAGTATAATGCTGAGGTCAGTGGGGCAGACATTGTTACACTTCCTTTATTAGATGCTGAAACTCATGGCAAAGAAAGTTTGCTGCTGGACCTAAAGCCAGGTCCCTGATGTCCCGCTCAGCCCACAGTCCAAAAACACTGAACACAGATAGCTGAGCAGACTGCTTGCCTGTCCACCGCAGCAGGCACAGGGGGCTCTATTTATGACCTGCCCCTGCCCTTTACTGAGTCCTGCAGCTGTCTCAGGCTTCAGCCCAATCCGACGGGACCCTCACCTGGAAATGAGATGTTCAGAATCTGGAGGAGTCTGGAATCGTACGCAAAGATGCTAAGACTGCTCTTTTAAAAGGAGCATAATACAGATCCCACAGGGGCTTCTGGTTCCAACCCTGCCATTGCCAGCTCCGCCACCAGCCCCTACCCCTGTTCACAACTAATCCTTTTCCTTGCCTAGCCTGTTTCCAGAAAGATGGCCAAGCTTACACTGGTATTATTGCTTTGAGGGGGGTCACAGCTGGTACATGTTCTGATTGGTCAAAGCCCATGTTCCTCCAGGTATCAGAGCTATTCTAGGTATTAGCTATTTTGAATATCACCCCTGCCTGTTTCCATATTTCCCATGATTCCCTTTTGCCCACTCTCCAACAGGTAAGCTGACCACCATTCACCAAACATCCAGGCTCATCCTCCAAGGCTTTGCTCAACCTTCTTCCTAGAAAGACCTACCCTTACTAATCCAGCTCCTGCCCACCCTCATGGATTCCGGTCAAGGGCCTTTTCCTACAGGAAGCCCTCCTAGACCACCCCAGCCCACAGTGTTTACCACCACTTTCTAGCTCCCTAAAGGCTCTACTGCATAGGCTGTTCTGTTTTGTTTTTTTTTCAAACTGCAGGTTGTATAGCCTTAAGGGTCATGGAAATCAATTCTGTGGGTCACAATGAGCATTCTTCAACAAAATTGAAAAGAATACAAATTATCAGAATATATTGCCAGTGATAGGTATTGAAGCTGGCATACCCATGCAAGTATACGTATATATATGTGTTGCGTACGGATGTAATGTAAGATCTGTTTCTCAGGGGAAGGTGCAGGTGAGGACATGGAGCCCGGGGACACTGCCCAGCTGCCCCTGCCCAAGTGTGTGCTCCCCAGCCTGGGCTCACAGGCTCCGGGACCCCGGTGGAGGTGGCAGCAGAAAAAAAAAATGTTTCACTCTGAGTTGCAGTCAAAACTTTTTTTTAAATATTGCATATTAATGCTTTTCATCCTCAATAGAACCACAAACCTATAATCTGCCTAACTTCTCCACCAATGCCAGGAGTGAGGCCGTCAAGAAGGGAAGAGTCGGGGGCTTCCCTGGTGGCGCAGTGGTTGAGAGTCCGCCTGCCGACGCAGGGTACACGGGCTCGTGCCCCGATCCGGGAAGATCCCACATGCCGCGGAGCGGCTGGGCCCGTGAGCCATGGCCGCTGAGCCTGCGCGTCCGGAGCCTGTGCTCCGCAGCGGGAGAGGCCACGACAGTGAGAGGCCCGCGTACCACAAAAAAAAAAAAAAAAAAAAAGAAGGGAAGAGGGGGAGCTAAGCTGGAGCCTCTCCCACCTGGGAGACAAAACGTGAAGTAGCAAAACACGGTCAGAACTGTCCACCACCTGGAGTGAGTGACCTGATGACACGCTAAATAGGGTAGGGCCTCGGCACCCCCAACTTACCTCTCTCCCTAGCACCTAGAACCAAAGAGCAGGAGTTCAAAAGTAAGCGTTAGTGAATAGATGGTGCAGGTTAGGCTAGATTACTCTGGTAACAAAAGAAGAAACTCCATGGCTTGATGTGGTTTATTTCCCACTCATGAAAAGTCTGTTCTGCGTAGCTGTCCTCCAAACAGGAGCTCAGATATCTGGGCTGCTTGCATCATATCACACTGCCTGCTGCATCAATGCATGGATTCCAGGTAACTGTGGCAGGAAAGAGAGGGCTGGAGGGCTGCACACAGTGACACGTCACTTCCCCTCCCAGCCATTGGCCGGGCCTTGTCATATAGCTCCCACAGAACTGCCAGGAGGATGGGAAATACAGAGAAGCACGCAGATATCTGGTGAGCAGTCAACGTCTCTACCACGACACCGTGTGACCCCCTTTGCCTTGTTGCTTAACTACACTTCACTCTGTGTATAGACCTATCCTCCCCATCTGTCCCATTATTCATTCCACTGGGCTCTAGATGTCTGCTCTCAAGTAAGCACTGTGCCGACCTCTGGAAATACAGAGATGACTAAGATGATGTTCTAGTTTGGATCACCCCAGAAGCAGACCCTGAGCCAGGGACCAGAGCACACCTGGCCAACTTGAGGGGATGCAGGAAACACCAGCTGCGAAGAGGGAAGAGACCCAGGAGATGAATTTTATTAAGCCAGCTACCTGGGTGGGTGTCTGAGGTCAATTCCGTGGAGAGGCTCTGGAAAACAGAGTGACACACATCTCAAAATGGTCCCCACTTGAGGGTTAGGGAGCTCAGCTACTTCTCAACCCATTCCCATAAGCCAGTTATGAAATCCTCATCCTCTTGCTGGATTCTTGGTCTTCTAGGCTCTCCTGCACCTAGCAGTGGTCATGTAACCCCGTTCTGGCCAGTGGGAAGTAAAAGGAGATCTGCTGGCAAGGGTTCTGGGGCAGCATTTGCTCTCTCGCACCAAAGAACAGATGGATTTGCTTCTGGCCCTTCCTCTCCTCTTGCCCTGAAGGCAAATGTGATGCCTTAAGCCACCATAGGCAGCTTGCTACCATCAGGAGTTGGGAAGAAGGACAAAACGCTGACAAGCAAAGCATGGCGGTGTGGAAGGGGAGAAGGGACTTGGAACTCGGACAGCATCACTGAACAGCCAATGTCTGGCAACTGCCTGTCTTCTTGCATTGTGAGAAGGATAACGTCCTCCAGACTTAAGCCCCATCTACCCCAGCACCCTCTACTTGCAGCCCAACGCAATCCTAACCAACCCAAGTGGGAGACTTCAGACAGAGAGAACTTTGTGCACATCTAAGTCACGCGTGGGACTGGTGAGAGGTCTGGTTTGGCTGGAGGACGGCGTGTGTGTTACAGACTGGAGGGAAAGGGGCTGCAGAGGAAGGTTAAGAATAGCATATCAAAGGTCCACTTTGCCACACAAAGGGATTCAGTGGAGAGGTTTACAGAGCCCTGCACAATGACGTGAGATGATCATTTGTGTTTTAGAAAATAACTGTAGCAATCATACAAAGGGGAAAGGACTAAATTAGGAGTTGGAGACTCACGTACACACACTACTGTATATAAAATAGGTAATCTACAAGGACCTACGCAGAGCACAGGACGCTCTAATCAGTACTCTGAAATAACCTAAACGGGACAAGAATCTGAAAAAGAATGGATATATGTGTATGTGTAACTGAGTCACTTTGCTGTACACCTGAAACGAACACATCATTGTGAATCAACTTGACTCCAATATAAAATAGAAATTAAATTTAAAAAAATTTTAAATCATACAGAGGAAGAACTCCCAGCCCCTTAAAGATATAGATGATCTCCTGTGGGCAGCGTCCAGTACTGTCTTGCATTCTCTGCAATTCCTGAGGCAGCTGCCACTTAATACTTACTGAATTGAATTGAAATGAAGTTACCCTAATTACTTTCCCGCGACACACTGCTTCCATCAATTGCTAAAGCCATTCAGGCAGGTTTCAGGTGTGTTTCTGGCCCCGCCACTAACCCAGTTTAGAGACAGTTTAAGACCTTGGCCGTGTCCCTTCCTGCTCCGGGCCTCAGCATCCTCACCTGCACAAGGAAAGTGTAGAACTTAGTCTCACTTTCTTGAATAATCCTGGGGACGTGGACAGACTGCATGCAGCGACCAGGACAGGTGTCTGAGCTCCACCCTCTTTATTTCCACAGAACGGGCAGGAGAGGTTGGTGGGGCAGCTTTATCAAGGCCCTTAGCCACGGAGTGCCGAGCAGAGAAAATAGGTCAATAAACTACAGATCGAATTTACACATTTCTATAGGTCTCTGATCCCTATAGGTTTGGTATTTTATATATAACATATACCCAAGTTTTGGGGGGTTTTGTTTTTTTACTCTTCCAACTATTATTTCAAAACCAAAGATGAGGGGAGGGGGGACATCAAATATTTTCTCATGTGGCATTCAAACAGTGATCAATTAACCCCCCAAATCAGGTTTGTACCAGGGAGACCCACAGAGATAAGGCGTTAGACTTCATGCTCACACACCTATCAGCACTCCAGTCCTAAATTATATTTGACATTTAATTAAAACCCCAAGGCAGTGAAGTCAAGAGCTGAACTACTACATTTCTAGAAAAGGAGCTGCTCTTTAGGATGGATTCATTTATCTCCTGTCACCAAAGGCAACAACACCACCCGCCCCCCTCCCTTCCCCTCCCCCACACACTCCCTCAGACTCTGCACCCGTAAGGGTAGAGCTGGTCCTTCCCAGATCCCCGGCCATCTAGAGCCGACGTCCCTCCTGGACACTCACCCACACTCCAGCCCCAATTCCCCACTCATTTCCTTTCCTAGAGACAGCATTTTTGCCTGTCCCAGGACATGAAGGTTTTCAGCATTGAGCATTTTTCCTTTTCTCCTTCCCTCTCTCCCTCCTTCCTTTCCTCCCTTCCTCCCTCCCCCCTCCCTCCTTCCTCCTTCCTTCTTTCCCAGCTCCATATTCTAGGGCTGTGCTAAAAGTGATGGGGACAAAGACCCATAAGACTCAACTCCTGTTCTTTTGCCCCTGGAAATTTTTTTTTTATTTGGTTGCGCCGGGTCTTAGTTGCGGCAGGCGGGCTCCTCAGTTGTGGTGTGTGAACTCTTAGTTGCGGCATGCATGTGGGATCTAGTTCCCTGAGCAGGGATCAAACCCAGGCCCCCTGCATCGGGAGCGTGGAATCTTAACCACTGCGCCGCCAGGGAAGTTCCTCGACTCCCGATCTTTTGGTGGAAGCAAGGGAACTCAGGGCACGCTGAGGGTCTGCACTGGACAGAATGAGACAATGTGTAGTTCATGTCAATGGTCAACAAGGACTCCAGACAACAGGGGCTTTTGAGTCGGAGGGGAGGAAGGGGAAACTCAGGCGGGCAGGAAGGTCTTCTTCATGGAGGAGCCCAGGCTTGTGCTGGGCCTTAAATACGATGACATCTAGGAAGACAGCAGGAAGAGGAGAGGCATTCCAAGCAGAGAGAACAGCGCATGCAGGAGTCTGGACACAAGAAATAGTGAGAATGCCTTTCTGCCTAAAGAGAAAAGAGGGTCCATAAAAGGGGTAGAGAAGATGGAGTGGGAGAAGCCTGTTGATAATAGGAAGTGCGGGCGTGGGGTCTGGACTTCCTCTGGAATCCGATAGGCCCTGCAGGGACTGCATGTTGGAACGCTACAGCAGGCAGAGACTGTACTGCTTTCTGACTTTGCTGGGGATTGTCTGTGTAGCCTTGGGCAGGATGCTTTCTCTCTGAGCAGAATTTTCTTCTCTCTGTGAAGTGAGGAACATCACCCTCACCCCTGCTTCCTCCCAACCTACCTTTCTGGGACCAGCTCAGGGACGAATGGTACCACGTGCCAGGTTGGGGACATAGGGAGGGTCCCTGGACTCTTCTTCCACAGGTTTAGGTATCAGACCAAATGGTGCTTCCCTAAATCAGATCACAAACCCAGCACGGGAACGGGACACATCAGCAATGATTCAAATGCACAGAAACCTCACTCTGCTAACAACAAAGCATTCCATAACCTCTCAACCCGCCTGGCTCACAACTTCATCCTCAGAAGGTTTAGGAGGTAACAAAGGCCAGCAGCCCTCTCAGACTTAATTCTGATCCACCGAGAAGAAATTACCGAGTAGTGGAAACGACAGTAGCCATGAACAGAGGCACAGAAGCTTAGAGGTAAGTAAACGCGTCATCTTAACATTCAGAGCAGCCCAGAGAGAGAACACTGGTGCAGAGACTTTTGGAAGTCTAATTTCAAGTCATTCAGAGAAAAGGTGGCTATAATTCTGTGACCAGAGACTCTAAAGGGGGAGACAGCTCAAGAAAGATGGGAAACAATTCCTGGAATCAAGCTGCTCACTATGTGACTGCAAAATATTCCAGTGGGCAAGAGAGGAGAGAGAAATCTAAAGAAGACAGTAAGAATTTTGGGTGCGCTAGAAGCTCTCTGGCTTCAGCAAGAAAGCGGAATTACTAAGCTCCTACCTCCTTCTACAACAAGGAGGATGATCTTCGCCCTGAACATCCAGTTTTAGTCACATCACTCCTGGCTCTACAATGTTCCGTGGCTCCCTCTTTCACTGTGAATGGCCTACCTGAAGCGGACCTGGCTTCCCCTCCCAGCCTCAGCTCCACCCCACCACCCCACTGCCACATCCGATGCCCCGGCCAGGGGTCAGCAGGCTACAGCCCACAGGCCTAACAAAGCTCACCGCCTGTTTTTGTACATCCCACAAGCTAAGAATGGTTTTCACATTTTTTTAATGGTGTGGAAAAATTGAAAAAAAAAAAAACACTTCATGTTGGTGGGAATGTAAATTGGTGCAGCCACTATGGAGAACAGTATGGAGGTTCCTTAAGAAACTAAAAATAGAACTACCATACGACCCAGCAATCCCACTCCTGAGCATATATCCAAAATAGACAAAAACTCTAATTTGAAAAGATCCATGCACCCCAACGCTCATAGCAGCACTATTTACAATAGTCAAGACATGGAAGCAAACTAGTATCCATCAACAGATGAATGGATAAAGAAGATGTATATATTCTCTATATATACAGTGGAATATTACTTAGCCATAAAAAAGAATGAAATAATGCCATTTGCAGCAACATGGATGGGCCTAGAGATTATCGTACTAAGTGAAGAAAAGTCAGACAGAGAAAGACAGATATCATATGATATCACTTATATGTGGAATCTAAAAAAAATGATATAAGTGAACTTATTTACAAAGCAGAAACAGACTCACAGACATAGTAAATAAACTTATGGTTACCAAAGGGGAAAGAGGAGGGAGGGGTAAATTAGGAGTTTGGGATTAACAGATACACACTACTATATGTAAAATAGGTAAACAACAAAGGCCTACTGTAAAGCACAGGGAACTATAGTCAGTATCTTGTAATAACCTATAATGGAGTAGAATCTGAAATAGAACATATATATATATAAATAATTGAATCACTTTGCTGTACACCTAAAACTAGCACAACTTTATAAATCAACTATACTTCAATAAAAAAGAATAATACTTCATGACATGTGAGAATAATACAAAATTCAATGTTCATTTAAAAAATTGTATTGGCACACAGTCAGCACTCATTCGTGTACAGACTGCTTGTATCGGTTTGCTAGGGCTGCCATAACCACAAACTGTACCACAGACTGGGGAGCTTAAACAGCAGACATTTATTATCTCACAGTTCTGGAGGCTGGAGGTCTGGGATCAAGGTGTCAACAGGATTGGTTTCTCCTGAGGCCTCTCTCCTTGGCTTGTGGACAGCCGTCTTCTCCCTTGTCCTCACATTGCCTTCCCTCTGAACACATCCGTGTCCTAATCTCCTCTTCTTATAAAAACACCAGTCATGTTGGATCAAGGCCCACCCAGGGACCTCATTTTAACTTAATCACGGTTTAAAGACCCCATCTCCAAATACATTAACATTCTGAGATACTGGGCGTTAGGACTTCAACAAATAGATCTGGGGGGACACAACTCAGCCTATAACTCTGTCTGTGGCTGCTTTTTCACTACCACAGAATTAGTTGTGACAGAGACCATGTGGTCCCCAAAGACTATTACAGGTAGACTTTTACTATCTGTGGATTATTTACTATACAGCCCTCTACAGAAAAAGATTACCAACACCCCCCAAAACAATCTGTGCTTGCTAAAGATCCCCCAATACCACACCTCCCTTTCTTATTGCTGATCTGAGCTCCTGCTGAAACTTACATGCCCTCTCTTTTTTTTTCACTTTTTGCATGTTAGTATATTTTATTTTTTTTACATCTTTATTAGAGTATAATTACTTTACAATGGTGTGTTAGTTTCTGCTTTATAACAAAGTAAATCAGTTATACATATACATATGTTCCCATATCTTTTCCCTCTTGCGTCTCCCTCCCTCCCACCCTAACCCACCCCTCTAGGTGGTCACAAAGCACAGAGCTGATCTCCCTGTGCTATGCGGCTGCTTCCCACTAGCTATCTACCTTACATTTGGTAGTGTATATATGTCCATGCCTCTCTCTCACTCTACCATATGACCCAGCAATCCCACTACTGGGCATATACCCTGAGAAAACCATAATTCAAAAGGAGTCATGTACCAAAATGTTTATTGCAGCTCTATTTACAATAGCCCAGAGATGGAAACAACCTAAGTGTCCATCATCGGATGAATGGATAAAGAAGATGTGGCACATATATACAATGGAATATTACTCAGCCATAAAAAGAAATGAAATTGAGCTTTTTGTAATGAGGTAGGTAGACCTAGAGTCTGTCATACAGAGTGAAGTAAGTCAGAAAGAGAAAAACAAATACCATGTGCTAACACATATATATGGAATCTAAGAAAAAAAAAAAAAGGTCATGAAGAACCTAGGGGTAAGACAGGAATAAAGACACAGACCTACTAGAGAATGGACTTGAGGATATGGGGAGGGGGAAGGGTAAGCTGCGCCCTCTCATTTTCACTGATAAAACCCTTCCTATTCTTCAAGACACCAGCACCGGCAACTGAGTTTGTGTGTGACCACTCCCAGGGGCATCTGCATTCAAGCCAAAGAAATGAATCCCTCATGAGATAACTTTCAGGTAGTCAGACACACTGAACAGAAGGACAGCAGCACCACCCATGTTCCACACGTTCCACACGAGGGTGGGTGTTAGGGCTGGAGGGCTGGCACCAGAGAGTCTGCATGAGGAACAGGAGACACAGCTGGGACTTAGATGTGGATGGAGCTGTCATCTCTCTGGGAATGGGTGGGTCTGAGGAATGAGCTTTAGAGACACAAGTGGAAAGAAAAGGTAGCAGAAGATTCTAGGCCAGAGAGCTCTAAAAGGTTAGGCATCATCTCTCTCTCTCTCTCTCTCTCTCTCATTTTCTCTCTTACTCCTCTTCCTCTTCCTCTTCCTCTTTCTCTTTCTCTGCTATGTGAAGACACAAGAAAGCAACCATCTGCAAGCCAAGAAGAGAGCTCTCACCAGAGCCCAACCACACCGGCACCTTGACCCCAGTCTTCCAGCCTCTAGAACTTACGCGGGCCTTTCACTGTGGTGGCCTCTCCCGCTGCAGAGCACAGGCTCCGGACGCACAGGCTCAGCGGCCATGGCTCACGGGCCCAGCCGCTCCGCAGCATGTGGGATCTTCCCGGACCGGGGCACGAACCCGTGTCCCCTGCATCGGCAGGCAGACTCTCAACCACTGCGCCACCAGGGAAGCCCTGAATGTGGATCTTGATGTTTGAATATGTTTTAACCTTGCACGATGTCTATACTAACAATGTATGGGTTGTTTGATAAATAAATATTTTTTTTAAAAATAAAATAAAAATGAAAGGTTAGGTATCAGAGGAGAGAAGAGGGGCAGCTGAAAGAGGAGGAAAGCCAGGTGACAGGGACTGGGAAGGGGGCTTCGAGGGAGCACAGGGGCACCTTGGCATCCCCTGGAGACAGGTCCCTGCAGCACAGAGTTTCCTGGTGCCCTGAGGGAGATGCTGGCATTGAAGGGAAGTGGCACGGAGAAATGAGTCAGGGACCTGGGGTTCTCATGCCACCAGGTTGCGTTACAGGGCTGGTTGACTGGGCACGAGTCTGTAAAGGACACAAAAACATCAATGGGATAAATAAGTAAATTAGTACCAAATAACTCGGGTCTCTCCACATAGCTTCTTCAGTAAGCTTGTCCCCACTCCCACTGAAACAGTCTTGGGTAGGAACCCCCAACACTCCTCTCGGGCACCAACTCTAACCCCACTAAAAAAGGGTGGGATGGATATTTCCCAAAGCCTGTTTGTAGCACACCAAACACATAACCTGCCTGGATATGTACATAAGTGGTCCAGGCCCAGGCTCCAGCTCTACCAAGCATTAGTGTGTGACCTCAGACAGCTGTATCCCTCCCTCAGCTTCAGCATCCTCATTGGAAATACAAAGGGCTGGGTCAGGCCCTTCCAGCAGTAATATTCTGGGAGGGGAAGGCTGAGAGAGATTGGGCATAATGGGGGCCCTGTGGCGGCCTGACAGGTGTGCGGAGGGCTGAGGGGAGCAAGAAAGAGTGCCAGTTGGATGCAGCCCAGAAACCCTCACTGTGGCTTGTTTGCTTTGAAAGCTTGGTACGGGAGTGATGCTGAGCGGAAGGACAGTGACCTTGCAAATGGGGCTACTGGCAGACAGAGGGTGTGCTTAGCAGGCTGAGCTCACTTGTATGTGTGCACGTGTACAGACACACACACACACACACTCAGCTGGTGCACACTTGTCTTGAATGTGCCATCCCAGCTGAGGGGGGAGGAAGGGGCTTGGCAAGGAGCTGTGGAGAAGGAAACTAAGAGGGAGATCAGGAGACCCTGTTCCGCTTCAGTCCTGCACAAATCCATGTAACTTCCCCCATTTTACAGAGATAGAAACTGAGGCAGCCCTCAGGAGACTATCCTCTTACAGAAGAAGGCGGACGCAGGACAGAAGCCTCAGGCACTGACAGTCGTCTGGGTGGGTCTCAATTGGACTGAAAGGCAGTCCTCCTCGGCCTCATTGGAAACACAAAGGGCTGGGTCAGAAGACTGGTAAATGAAGATGGCTCAGATGGAGGGTGTGATGGAAAACATCTCACCCTTTCTAGAGGAAAAAGCCACAACGAAACAGAGCTGCCATCAGCAGGGAAGAAAGAGCAACCTTCCGGGCACTGTGAGGCCTGCGGTCCAGTAAATGGTCCCACAGCTTCATCTCCTGGCCCCTCCTTGGTGTCTGCTTCCATGTGGCCAACCTCTAGAAGGAGGAGCCTTCCGGGGGTGACTCAAGCCCTCACCTCTGTATTCCTACTCCTCAATTTAGGGCGCTATTCTCTTGACTCCCAGACGTACTCCAGGCCTCACTCGCCGAAGTCCCCCTCCACAGGGATGTCTCAATCCCTCACAAACTTCTCTCAAAATAAGACTCATGCCCATGTTGTTAATTCTGCTCTTTCCGCACCATGGAATGGAGTCCAGGAGCCGCTGGGGGTTTGGAGGGGACCAGGCTTCTTGCTTGTAGATGTTGAGTCCTGTCCTAAGTTAGGACCACAGGGAGGGAGTAGGGATGGAAATCACACAACTAATTCTTACAGAACTGGCCTGGGCTTTATTTCCCATCCGAGGTGAAACTGCTTTATCGGGCTCAGGCTCTACTCAGGAAGTGGCCTCGAGGGATGACTTCTGGGAGTGAACACACTGGGGGTGGTTGTTCTCCCACACTCTCATCCCAAAACATCCTTAATTTCCTCTAATACCGTGTCATGGAGCCATCAGCACCCACAAAGTAGATGAAACTCTGAGTGGACCCATTTATAATTCCAGAAGGGCTCCTCTCAAGGGTGACACGCTCCATCCACTAGCTTTCCGTCTGGCATAAAACTGCCTCCATCAGCTCCCTGGGGCCCCTTATTCACCCCTTGTACTTGGATTCAGCATGTCCTCCCGGGCAAAGGCAAGGAGCGAGAGACTGAGTTCTCTGGCCAGCCCTGATGCCATGAGTTCAGTGTGGAGGACCCCAGTAGGCCTCAGGGGTCTCCAGTGGGGAGTGCAGTGGGCCCCAAACTGCCCTTGGGGAAGCAAATCCCACCAGACTTCACTGCCTGTCATGTCCCTCGTTCTAAACAGAATTCCTGGCTGCATGAGTTTCCTGCAGCTGCCGTAACAAATTACCCCAAACTAGGTAGCAGAAAACAAAAGAAATTTTCTCAGCAGTCCCAAAATCAAGGTGTCAGCAGGGCTATGCTCCCTCCAAAGGCTCTAGGAGGGAATCCTTCCTTGCCTCTTCCAGTTTCTGGTGGCTCCTGGCGTTCCTTGGCTTGTGGTAGCATCACTCTAACCTCTGCCTCTGTCTTCACATGGCCTTTCCTGTGTCCCTGTCTCAAATCTCCTTGTCCTATCTCTTATAAGGACACCAATCACTGGATTTAGGGCCCATCCTAAATCCAGGATGACCCTATCTCGGGATCCCTAACTGCAGCTGCAAAAACCCTATTTCCAAATAAGGTCACATTCCTGGATAATCAAGGGTTAGGACTTGGATGTGTCTTTTGGGAGGACACAGTTCCTCCCACTATACTGGTTCACTGGGCATTTTCTTGAAGGTGACGCCCTCTACCCAGCTTTGAGGTCTAGACTCTCCTATGAGTTATTCAAGGTTCCCCATCCTACTTACCCTGCCCCATTCCACGTGCTCCCCACAGCATTCGCCCATAGCAGTCTACTCCGTTCCCCCCTCTCAGTGTCCTCGTTCTTGTTAATAAACCCTACTCAAGCTGTCCCCCTACCCGAGCTGTCCTCCCTTCTTCCCCCGGGTCCCGCCTCAGAGGCTTCCCCGGCCACTCCAGCCCCTGACGGATGGTGGGGAAGGAAGAACCTGGCCCCAAGGCCCTAAGCACTGGCTCTGTCACGTACCAGCTGCTTGAGCTTAGACACGCCTCTCAATGTCTCTGGGCCTCAGTTTCCCCACCTGAAGATGGAGACAATCCCTTCCTCACAGATTGGTAAGGAGTAAATGGAACAATACACATGAGAGATTCTGTCACCCAGTAAATGCCCAGTAAATGTTTGTCCTCTAGTTATTTGATCTTCCCTTCTCTGAATCCAGTTCCATTTACGGCCAGCACTGCCCTGCATCATTTGCTTCTCATCTCCCCAGGTTAACCTTCTTGAGGAAAGGGACAGGATGTGAGCCTTCTCTGGAGTGTCTCACGGTACCTGACATAGACTTTAGTCAGTAGAGGTCTGACGCCTGGGATAAACTCCACGGCAACACCCAGACATCTGTATTTCAGACCAGAGAGGCGGCCTCGGCCTGGATCCCAGGCCCTGCGTCCCTCTGGTCACCTCCCTGGTCTACTTACCCCCAGACTTCACATCTCATAGGAGAGGCAGGGCCGTCCTGGCTCCTGCAGGCAGCAGACAAATGGGGTGCAGTCATGGAATGAGAGGCACTGAGATCAAATTCCACAGCGATTAAGGTGAGGCGACAAACTCCAGAGGCCGATTGTTGGTGTAATTAGGGTGAGAAGCGAATCACGGCAGGCTGAGAACCCCAAGGCGAGAGAGGCGGGGCCCATCCCCGGTCCAGGAGGACCCCTGTGGTCAGCCAGGTGGAAGGAGATGGCTCTCCATTAGGTCCGGGCAGGGAAGGGCGAGCGGGCTGCTGCTCTGTATCATCTGGGTGGAGTGGTTGAGTGGATGTGACATAATTGAATGAGGCCTACACATCCTGCACCCAGAGCTGGGGAATTAGCAGTCCGACCCTCGCCTGTGGAGACGGCGTTCCGCCCTCATCTGCCTGCATGGCTCCATTCGATGGCCGCCTAGCTGGTGGGTGTGGGGGGGCGCCGGGAAGGGGCTCTGGCCAGGGCTGTGGAAGGCAAGGAGGGGCAGCGGGAGATGGGCAGGGAGAGGGGGCTCAGCCAGGGATGTCCCAGAAGAGGGGGCCGTGGGGAGGGGGCAGGGGTTAGGCAGGGGCAAGAGGGAGCCATGGGATGTTTGCCAGACTGCCAAACGGATGGCAAGGTGACATAACCAGAGTGAGGCGGGAGGATGGGGCTAGAGGGACCGGGGAGGGATGGAGACAGGCAGAGAGTGGGAGACGAGGGCAAGATAGGCAGGGAGATAACATGACAACAGCCAAAGATAGAGAGATGAGCTGAGCCATGGAGGGGAAGAAAGGGGCAGATAAAAAGAGGCTTAGTGAGGGCTTCCCTGGTGGTGCAGTGGTTGAGAGTCCGCCTGCCGATGCAGGGGACACGGGTTCGTGCCCCGGTCCGGGAGGATCCCGCATGCCGTGGAGTGGCTGGGCCCGTGAGCCATGGTCACTGAGCCTGTGCGTCCCGAGCTTGTGCTCCGCAATGGGAGAGGCCACAGAGACCTACTGACGGACGGGCAGCCGGAAGAACAAGCAGACAGGAAGATAGGAGCTTCGGGAGAGGCCACAGAAAGACCTACTGACGGACGGGCAGCCGGAAGAACAAGCAGACAGGAAGATAGGAGCTTCGTGGAACGGGGCCGGGCCCTCTCCTGCAGTAACAGCAAGATTTCTTTTTTCCTCTGTGCACTCACTGTGTGCCTAGCACGGTTCTAAATGCTCCACGTTACCTCATTTCTTCCTCACAATATACTATCTTACAGGTGAAGAACCCAGAGCTGGAGAGGACAGGTTACCTGCCCAAGGAGACCCACCTAGACACAAAGGAGCCAGATGTGAACCCAGGTGGAGCCTGACTTCATGCCCCGCCCCTCACCACCACACTAGCAGGGGCCCCTCCTGGGTTCAGCCCCAGTGAATCTGTCCCAGGCTAGGGCTCCCCAGGCAGGCCAGATACAGAAGATGTCCTGGTGGCTGTAGGCGTGGAGAGCGGTCAGGAGACTGTGTTTTTTTCACCTTTCCTGGCCTCTGTCCCCTTCTCTGAGACCGCTGGCACTCTCCCTTGCCATCGGTGGAGGCCTCTCCAACTCTCAGCTGGCCATCAGTAGATCTCCAAAGTGTGGACTGATGTCATTTTAAGGTATGGCCTCTGCCAGGGGGGCTCAGGGAGTAATAAGAGAGACATTTGAAGGACAGGAAGGGTTCCCTGTAACCTTTAGTAACCCAACATGGGTAGATTCCTCCTATACTGACTCATCAAGCTAGTTCTGGCTGTGTGACCTCTGACCGGGTGGGGAGAAAAGATATCTGGAGACCTGCTACCTGTTGCCTTTGCGCTCCTCCCCCACCCACCACCGCCCATGGAAAATTCCCAGCCACAGGCACAAGCTTCGAAAGCTCTGCCAGCCAGACCCACCCAACCTCTCCCCAGAAGCAGGGGCAGCCTTGCTTCTGGTAGGAACCACTGATCACTCCTGAAAACAGCTCAGCTGTCCTCCCTGGCTGCCCTCGGTCAGGGTTCAGAGGGCCCCAGTCCAGGACAATCCCCACCTGCCTAGTTGCTGGGCGCTCGCTGACTCCGCCAGACCTCCATGAGGGTCTGGCGAGGGCCCCCTGTCCCGCCCAGCACCTTCCCAGGCCCCTGTGGGGAAGACAGAGGGGTTGCCCATTTCAGCTCACAGACAGCTCTGCCAAGGGGCCCTGAAGGGAGGTGAGAGCCGTTCACCTCCACAGGCAGTAGCTTCCTAACAGCAAAGCTGGGATGCTCGGTGCCCGGGAAGGAGGTGCTGAGCCCTCCTCCTACCTCGGCTCTGGCGCAGCAATGGAGAGAGCAAATCAGCTTCTCCACTCTGCCTGCAGGAAGTGGACTGGCAAGGAAGGCAGGGGGAGAGGCATGGAGGAAAGGAGGGGAACCAAGGAGAGGTAGGCAGGAAAGAGACTGGAGAAGAGACACCAGTGATAGAATTCACAGCTGAAGGAATGACTTTATCCAAGCCCCTACTTTTACCCATAAGGACCCAGTTAGGTGAAGGGACTCACCCATGGTCACCCAGCTAGTCCCGTTATTGGATGGGGTCCTCCCATAGCACTCCCCTCATCACATCCTGATGTATGACTCCAAGAGGAAGCTCGTGGCTTAATTACCAAGGGGCCAGAAGTCTAACTCTGCCCTGGGAACCAAAAAGCCATGTCTCATCTCCTGCCCAAAAAGCCTCCATGGCCTCCCCAACCAAGGCTGCCTCCCGAGCCTGGTAGTCAGTGCCCTCCCAACCTGGTCCAACCTCTTCTCCATTTTGCCTCCCACTAATGCTCCCCGCATATCCCTGATCAAGTTTACCCCTTGCAGTATGGTGACAACCTGTGCTCTCCCATGTTGGCTCACACTGGAATCCCCTTCACTTCAGTGTTACCCTCAGATGTCAACTACTTTGGGAGGCCTTCCTTGAGGCTCCTGGGCCTCAGGAAGCTCTCCCTGTCCTGTACTACCATGCCACATTTTGGTACCTCTTTTACGGAGGAAGGAAAGTAACATTTATTGAGATTTAGCTCTACCTTCAATACGCCTGGTATCATTATCTCTACTTCACAAATGAAGAAACAGATTCAGAGAAGTCAAGTAACTTACCCAAGATCACACAGCTAACTATTAAATGAATGATGGAGGCAGAAATCAAATCTAAAGCTAACCCTAAAACCCTGTTGTGCTTTGTATTATAGTTGCTGTATATCGCTCATTCACAACCTCTTGTGCAGTAAGTTCCTTCATGTAGGAGCTATGCCTTCTTATATCTTATGGCTAGCTAATCCAGTAGAGTGTTTGGTTTATAATTGGCACTCCAAATAACCATTTTTAGGATGGATAGATGAATGGGTGGATAGATGGATGGATGGATAAGTGGGTGGGTGAATGGATGGATAGATGGATGGATGGATGGATGGATGGATGGATGGATGGATGGATGGATGGATGGATGGGTGGATGGATGGATGGATGGATAGATGAGTGGGTGAGTGGGTGGGTGGGTGGATGGATGACAGAAGAGTATAACATCTCCATATGACATCTGCTGAGTGGGGTTTGCACATCACCCCAGGGATCATAATCAGCCACCAGCAACATCTCAACAGAGTCTTAGGAAAGAAGTGATGATGGGGGCGTCACCATGGAATCTAGTGGGTGGAAAGTTGCTGTACTGCCAGGACAGGAGAAGGCCACTTCAGCAAGTGGCAAGGATTCTTAGACTTGAAACATCAGCACTGAACTGGAATAGCCTTAGAGATAATGAGGTCCAACCTCTCATCACCTCTCCCCTCTCATTCTGCAGATGAATAAATTGACTCTCAGGGAGAGGAAATGACAAGCAATACCACACAGCTAAGGTGATTCTAGGCACTCAGTTTCTATAGCAACAAAGTGACTTTTGTATTATACAAGAGGGCAGTCATTTGGATGAATTAGATGATATTCAATGTTGTGTTCTGATCACAGGAACCTCTTCTTGGAGACCCTTTGTGAGGGGACCGTGGAAAGGTGTGATACAAGGGAAGTCCCTGACGGCCAGGACAATCGACCACCAAGCCCAGGGCACTGAAAGGGGCTGCATCTTCTCCCTGCTGGCATCCTTGCCCAGCCCAAAGGGGGCTTGGCAGTGCAGCCCCCTTAGGCTACCATGTGTGACCCCAAGTCTTGGACTGCATGGGAAGGACTCTTGATCTACTCCACCTGCCTCCATCCTCAGAGGCTACTACAACCCCTGGCCACATCAGCTTCTCCAGGCCACCCTCGGTCCAGCCTCTGGGCAACTGCCCTCGGGGGCGCAAAGGGACCCTCTCTCTCCGGTTGTCGTTATACTCTGCCCTTTGCTCCAAGGGACACGGGCAGTGTATCCAGACACATCTGTGGTGCTTGTTTGGGCCCCCGTGATGGGTAAACAGGCACTGTGCAGCTTGGGCCATTTGTTCAGGCTCACCCAGGAAAGAGAGACACAACCATGACTCCAGGGCCTCTCAGTCCCAGCCGACCCAACCCTGCCCGCCCCCTGAGTCTCGGCAAAGCCCAGAGGCACAGCTGAGCTGAATGAAAATTCTCCCTGAGAGACAATATCAGCCCTTCTTCTTCTCGTATTCCAGATCCACATCCTCCTATTTACTAATTTTCATTTCTGAGCACTCATGGGGCCCTTGAAGGAGCTTCACATGGAATTCCCCATAAATCCCAAGAAGAAGGGGAGCATCTGGGGAGGGCAACAGAGGCACAGGGAGGGAGACGATGGGGCTCAGCGTAAATTATCAAGGCCTATAGATGTCCACAGAGCGTGTTAGGAGCATAACAAGAGAGGCCACAAGACAGGCCCACCCCCGACCTCCCTCCATCCCCCAGCTGCCCCTAATGGTGGCAATAAAGTCTTCAGAGACACAGGGCTGGGTTTTAAGCTCCATGCAAATCCTTGATCCCTCCCCCTCCCCCAATGAGAAGAAACAGCAGTACTGTCACCCCCCCCCCCCTCTCCCCACCCTTCATCCTGGCCCAAACGAGATCCAGAGGCCAAGCACTGTTACCCAGATCAAATTCCACCGGGAACAGTTCCCTCTTCCTCCCTCTGCTCTGCCCACACACCTCCTTCTAACCGCTCCCCCCTCCCATTCCACTCCTGGAGATGCCAACGGAGACGAAAGTCGCAGCCCAGGTACCTGAAAGGCCCTGGCTCTCAGGGGGCGGGTGGAGGGGACTGGAGATCCACTTGCCTGGCTGACCCAGAACTGATCCGAGGGGCACTTCAAAAGCTCAGGGTCTGGTGAGCAGAGCCCCCCAGGAGCACCTGAGATGCGATTTCTAACTCTGCTTCTGCCACTCCCGAGCTGTGTGACTTCCAACAAATCCTGTCCCCCTCTGGGCCTCAGTTTCTTTATCTGTGTAATGAGTGAGCTCAGGGGTTGTCACTGAGGAAACAAGGGGAGGGCTTAGCAAGGGGACTGTGGCCCCGCATCTCATCCTGAACCGGAACAGCCCTGCTCTTACCTCTCTTATCTGCAAGGCCTCGGCTAAGATTTCACTTGAATAAAAGGTTTGGTGGCTGTCAAAAAAAAAAAAAAAAAGTAGTTTAAATCCATTGGCCTAGAAATGACCTCTGTGATTCCTTTCTTCTACCTCATTCTGTGGTTCAATCGATGCAAATGCATTTTTTACTAGCTGCCCCAACCTGGATTTCATACATTCTTGCGGGTGGTCCCTACAGGACAGTCGTAGTCACCAGGCCTCGTGCCTTCGTTTGACTTCAGAAAGTAGGTCTCCCCGAGCCTCTGGCTGGGTGTATAAGACATAGGTCCCACCTTAAGGTTCAGGAAACAGGTGTCCCCCTGAAAAGATAAACAACCCAGCCAGGACACCTATGCCAAGTGTGGAGTGAGTACTTTAGCCAAGAAGGGTTTCAGGGCATCCAGGATGCAGAGGTGACCAGGGGTTCCCAGATACATGAGAATACCAAGAAGGGATTACACTGGCTATATGTGGGGGGCTCAGCAAATTGACTAAGCAGGCTTCAGGGGTGAGCAAGGAGGTAAGATGTCAAGAGTCAGAATACCTGGGCTTAACTCTGATTCTGTCACCGACTTGCCATATGACTTGGGCAAGCCATTTACATTCTTAGCCTCAATTTCCCCATCAGTACCTAGGATTCTACCCAGCTCCCTGTGATTCTTTCCTGCACCTACCTCAGGCTCTTTCCCAGAGGTGGCCTTGGTCATGGGGGAAGGACAAGGGATGAATCCAAGGCCTGACAGGTCAGACTGAAACCCACAAACTGGATACCAAACATAGAACCCAGGCCTGGCCGCCCTGGTTCTGCCTCTGCCCAACTCTGTAAGTCAGGAGGGGGCAAGAGGAGGGTGGGAGAGAGGAAAGCCAGGATGAAGAAGGACCGTATCCCACCCTTTGCCTCTCCAGGTTCATCGGCCAGGCTGGAGGAATCCCCACTGCTCAGAAGGGAGAACTCCTAATGAATATTCATAGTCACCAGAGGCCTCATTTGCATCATCCATATCCGCAAATGCCACGAGGATCAGCTGTCTCTGTCCTCTCTGGCTGCCCCTCTCATTGAATAGGAGAGCCTGCCCACCTAATCATCATCACTCCTGCAACCCGCCCACCTCCTCTCGTCCTGGCCTTTGCCGTGTGCCCCGACCCAGGCCCTCCCCAAGGTGCCAGGCATGTGTCAGACCCTCCACGGCCAAGGAACCCCCTCCACCCCCCAAGCTGAGCAAGCAAGGAGGTCTGAGCCAGTGAGGTGGGCTGCCAGACCCCGTGAAGCAGGACAAACAATCCCAGGGGGTGGGATTAGGTTGGCAAAGTTGTAGAGTGAAGAGATGTGGGTAGGAGCATACAAGGGACACGTGAGGCCCCGTCACTGGCTCCGGGAGACGAGTAGGGCTGGGATGTGGGTGGGAGGGATCGGTAGTTTTGTCATCGCATAAAGGCAACACCCGGAGAGAGAGATGGGCGAAGGAACGAAAGCATCACGCATAAAATCCTGAGAGCGCTGTGCCTGCATCAGCCCTCACCACTCAGGCCTCCTTGGAGATGAAATTTCCATTCAGAACAATCTAGAAGTCCATCAGTCTAGGACTGGTTAAATAAGTGGTGCCTCCTGCATATCACAGAATACTGGCCATTAAAAATCTATCTATGCATAGATTTTAAAAAACCGCCATGTCCACAATAAGGAAATTGTAGAACTACACTTAGCAAGGTCTTGCCTTCGTAACGTGAATAAATAAGTAGGTAGATAGATAGATAGATAGATGATACATAATCAAAGTTAGTGGATAAACCAGAAAAACAACTGTAAAGACGTACCCTAGCTATTTCACAGGGCGCAGGGTGGGATAAGAAGGGAATTTTTTGCTTTTCATGTCAAATATGTTCAATATTTCCTTCCTGTTTGAAGTTTGTGTGTTTTACAATGATAGATTTTATAATCAGGACAAAAAACTTAAATGGGAGGGAAACGCAAATTTCCCATGAGAAGATGACAGTCTTGCTGCAACAGGCTGCCTTCTGCGATGCCAGGGGAGCCTGGGCCCTGGGCTGGCAGAGGGGCTGCCAAGGAGAGGGTGTCGGTGGGTGTGGCCCCCATCCCTCCCCCACCCCAAACTGTCCTGCAGGCCCGGGCTCCAATCTGGCCTCGACCTTGAAATTGGGCTCTGTTTACTCCATGGTGTGTTTGCCCAAGGCTCACTCTCTGGAGAAGCATATCAACTAACTTTTGTAAATTCTTACCAACTTACAAAGCATGTACACATTTCCATTCATTCAGAAACGTTCCTGAGCCTCTCCTGCGAGGCAGGCGCCAGGCGCTGGGGATATGGAGACCAAATAAGCCACAGTCCCTGCTCCCCCAGGGAGACGTCGATCAGCCTGGGCGCATCACCCTCAGGGCTATGTAACAGGTGTGCCCAGGTGGGTCGGAGCGCAGAGGGCCCAGTTCTAACTAGCGACGACACTAAGCTTCAGAGAAGCAAAGGCATTAGCCCGATGAGGAAGGAAGGCACTCCATAAACAGACGAGCCCTCATCACAGGACACCTCTGAGGGCCTGGCCCCGTGCTAGGAGGTTAGATGCCCTCCTCATTTAATATACACAATGACCCTCATTATCCCTATTCCATGGACAAAGAGGAGCCGACAAGCACGGGAAACAGGGCAGAGGCTGGGAAGAGGCACCTTGGGTTCACAGCAACCAGGGGAAACGGGCCCTGCTTGTCCCATCGAGGCCTCCACAGTGACCCGGTCTCCCTCCCACACCTGCTTCCACCTCTGGGCTTGACTAGATAACTCAGAACCATCCCCTGGGCGCCCAGACTAACCAAAGCGCAGTAGCATTTGAAACACAGGGTCTCCCAGGCTCCCTGGGTCTGGAAACAGCCAGTTCTGCCTGCCTTTACCTCCCGAGGCTGGGCACTCGTGGCCACCTCGGGAAGACTGTACCAGACACTACGATCCCAGGCGGGTAGGTCTCCTTCGGGGTCCTCTGAGCAAACAAGGCTCATGTGAGTCTCCACCCCTTTGTTCATGCTGTTCCCCTGCCTAGAATGCTGTTCCTATACATCCCCGTGCACAAAGAATAAAATGCAAACGCTACTCCCACTGCAAAGCCTTCTTCGTGTGATCCAGCTGGACTGATTATTTCTCAGAAATCCTCAATCACACCAGCGGAACCCAAGTGCCTAACTTTCTTTCATGACTTCCCTGTGTGTGTGTCTTTATCTGTGTAACAGTGTGGGCATGTCTATGCGTGCATATGCGTGTGTGTGTGTGTGTGTGTGTGTGTGTGTATACAACTAAGTTGTAAATCCCTGAGGGCAGTAACGTGGTCCTGTTCTTCCTGAGTGTCCAGTATTCTCCAGTCCATTCCAGTCACGAAACAGTAACTGTACATCTGCTGCTATGGGAGTTGCCGCTAGCTCCCACCCCACCCCCAAAGCCCCCGGCTACACCTGCAGCTCCATGAGCCCCTCTGCATCCTCCAGGGCTGGGTGTTTAGGGAGTGGCCAATGTGTAGATGTTGAATCGTGCACTTGGATCGTGCACCTCTGCCTGGAACCATCACTTCTTTGCCTGTCACGCCCTCTTCCGCCCGTGGTCACCTCCCAAGGGCACCTGCCAGTGACCGAGAACTCAGGAGCAGAAGTTCCCAGTGGAGTCTCAGGAACTCAGCCAGGGCTCCAGACTGAGGAAGGGAGTGGAGGCTCCAGGAACCCTAAGTCCCTGGGGGCCTCCCCACCTCAGAAGATGCTGGGTGTCCCTGCCTCCCAACCAGCGTACAGGGAGTGAGGACTGGCCAGGGGGCCTGTCCTTCAGAAAAATGCCTCAAAGAGGTAGCTGGAGTGCCTTTGGGCCTTCAGCTACAAAAATGGGTCACCATGGAGGAAACAAGTCGTTAAAAAAAGAAATCTGTTTCTGGAAACTGGTCTAGTGCTGGCTGGGAGCTGAGTGTCCCCTGAGGGAGTTCAGAAATCTCCCTGCTTTCTTCCCGGGCATCTCCTAAGCCACCAGGTCTCCAGTCTCTGGGCCCCAGAAGCCAAAATGAGCTCTAGGTAGAAAAAAGGGGGGCCTGTCCCGGCCCACCCCCCACCACTGCCACCTTGCGGGGGCTCCTCTCTCCGACCAGTGGCCCAGAGCCAGCGCTGGGCCCCTGGAGCAGGGGCTGCCGGGCTACATGGGCTGCGTCGCTCTGCTTTCTGGGTTGTTCCTAAACTGCTCCACTTCCTGTTAAGTAGGACACACCAGGGAGTGAGAGCATGGAGCTCAAAGAGGGGCCGGGAGGATGTGCAGACATTCCCCAGGCCAAGGAAGGGCCTCTCAGGGTCAGCTGGAGGCGGCAAGGCCCAGAAGGGGAGGGGGGCTCGCCCAAGACCACCCCCTTAATGAGTGGTAGAGGTAGGACTAACAACGCCTGCTCACAGCGTAAGAGAGCTGGACTGGAAGCTAGAACTCCCAGGGTCAGTGCCAGGCTTTGCCCCTGGCAGACAAGTGACCTCACTGCACCAGGCCTCAGTCTTTCCATCTCTAAAATGGGACTAACAATATCCACTTCATGGGTTGTTGTAAAAATTGAACCAAATACTTTATGCAAAAGACATTTGTGTACAGGACTTAACAATATTCTATACAAACATCAGGCATTATCATTCTCCTTCTTAACTACAGTCCCTTCGGCCAAAAATCCCCCAGACTGGCCGGTCACATGTTGATAATTGCTGATCCCAGGGGCAAGGGGGCTCGTTATGCTATTCTCTCTCCTTTTGTACAGAAGAAACACAGCTGTGTTTCTGTTTCCACCTGCACAGCCTGCCCTGGCCCTGAGATCCTCGCACTCACATGTGCGGCTCTGAAGGACTCTCAAGGCATGAGTGACCTCTGACTTCTGATCTCCAACCTCCAAGAGTGCCGCTCACGAGAAAAGCAGGAAACGGGCCGCTATTGGGTGCCTGCTGTGGGTCAGTCACTTTAGAACATGTGACACTGGTATCATAACCACTTTATCACTGCCATTATTATTACCATTATTCCCATTTTACAGAGATTTGAGTGACTAGTTCTGAGTCAAATTCTGGCCACACTCCACACCCTGCCCTGCATGCTCAGCCCACTGCCCTTGGACCTGCTTTTCTTCAGCTTAAAGCCATCAACGGGGAGAGGCAGCTTCATTTTTCTCTTTTGTTTTAGGGCACGAGTGCAGACAGTCAGGTTCATCACGCTCATCCACCCCTAGCACGTTATTAAGACAGCGTCCAGATAAAACAAGGTCCCCTCGTGTCTTCCTTCCTGTCCCCTCATTCCCATCCCCACTCCAAATCCGTCTCCTCCACAGGGGCACCTGCTCCGATATGTTTGCTGCATGTCCTTAACTGTGCATATGTCCCTGTAAATTATGGAGCATTGCTATAAGTATGTGTTTTGAATTTTCATAAATGGTGTTGTGTTATGAATTTCTAGTCTGCATTGTACTTTTTTTGGTCAACGCTTTTTTGAGACCTATCCTTGCTGTAGGTGGCTGGTTCGATGATTGCAACACTGTGTAGGACACACCCATCACAGTCCATTTGTCCATCCCACACTGATGGACACCAAGGGGGCCCGCCAGCATCCCTCTGCCACAAACAGCATACCTGTCCCTCTATACCTGTGTGTCCCTTTATGTCCCTTTATCCATTGTGGGAGATCTTTGCCAAAATCCATTCCTAGGAGTAGGATCCTTGGATCGTAAGGCATACGCATAGTCAATTAAGTAACTTAGTAATGATGGAGTCAGAATTTGTAAATTGCCTAGAATAGTATCTTAAGCCCAGTAAGCACTACGTGAGGTGTGTTCGATTCAAATAATTACAGAAAATAAATAGCTCTAAATTGCCAGATTGCCTTCCCAAAGAAGGGTACCACCCTACACTCCTACCTGTGTTTCAGGAGAGGCCTCGCCTTTGCACATCCTCACCAACTCCGTGCTTCATCCAGCTTTCTGACCTGTGCCATTCTGGGGCTCAAGGTCGCCCCTCGATTGTTTAAATTTACATTTCTCTGATTCATAGTATTTGAATCTCTCTTCAGATACTTGTTAATCATTTGGTCTCTTTTCAGGGTAGAAGCGGTGTTAGGAACAGGCTTCCACTCTCCAAGGTGAGCCAGGAAGTCTGAGAAGCTTTGGGACCTCCCGTGGTGGAGGTTGATTTCACGTCTTTGGGAAAAAAAAAAAAAAAGAGGAAGAAGAGATGAAGAAGGAAGGGGGAAATGGCGCAGAGGGGTAAGAAAAGAAAGAGCGAGTTGTTTTCTGTGCAGGTGAATTGTTTCAGTCAATCGACAAAGGCCCCTCCCACCCCTGCCAAAGGCCCACAGAGCAGTGGCCCTCACACGGTGGTGGCATCAGCATCTCCTGGAGGGCTTGTTAAAGCGCAGCTCTCTAGCCCCATCCCCAGTTTTTGAGTCACTGGGTCTGGGGTGGGGCTGAATTTGATTGACTGAAATCAAATTCACCGGCTGAGGTGGGGCTAGAATTTGCATCTCTAGCAAGTTCCCCAGTGGCCCTGATGCTGCCCGTCTGCCCTCCTCTCCGGGCATTAGAGGAGCTCGCCACCCCAGCCAGTGCTGCGTGGTCACCTTGGGCAGTGAGCCCCCTGCGAAAACACCACCCAAGCCATTGAAAGAACATAAAAATACACCAGGCCACCCAGAGTACCTACCCCACCTGCACAAATTCATGGCAGCTCTCACCTCCAGGGCCCAGACTAGGGGCAGCTGAGTAAGGCCCATAGGAGCAACAGTCAAGGAGGCACTCCCTCTCGGGGCCAAAATCTGCAGGGGTGGCAGCTGAGGGGACCCCAGGTAGGGTCACACGGGACGCACCCAGCCCTGGCCCAGGCCGCTCACCCCACTCCTCCCTTCCCCTGACCGGAATAGCATGCTGCATTCTGTCACGTCACTCATTTTCACATTAACTCATTTGATTCTCGAGACAACTTCCATCCCCATTTGACAGATGGGGACACAGAGGCCCGGAGGGTCCCTGCAGCAAATCAGGGAAGAAGCTCCTTCTCTTGCCTCCTTAGCCAGGCGGACCCCTTTGCACCACTCTTGCTGCCCTGCATGTCCCAGGCCTTATCGAAGCGCCACCAGGTCCCCGGCCTACACAGTCACCACTGTACTGCCCGACCAGAGCCTCAAAGGGGCCGCAGCACCCTTCCCATCCCTCAGCTTCTCACCACCTACCATGCCGCTCACCTCCAGCATCTTATCTGCATCCTCCCCGAAGCTCTTTGAAGGAGGTTATTGGGTGTTGGGCTGCATCCCACAGGCCTGCAAGCCCTGCACTTGCCCAGCCTCAAGGCCTAAGAAAGAGCCTGGAGTCAGCCACAAAGACATCGATGGTTTAATGGAAGGGAGAGTTTACACGTCTGGAGCAAGGTCCTGGAGCGATACCCCACCACATACGGCCCAGGCTGCGGGCAGGACATGGCAGCAGGGGAAGAGGGAGATTACTGGTTATAGGGGAATTGGCTCATTGGTTGCCAGGGAAACCAGCAGAGGGGAATACCCTTCACCATGCTTTTGATAAACTATCATAGTGGAGATAGTTCTGATCTAAAGATTAGAATAATCACTAGCTGGGGTCAGGGGCAGGTACACAGGCATTTACTGATTAAAAGGGAAAGTCAGCCAGGTGAGTAGGGTGTAGGTGAGGCAGGTTCTGGTGGAGCAGGGGACATACAGAGAGCAAGAGAACAGCCATCTTGGATGGCCTGATCATACATTGGGACTATGTTCCCATTTCACAGTGGAGGACATTGACGTTCAAAGAAGTCAAAGGCCTTGCCTGAGGCCACAGAGCTAGTTTGCAACTGTTCACACTCTAGACTTGGTCAGCCTGACCCGCTGCCATTAATCCAACCACACCACTCCTGCCCTCCTGGTGCATGACCTCAAACACCCTTCCTTCCTCCTCCTTAGCTGCAGGCCTGCCTCCTCCAGGAAGCCTTCTGTGCTCCCAATCCCTTCCTAGGCACTCCCAGAGGACCCCATATTAGCCAGAGTTCTCCAGAGAAACAGAGGAATTGGCTCATACAGTTGTGGAGGCTGGCAAGTCCAAACTCTGCAAGGGTAGGCCACCAGTTTGGAGACCCAAGGAAGAGATGATGCTGCAACTTGAATCTGAAGGCCATCTACCAGCAGAATTCTCTCTTCCTCAGGGGACCTCCAACTGTTTTCTCATGAGGCCTTCAACTGATTAGATGCGGCCCACCACACTGCACAGGGTAATCTGCTTTACTCAAAGTCCACTGATTTAAATACCAATATCCTCTGAAAACTACCTTCACAGTGAACACTGGACTGATGTTTGACCAATATCTGGGTACCAAGCCTTGCCAGGTTGACACACAGAATTAACCATCCCAGACCCTGAACTTGTTCACAGTGAACACTGGACTGATGTTTGACCAATATCTGGGTACCAAGCCTTGCCAGGTTGACACACAGAATTAACCATCCCAGACCCTGAACTTCTCCTTCTTTGCCTGTATCTGACTCCGCCATGGTTACTTGTCTGAGTTGCCACCAGGCTGCACGTTTCTTACAGCGGTCATGCATCTGTCTGATTCACTGCTATCCAGGGAACCACACAACGCAATGCCCTGCCCTCGGGAGGTGCTCTATAAGCAGTCACCGGATGAACAAATGGGACTGGATGTCACTGCCTGACACTTCCCAGTGCTGTTGCCCCAGCACGTTGCTGTTTAGTGACCAGTATGCATGGCCTGCTTCCCCATCTGCTGCCCCTCACTCCCTCTCCTCAGTCTCCACAGTAGCAGAGCCCATTCTGACTCAGCTAATCAGGGAACGTCACTGAGCAGAGGGAGTCCAGCCCAACCATGTGGCTCCAGGCAGATCGTGACCACCTTCCACAAGGGCTCTTCTCCTCATTCTCCCCAGGGCCCTCTGTTCGTCTCTGGATGTGGCAGCCCCTACTACAGTTGTCCAGGCTTTCAGCCGTAGGACCAAAGGAGAGGCTACAGGACTGGCTTCCCTGGGGACACTCCTGTGCTAGGAAGGGCAGGGCTGTGCTGGAGAATCCCAGGGCCCAGTCTGCCCCTGGGGAGCAGGGCTGGGCCATAAAGCACAAAACGTGTCCCTGCCTTTCTACCATCCTCCCCCTAACATTTTACCTGGGCGACTTCACATAAAACACATATCAAGCTCTGTTTTAAAGCAAAAGAGAGGTTGCACAAAGATGACCTGGCATGGCGGCAACAGAGCAGAGGGCTCAAGGTGAACGTATGTGTGTGTGTGTGTGTGTGTGAATGCGTGTGCGTGCATGAGTGAGTGTGTATATGTGTCTGTGTGTGTGCATACAACTACACCCTAGGTCTTTTATGTTCACATGTGCAGGTGGAGCCCCTCCTGCCCTGCTAGCCCCCTCTCACTAAACACACCCACACTGGCCCCGGTTCAGGCTCGCCGTTTCCCTGGCTGGGCCCTGGGCCCTGGGCAGAGGCTGCTCGGCAGAGGGAAAGTTGAGAGACTGGGAAACAGCCTGCAGCCAGGATTGCAGAGGCCGGTCATGGCTAAGAGCCTCTCTGGAGCCAGGAGAGCAGGAGAAAGGCTCTTAGGGCCAAAGAGGAGATGGAACTAAACTCAACAAGACCAGTCTAGGGGGGAATCACCAAGGATGCACCTGGATAATGAGATGCAAATTGCCAGGGGTGGGGGTAGCGTGGGGTGGGGGGGTTGCTGAGGAGATGCTTATATGCAAATGAGAAGACCAGGCCTCTATCTGGATTAAGCTCAGTTACATTTTTTAACCCCTTTTTGGCAGAATTAACCCCCAAGCTGAAGGGGTACAAGGAGCAGCCCTCTTCATTCTGCAGAGGGGAAAACTGAGACCCAGCCATGGAGAGTGTCCGAGTGGGCACCAGAGAAGCAACCAAGTGCCCAAACTCAGAAGAAGTCCAGAACCCCATACCAAAGCCCCTCCCCTACTGACCCCCAGGAATCTGCTTACAGTCTAAGCCCCACAGTACAGATGCATATATGCAAACGACCCAGCCCCCATCTAGGGGCCAAGCCTGCATCAGGCAGAAAAGTATGCGGCCTGAAAGATAAAAGGACCAGGAAGAAGGAGCAGGAAGAAGTTACGGGAGGGAATAACATGCTCATGGATATGGAAGGGGAAGAAGTCAGGCGCCAGGAGGAGAAGGGGTCTAGGGCAGCATCCGCCTGGCATTCCCAGAGAGGAGCAGAGCAGAAAAGGAGGGAGAAGCAGCTGGCAGCCCACACACCTGCAGGGCAGGGCCTCCAGGAATTTTGAATAGAAAAACCTGGGCTCTGATTCCCTTTCTGCAATAGATGTGTGACCTTGGGCAAGTCACTTAACCTGCACCTTGGTTTATTCTCTGTAAAGTGGGAACCAGTGATTCCAGCCTTGCCTCCCTCACAGAGGAAGCAAGGATCAAGCGAGATACTGGATGTGAAAGCCGTGCAAATGGGCGCTGTCGGTATCGAATCAACCAGGAGGCTGGGGTCAGAAGGTTAGTGTCCTCCCCACCGCTGAAAGCCAGTAAGTGTGCTGGGATGTGCTGGAATTCATTCCTAACGTTTCTCACCTCTTGAGTTCCTGTACCCAGTGATTTGGGGTGGGGTCAACCCCAAGCGGCTTGGCTTCTGGTCTGGGCTCTGGCACCGGTCACCTGGGTGGCCTTGGGCAAGACACTCCCCTCCTTGGGCCTTAGCTTCACCATGTGCAGAATGAGGATTTTGAACTCGATGGTCTCTGAGGCACAACAGGGAAGCCTGCTTTTAATGCAGAACAGAGAATCCCGCTGAACCCTAAGGCTGATGGGTGAGAACTCAAGTTGGGTTTGATTTTAGTTTTTGCTTCTTTAGCAAGAAATTCTTCTCTGCACCACATGGAGCAATGGAAAACATTTTCACTTCCGGTTCAAAGAGCAGAGGGTGGGCCTTTCTGTTCTAAGAACAGGGCCTTTCCTGGAGAGCGGTCAACAGGTCTTTCTCGGTGACTTAAGTGCAGGGTCCTTTCTGTCTGGCTCTCAAATCCTATCATGGAAAGAAACCTGGAGGGTACAGAATGGGCCTAAAAAGCACTGAGCAGGACAGAGAGGAGGAAATGGGAGAAGGGACCCTGGTCATGGGTTTGGACCCTGGGTCCTGTCCACTGAAAAAAAAGGCACAACCTAAAAGCTGAGAGTTATGTTTTATTCAGCGGACTTGCTGAGGACTTAAGCCTGGGAGGCAGCCTCTCAGATAGCTCTGAGGGACTGCTCCGAAGAGGTAAGGGAGAAGCCAGGATGTATAGGAGTTTCTGAGAAAAAAAAAAAAAAAAAAACAGGGAGTCGGAACATCAAAAGATTACTGTTAAATAAAGAAAAATCAGACATCTCAAGTTAATGAACTTAGCACTTTTCTATGTACGGGAAGATGCAAGAGTCTGGGCTCACTGAAATTACTCCTTCGATATGCACCTGAACAAGAAGAGACCCTTCTGCACACAAGCGACTTGGATCCATGCTGGCCCCTGGCCTCAAGTATAGATGTTCCGCCATCACTTTAAGAAGCATTTCTGGGCTTCCCTGGTGGCACAGTGGTTGAGAGTCTGCCTGCCGATGCAGGGGACACGCGTTCGCGCCCCGGTCCGGGAAGATCCCACATGTCGCAGAGCGGCTGGGCCCGTGAGCCATGGCCGCTGAGCCTGCACGTCCGGAGCCTGTGCTCCACAATGGGAGAGGCCACAACAGTGAGAGGCCCGTGTACTGCAAAAAAAGAAAAAAGAAGAAGCATTTCTCCACCTTGGCACCATCTACATTTTGTACACTTGAGGTAAGATAATTCTTTATTGCGGGAGCCGTCCTGTGCATTGCAGGGTGTTGAGCAGCAACCCTGGCCTCAACCAACCAGATGCCAATAGCAAGTCTCTAGCTGTGATACCAAAAATATCTCCAGACATTGCTAAATCTCCCCTGGAAAGCAAAATCTCACCCAGTTAAGAACCATTGCCTAAAAGGTTTAGGGAAGACAGTGTCCGGAAAAGATAGAGGCTGTACCCCTGACCATGAGAAAGGCCCAGGTTTTCTCTCCCATCACCTCCCCCCGCTCCACCTTAGCTGAGAACAAGACACATAATGAATTTTTAAGGCCTGATTAAAGCCATGCTCAACCTGGGTACCATCACTCACTGCATAGAAGTTTGGACCTTGTGATGGAATCAACTTGTAGAATCCACAAGCCTCAGCTCAGACGCAAGATGTGTTAGAATCTTATCCATGGGCCAGAAAGAGTAGGAAGACAATTTAGGATTTGAGGGAAGGAACTCAGAGGTAGAGTGGGCCCCATCCCCATCCTGGGCCCAAATCACAGAATCCAATTTGAGTCCAATTGGACATCAAGCTACTATTGATGTCCATGAATCCAGTGGATACACTCACCTAGCAGGAGTCCTCACTGATTGCAGAGGTCCGTCTAGGTTTAGCAGAACCCTGGCCAGTGCTTGGAGGTGCAGACAAGAGTTGGCAGAAGTTAGTCAGAGAGACAGTGCTCCAGTCAACAAGACTGGGATTCAGACGGGCTCCATCCCACTGAGAAGCAGACTGCCGTGGCCAGACTGCTGGACTGTTATGCCCAGCAGGTTTCAGAGGAAGGCCAGGGTTCATGAGCACCTGGGGACACCAGGGACTCACCTAGGACACACATTCTGACAGTGGAGGAGCCAGACAAAGAATGTTAATGCCAGTGACTCAGCTGTCACATCCTGTTGGAAGGAAAGGTGCCTGGCTAAGGGCAGCTGTACTTACACCTTGGAGCCATGACATCCGTCTCCACGCTGCAGTCTGGGGGATTTCCTGGTTGATAAATTGCCAATCCCCCTTGAGTGCAGAATTCACAGTAAAGTCCTCCATTGTCACGTCATCAAGCTTGACATGTACGGGGTCCAAGGAAAGCCTCCGGTCAGGAAGATTGCAGGATGCGGCATGACACGGGGACGGGGGAGCAGAAAGAGCTGGGCTTCGGACTCTGCCGAGCC
Source organism: Neophocaena asiaeorientalis asiaeorientalis (assembly GCF_003031525.2). Taxonomy (NCBI): domain Eukaryota; kingdom Metazoa; phylum Chordata; class Mammalia; order Artiodactyla; family Phocoenidae; genus Neophocaena; species Neophocaena asiaeorientalis. The sequence continues at coordinate 2,137,095 of NW_020173550.1, forward strand.
CGCGATCTGTCCCAGCTCAGCCATGTACATACAGGCTGTGTTGCCGACAGCAAGTAACTTATTCTCTCTGAGCCTCAAGGTTCTCCTGTCTAAAATGGAAGGAACAGGAGGTACTGACATCAAAGCACTTTAGGATTAACTGAAATGGCATACATGAGGCTCTGGCACAGTGCCCAACACACAAAAAGTCCTCAACAAATGTGCTTTATTCTCTGACAACCCCATGTTGCAGACATTCCTGGAGTGGCCTCCACCATAAAAGCCTTCCTTACAACACAATGCAGTATGTCCACTCATGCTTAACAGTGGTGTGGCTCCCGGGTAGCCATCAGCTGGGCTCAGGGCCCCACAACGACCAGCAAGTGTGCCCTCCCCAGCTCCCCGACCGCCCTTGGACACAGCCGTTGAGGGCCAGAGTGCTCAATCCAGACCGCCAGGCCGGTGCTCCTGTTGCCCGCCGGCAGCAAACTCAGAGACCTACAGTGTGACCCGCTCTGGGAGAAGCCATGGGGCAGGGCCAAAGTTTCTTGGAAAGGAAATGGAGGTCTAGGTTTGCATTAGAACAGCCCAACCAGAGGCCAGTACCAACAGATTTCTCCAAATAGCCTCAGAGATGTGGGTCTTTTTGAGGAAAATCAGAGCCAAGGCTACTTGGCAATAAGCACCCATTGCTTTCTTTCCTCACCTCCTCACAGCCATCATCATGCTTTATTGTTGACTCTCTGTCCCCACCGTTCAACCGTAAGCTCCATGAGAGCAGGGGCCCTGGCCGATTTGTTCTTTGCCATGTCCCCAGCACCCACTCCCTGTCTGATGGACGAATAATTAAAGATCTTTAGAATACAGAATGTCAATGTGTCTTTGAAAAGACAAAGCATGGGATATCATTAAATCAGGTGATCTGGAAACATTTTGTGAACTCAATGAGTATTACTGTCGCTGCTAACGCCTAATGGTTCTAATGGTTTGATAAGTCTGTGGAGACCGCAGTGCCCTGTGACTGAGGCGTGTGACACAGTAGAACATACACAAAGCAGCCCAGCAGTGAGTCAGCTCCGCCCTCTCGCAAACCTCATCCAAGTCCATGGACAGGGAATCCGTAGAAATACTGCCAGGGACCCACAAATCATCATCACTCATTGAGAAACACCCAGAGTTGAGCACCTTAAAATGTAAGACGTGTCCTCTAGAACCCCCCAGGCATCAAGAACTCTGGGTGCAGGACCATATTCTGATATTGCCCCGATCTTGAAATCAACAGGAGATAAACTCACAAGAGGTTTTCATAAGATCCCACACCTTCCGCACATATCAGGCAACCTAAGGGAAAAGGAGAGAAATGTGACAGCGAACCTCACTGCTGCCTTCTTAGGCTGCCACGCCACCGGGGCTGCAGCCAGCTGCCGCTGGCCTCTCCCACCGAAAGGCAGCGTCCGTGCAATCTGTGATGTGTTTGTTCTCCAAACTAAACAATAGCCTCCAGCCTTCAGGAGGCAACGCCATCTCTATGTTGTTTTCCTTCCTTGAAAAGCATCACAAAACCAATTTAACTCCTACTAAGAAGACATCCGTGGTATTAGACTTACCATTCTGGGGACACTTCCAGGAATGTCAAGCAATTATGGACCTCTAAGTCCACACGGGCATATTATAATAAACAGAATCCACCATCTCTGATCAGTATGCCCTACCTAACCCCACCTGGGCTGTGCTCAGCCGTGAGATGCCAGAAAGAACAGATAAGCCAATTGCTTTTGACTTGAGTAACATCATCTGGGCACAAATTGATAAAGAAGCCCTAGAGATTATCACAAAAGTCAAGAAGCCTTAAAACTAATTCTGTGTCCTTGCAATTATAAACCCTTTTTGCAAATCTTTTCCAAGGACGAGGCTTCCCTCTTAATTATGCCACAACGTATGCATCCCTGAAATTAGAGGCTCTGTTCATCATTTACGACTATATGCTTATCTTCCAGCCTGAAGATGCACTTTCACATGCTGATGTGCTGAACCGTCTACTATGCCAGCTTCCAAAAACTGCCCCTGCAAGCACCCTAGAGAGGGGAGAGACGACCGCAATGGAGGTGTACATGAGACACGGTGAGGAGCGCAGTCAAGACGATGTGCTTCAGGACATCATTCCTAAAGCAGGAAAGACCCCTCCCCCAACCTGAGCGGTGGAACAGACTGAGGGGTGGGGGACATTTAGTACAGGGACAGGTTTGAAGAATGAGACAGAGAAATGTAATACATGTCCCTGTTTCTAGGGTCCTTGCAAGCTAATGGGGGGAGGGGATGCGCAAGAAATTTACAAGTTAAATATCCAAATAAGCCATGCAGAGCAAGTGCTATAGGAACTCAGAGGAGAGTTGACTACGAGCTTTGGTGGCCAGCAGGGGCCCTTAAGCAGAGTGGGATCTGGATAGCAAAGGGACCTGTCTCTCTAAAAGGACTTTTCCAATGGACTGTGGAGAGAGGTGATATTAAGGCTCTGAGGAGGCTGGAAAACGACCCCAAAGCCCTCCAGGGCAATGGGGAAAGGGCAAGTACACAGGTGGGCAGAGACTGGCAGAAACCAGCAGAGGCAGACTGAATGTAAGGACTAAGAATGCAAACTCCAGAGGCACGGTGACCTTATGTCCTAGTTTGCCTGAGACAGTCCCAGTTTACTTCTACTGTCCCACTGTAATTATTAATGGTGCTCCCTTACACCCTCAAAAGTCTCCCAGGTTAAATGAAAAATTGTATTGTCACCCCAGTCAAAAGGATCTTTGGACAGTGGCCGACCACACCCACAGGCCCTAACACACCTTCTAACAGGGGGGCTGAGCTCATGCAGCTCCCATCCCACCCCGAGGGAGCCTTTCCAGGCCAGACCCATGCACAGCCTCATTCCCACCAGAAGCCTCCTCTCCCCGCAGAACCCAGATTCTTTCTTTCTCGAATTACCATCCCCTAGAAGCCCTTGACTTCCCCCAGCAAAGGAAAGGGTTGATTTAAATTGAAAAACTAAAAAAACTAAAAAGACCTGTTCAGAACAAGAGACTCCATGAGCAAATGAAAAGATACGCTGTGGACTCTGAGTAGGTGGATGCCATGCGTGCACTGAGAATGAATTTGTAGTCACAATATATAAGAAATCCCCACACACCCAATGAGAAAATGGGCAAATAAAATGGAAAGGCGGGCTTCCCTGGTGGTGCAGTGGTTGAGAGTCCGCCTGCCGATGCAGGGGACGCGGGGTTGTGCCCCTGTCCGGGAAGATCTCACATGCCACGGAGCAGCTGGGCCCGTGAGCCATGGCCGCTGAGCCCGCGCGTCCGGAGCCTGTGCTCCGCAACGGGAGAGGCCACAACAGTGAGAGGCCCGCGTACCGCAAAAAAAAAAAAAAAAAAAAAAAAAAATGGAAAAGCAAATCACAGAAGAAACCCAAATATTAATAAACATGAAAGATGTTTAACCTCACTAATAATTGTTGAAAAATAAACTAAAACAACAAGGAGACGCTCCTTTTTTTTCTTTTTTGGCCGCACCATGCAGCATGCGGAACCTTACTTCCCCGACCTGGGATTGAACATGTGCCCCCACCTTGAGAGCACGGAGTCTTAACCACTGGACCGCCAGGAAAGTCCCAATGCTATTTTATATTCACCAAATGAAAAAAAAATTTTTTTAAGTCTGACAATGTCAAGTGATGGTGGACTAACAGGTACTGTCATACAGTTTGATGGGAGATCACTCAGAAAAACAATTTAGCTCTATTTGGTAAAGTAGAAGATGTACATGCTCCACAACCCAGCAATTCAATTCCTTGGTACACATCTTAGAACGATTCTCTCACCCATGGCATAAGGAGACCCATGTCTTCTTGTACAAATGAATATTTAGGTACCCAAGAGTAACAATGAAAAAAATGGAAAAAACCTAACGTCCATCAACAGACAAATGGACAGATAAGTTTGGTACAGCCACACAATGAATACTGTACAGCAGTTAAAACAAATGAACCAGAGTTACGAGAATCACATGGATGAGCCTCGATAATGCTGAGGGAGAGAAAAACAATTAGCAGATTTATATAGTATAACTGTCTATATACACGTTAAAATATGCAAAACTCTATATGTACATGTGTATATACTCTATGTGTGTGAACTATATACACATGTATATGGAAACATACATACGTAGCACAAGTTTAAAATGATGAGTGGGGGAGGTGATAAACTCCAAATTCAGGAGAGGGGTTACCTCTGGGGAAGAAGGTGAGACAATGGGATTGGGGAAGGATACTCAGGGGGTTTCTATTCGATGTGTAATTTTTTTTTTTTTAATGTGAAACAAAGACTTCCCTGGTGGCACAGTGGTTAAGAATCTGCCTGCCAATGCAGGGGACACGGGTTTAAACCCTGGTCCGGGGAGATCCCACATGCCGTGGAGCAACTAAACCCGTGCACTGCAACTACTGAACCCGTGCTCTAGAGCCCATAAGCCACAACTACTGAGCCCACGTGCCGCAACTACTGAAGCTTGTGCACCCTAGAGCCTGTGCTCCACAACAAGAGAAGCCCGCACACCACAACGAAGAGTAGCCCCCACTCGCTGCAACTAGAGAAAGCCTGTGTGCAGCAACGAAGACCCAACGCGCCCAAAAATTTTTTTTAATTTAAAAAAAGAGGGTTGGTGCATGAGGGTTGGGTAGCAAAGGCAACAAACTAAGAGGTCACAGGCTGGGATGAGCTTGGGTGGGCCTCCCCAAGCCCTCCCCATGGCAAGCACCAGCCCTAAAGCCTGGCAGGGTCACGCATGGGGTTAGGAGGAGTCTCCAGCCTCTGGTGGATAGGGACAGAGCTGGCAGCTGGGCGTGTGGCTCCCCCAGCCCTCCTTTCCCTCCTCTGTCTCGGGCTGGCCTTTGTTGATCTTCTCCCCCGTTGGTCTTCAGCACTTTCCAATATCTACTTGGACACATTTCCTCTCCACTTTGTTGTGGCAGAGAAGAACACAGTTTTCATCCGCCAGGTTGACAAAAGATTAAAATGTTTGATACAGCCCAATATAACAGGTATGACCTTGTTCTGCAACATTCCGGTGTAAGAAATGTTACATTACTCATTTGTCTAAATCCAGTTAAACTTGGCAACAAGCCCCCACTCTCCAGGACTGGCAAAAATATTCAATCTAAGTCATGATTTTGAGGGCCCTTCTCCCTCTTGAAGATCATACTAAAGCCCTGGGAGGGTTATACATTTAAAAGGGGTGGGGGGGGGCTTCCCTGGTGGCGCGGTGGTTGAGAGTCTGCCTGCCGATGCAGGGGACACGGGTTCTTGCCCCGGTCTGGGAGGATCCCACGTGCCACGGAGCGGCTGGGCCCGTGAGCCATGGCCGCTGAGCCTGCGCGTCCGGATCCTGTGCTCCGCAACGGGAGAGGCCACAACAGTGAGAGGCCCGCGTACCGCAAAAAAAAAAAGAGGGGGAAGAGGCACTGAACTTCAGTCTGTCACGGGCACCACTGAGATGTCCGTTGTCCCAGCTTCCATGGTCCTTTCAAAGGCACAAGCTCCATGCCCTTCATGCCAGACGTAGGAAGAGTTCCCAAGATCACATTGCTTAGCTCTGTCTCCTGGAATCTAGAAGCTACCCTATCAGAGGTCCAGCCACCTCCCAAGTCCTTGTGTGAGTCCAGGGCAGGTCCCTGGGACCCACAGCAAACTGCCACCCCGAACCCACAGCAGGAAGCTGCCTCTGGGGTTGGGTCACCCGCCAAACCATCAATTACAAAACAGCATGAGACGGGCGTATAACCCCTTTGGATGACTACTCTGACATATTGTTGAGTTTGGGGGGAAACAGCTACTATAGACTGAATTGTCTTCCCCCATAATACGTATGTTGAAACCCTAACCCCCCAATGGGACTTTTGTGAAAAGAGGGCTTTTAAAGACGTACTTAAGGTTAAATGAGGATATAAGGGTCAGGCCCTAATCCAATGTGACTGGTGTCCTTACACAAAGAGGAAGAGCCACCAGGTATGTGCACAGACAGAGGAAAGGCCGTGTGAGGACACTGCAAGAAGGCAGCCACCTACAAGCCGAGGACAGGGGCCTCGGGAGAAACCAACCTTGCCAGCACCTGGATCTGGGACTTTCAGCCTCCAGAACTGTGAAAAATAGATTTCTGTTGTCTAAGCTACCCAGTCTGTGGTATTTATGGCAAACCTAGCAGACTAATACAACAGCTAAGCGTGTGTGTGTGTGAACTAAAAGCAGCAATCCTAGAATCTAGGCAAGGGACATTCTGCAGCCTGTGTGGTGGCTTTCCTGTGCTACTCTACTGGGCTTTTGGATCAGGTTGACCCCTTTAGTCTGAATTAAACACCCCAGGGACAGGGGGAGGGGGAGGCCCAGGATGGAGATACTAGGTTTTCTACTATAAGAAGAAGGATGGCGTGACCATATTTTTAGCCAATCTGGGGAATGTTACCAATGATTATCTCTGGGCAATGGGATTATAAAGGGATTGTACTTGCTTTGATTTATCCGTGTTCCCTCAATTTTCTACATGAACACGAATTGCTTGGGCAATAATTGAAAATAGTAACTTACGAACTTTGAAGATATCTGCCATTCTTCTGGGCCCAAATCCAAAGCCACTCACTCCCCATGTTGGTCCCCAACAGGTGAATGCATGAGCCTTTTCTGCCCTTGAAAGCCTTTGGGAGTCAGACTTCTCCCCTGCTTCCTCCGTCTGGGCTGCAGTTATTTCTGTGCGTGATTTTGCTGCACTGCTGGCTACCCACCTCCCTGCGCTCTGCCCACCTCTGTGGTCACTGCAGAGCTTAGCCTGGCCCTGTCCCATACTAATATTAAGCACTTTTTCAATCATGATTCTTTTGGTTTTTACAACAAAACTGAACAATATCTATTATCGGCCTTATTTTGTAGATTTGAAAAGTAAAGCTCAAACACTGACCAGCCAATGAGCCTCGGGGAAGGAGACTGGGGACCAGGTCCATCTGACTCCAAAGTCCTCATGGCATAACCACAGGCCATGCCAGGGGTCAGACCCCAGGAGGAGAGACTGCGAATCCTCATCTTCGGTGGGGTTTCCATTTCTACCTCATCGGGGTCTGGGGTGCTCTGGCTGCCATTTTAGGCAAAGAACAGTTTATTGGAGTGGGGAGGGGGACCGGGCACCCATGGCTCAATGCAGTGCACGCCCTCTTCCTCTGCCTGCCATGCCAGGCCCTATACAGAGGCCGGTGTTTTCAAGGGAGATGAATACATTCAACTCAGGAATGTTCTCTCCCTCGGATAACAGACTAAACTCTGTTCTACCAGGCAAAACTCTGTCCTCCAACAGTTTTCAGTAATAAAAGAGGTATTTGATCTCCTTCTGCCTGATTCACGGTTCAGAACTTGGGCAGGGAAGAAAAGGTGTCATATAAAGATCCCCTGAAATGCCACAAGAGTCCACCTGACTGCCAGGGACCCCGACGTCCTTCCTACTGTTGAACTTCCTATTGTTGAGCTAACTCTAGGGCACGGTTTCTCAACCTTGACATTATTGATATTTTGGGTGGGATCATTCCTTGCAGGAGGGGGCTGTCCTGGCACTGTAAGATGTTTAGCAGCATCCCTGGGCTGCCAGTGGATACCAGTGGTGTCCCCTCAGTCAGGACAACCAAAAACGTGTCCAGACATTGCTGAAAGCCATGTGGAGGCATATTTGCCTCCAGCTGAGAAGCACTGCTCTAGAGTCTTGTGCCCCAGATTTCTCACCCAGCACAGTGTCAGGACGTGAGCAGAAGTCCCAGACTGGGCCCTTCAGAAACAGACACCAGGGGAAGCGCACACAATATAACAGGAATAGGGGCTCTGACCCTGAGTCAAGACTAATTGCTGGGCAGGCACAGACACACACATTCCTAGCAGAGATGGTGAAAGGCAATGAAGGACCCATCCATTCAGTCAGCCAATCAACAAATGTATCTATTTACTGATCCATTAGTATACACCGGGTGCTGGTCTAGATGCTGAGGACACAAGGATCAAGTAGATAAGCAGAGTCCTTGTCCCAACATAGCTAAATCTCTAGCAGGAAAACAGATATTACACGATCAATTATAATAAAGTGTGTTAAGAGCTATGATGAAGTACAGGAGGCCCTGAATGAATTTAAAGAAGATGAACTCTGGGACTGGAACAGGATCCTTTGTATCATCTTGAACTATAAAATATTAGCCTATCCAACAAGCTGCGCTTTCCCCACCCCAGTCCCCCACCCCCCGCCACCAGGCTCCTACGTGGCCCCTTGGATCTGGAAACCTGGTTGTGACAATAGTCACCTGGGACCAGGTAGGCCCCAAAGTACTGAGGGCGTGTCAGGATTGTCAGGATCCAGTTGACTTTGCTCCCTCATGTAACTTCTGATTCCATTTTGAGCCAGCTGAGGCCACAGAGTAATCGAATTAGGTAAATATTATGGGGAAGAAAATGGGCCTGTAAGTAGCTTAAAGTGATGGAAATGACCTGAAGGTGGCCATGCAAATGGTCTGTATAATATCCTGTAATAACCCTGTCCAGGCAGCCCGAGGAGGCAGGTTTCCAATAATGAGGTGTCTGATTAGAATAATGTTCAGTGGGAGAACGTGTGAGTGTCCGCATAAATCAGCCCTGGAGAGCCTCCCCAGTTAGCCGGGAAGGAGACAGGCAAGGTGGGTACCAATGCTGTACCAAGAGGGAGGCTGCCGGGCAAGCTGCAGAGGTGGGGGAGGAAAACAAAGCATCCCCATAATAATCTTGACATTTTATAGCACTCTACAGTTTATAAACTCTTTTCCTGTGCAATATTTCACCTGGTCCTCACACAGCTGTTCTCAAGATTAAATGAGATAATGGTGTCTTGGGAGATAATTAATGGTCATGACCTTAACCCCAGCATCCAGCATGGTGCCTGGCACATAGTAGTTGTTCAATAAATAGAAGCTATTAAGGACCCCGTAGCAGAGAGGTAACAGTTCTCCAATCATCTGCTTTTCTCCCTACTGGTACTGGGGACACTCAGGAAACACTCAGCTCGCGTACATCCTTGGGGAGGTTTCTTTCCCTTTCTCTGCTTCCCAAACATTGGGGGTAGATTAGCATCGTCCTCAGCAGACAGTCACTTGAGGAATCTAAGTTTCTGTCTTTAACTTCCCATCTCCACTCCAGCCGACAAGGACCTAGGTAGGATGCTTCAATGGGCCCCACAAGACACCTCGTTCCATTCAGTAACTGGTATTGTTCACAACGTGCCATTCATTCATTTATGTATATTCATACATGATTATTGAGGACCCAGTACAGGCCAGGGCCAGGCACATGGGGGAAGAGAAGAAAATGGAGCAAACCAGCAGCCGTGGGAGCCCAGACTTGGCAGAGGATGCCCAGCCTTTGGTCACGCCTCCTCTCGGGGAGAGGAGAGTCAAGGGACCACGGGAGGGGACAGTCAGAGAGCAGGACCAGGCCACACAGCCTCAGGGGAGGAGAGCTTCTGGAGTCCTCACATCTGTGGGCAGCTGTAAGCTTACCAGGGTTTCCACATTCACTCCCCTGTGGGCCTCACAACTCATCTCTGACAAACATTTCCATTCTCCCTGTTTTAAAGAGAAGAAACTGAGGCCCAAATAAATTAAGCCATCTTGCCTAAGATAACAGCTGATAAGCAAAAACTTAGTTTTGACCCAGCGTTTCAGACTCCAAATCTGGTCTTTTCTATGTCAACAAATGTATGCAGTGATCGAACACACGGGCACACCCACAGCCTCATTTTGCAGGTCCCTGTGTGACCACTTACACTTACAAAAATGCTTGGTGTCCACACACAAACCCACACACGGATACAGCTCCACGTTCATGTACAACACTCTTGGGCTTTTATCTTTTGATGCCAAAGAGTGATAATTTGGGGAGAGCAGTTAAAGGGCCAAAACGGGGATTAAGGGACTTCATCCTGGGCCCTGGAGCGCTGGACTGCATGTGAGGCTTCTGGGGAAGTTTGGACCAAGATGGGAAAAACTTGACCCACAGTGACCTTGTTGTGATGACTTGAAGCCCAAACAAATTTGAAGATTCCTTATAAATAATCCATTATGCATGAATGTGCTACATGCTTAAGTGGATAAATGAATGAATGTTCCCTCATGCTTTAGTCAGCTCAGGCTACCACAGGCAGACCTCAGAGATACTGCGGGTTCAGACCATGGCAATAAAGTGAATATCGCAATAAATCGAGCCACATGAGCTTCTTAAAAAGCCCAGTGCATATAAAAGTTAACACTATATTGTAGTCTATCAAGTGTGCAATGGCATTATATCTAAAAAAAACAATGTACATACCTTAATTTTAAAAATATTTTCTTGCTAAAAAATGCTAACCGTCGGGGCTTCCCTGGTGGCGCAGTGGTTGAGAGTCCGCCTGCCGATGCAGGGGACACGGGTTCGTGCCCCGGTCCGGGAAGATCCCACATGCCGCACAGCGGCTGGGCCCGTGAGCCATGGCCGCTGAGCCTGCGCATCCGGAGCCTGTGCTCCGCAACGGGAGAGGCCACAACAGTGAGAGGCCCGCGTACCGAAAAAAAAAAAAAAAAAAAATGCTAACCATCACATGAGCCTTCAGTGAGTCATCATCTTTTTGCTGCTGGAGGGTCTTGGCTCGATGTTGATGGCTGCTGACTGATCAGGGTGGTGGCTGCTGAAGGGTGGGGTGGTCATGATGATTTCTTGAAATGAGACAAAAATGAAGTTTGCCACATCGATTGACACTTCACTTGAACACTTAGAGGCCACTGTGGGGTTATTAACTGGCCTAATTTCAATATTGGTGTGTCTCAGGGAATAGGGAGGCCCAAGGACAGGGAGAGAGATGGGGGAATGGCCAGTCAGTGGAGCAGCCAGAACACACACAACATTAATCAATTAAGTTCGCGGTCATATTGGTATGATTTGCGGTGCCCCAAAACAATTACAATAGTACCATCAAAGATCACTGATTACAGATCACCATGATAAATATAACAGAAATGAAAAAGTTTGAAATAGTCTGAGAATTACCAGAATGTGACACAGACACGAAGTGAGCAAATGTTGTGGGGAGAATGACTCGCTCAAGGCAGGGTTGCCACAAACCTTCAATTTGTCAAAAACACAATATCTGTAAAAAGTGCAATTACACAAGATATGCGTGTATAACAAGACACGATAGGGGGCTTAAGCAACAGACACTCATTTTCTCACAGTTCTGGAGGCTAAAAGTCTGCGGTCAAGGTGTCAGCAGGGTTGGTTTCTGGTGAAGCCTTTCCTCCTGGCTTGCAGACGGCCACCTCACTGTGTCCTGGCCTGGCCTTTCCTATGTGCTCATACAGAGAGAGAGAAAGAGAGCTAGAGGGAGAGAGAGAGAGAGATCTGGTGTCTCTTCCTCTTCTTTTTTTTTTTAATTTTTCTTCCTCTTCTTATAAGGACACCAGTTCTATTGATCAGGGCCCCACGCTTATGACCTCATTTAACCTTAATTACGTCCTTAAAGGCCCTATCTCTATATATAGTCACATTGAGGGTTAGGGCTTCAACATAAATTTGGGGGATACAGTCAGTTGATAACACCTCCATATATAAGCTACAGGTTAGCTCTGGGGCACACAGAACATAGAAACACAGAAAGAGTTCCATGTAACATTCACCCCAGGAACAGCCCCTGCAGGGTCCTAGTTGCCGTGCATCTTGGATACAGCTTCCTTCTGCAGGTCTGTAGCATATGCTCGTGGAGGAGAAAGGCTGTCAGAATGCAGGAAGGCTAACAGGCAGACTCTTCCCTGGTACTCAGGAGCCTGCCACCTTAGCCCCTCCCCAGTTCTGTAGATGGGGTTGGGGGTACACATGGTCCAAGAGCAGCAGGAAGTAACACAGCCTTTGGAGAAGTGGGTCTGAAAGGAGGAGAAATGAATATCCACATCTGGAATCAGCCAAACCGAGGCGGAGCTATCAAACTCCAACTTGCACAGCTGGAAGGGAGCCTAGAGACAAGCCCATCCAAAGCCCTCATTTCACAGATAGGAAAACTGAGGAAAGGGATTTGCCCAAGCTATAACTGGTCTGAACACCATGTGCTACTGCCTTTCATGAACCCATAACCCAAAACTCTTTCAGCCAGAGCGATGTTTCTCAAAGCGCAGGCTAAAGACCCCCGTGGCTGCTTTTTTCTAAAGGCAGATTCCTAAGTCCCACACCAAGAGTCTGTTTCACAATGTCTGAGATGGACCCAGCATGTTAAAAAGCTCCCCAGGTGGAACTGGTCCCCTCCAAAACTTGAGCATGATGCCCCAGAGGTCTGCAGTAACAACTCAGAAACTCCCAAGTGACACAGGGACAGGGAGAGGCAGCATCTAATTGTGACATGGTAAGAGGAGGCAGTCCCCCATCTGTGACCAGCACAGAGCTTATGGACAGTCTCACATGGAACAATGAGGGTGGAGGTGGACCCCACCCATTTATCAAGGTCAGCCAAGTCCTCCTAGTGAGTACCAGTACCATAGCCAAACTGCCCTTATATCAGAAATATAGGCACGCCCTTTTCACTGGGGATCCCAGGATTTAGCTCAAAGAATAGTAGTAACCAGCCAAGCATGGAAATCTTGATTGTTAACTTGGAAACTTCATGTACATCAAAGTATCCTGGATATTTGCATACTACCTCTTCCAGCCAATCAGAAGTCCCCTCAAACAGCAACCAAGCAGTGCTGCAGCTGCGAGGCCACCTGGTGGCCACAGGAGGAACCGTCTGACTCTTCCTGATGATGCGTCACTCACCTCCTTTTCTCTTTTTATCTTTTATTACTTCTGTCAGTCGACTCCGTCTGAGATCATCTCTTCCATGCAAGTACACACACAGTCTCCTTAATCCCCTTCCTCTTATTAAAGTACATCACTTAGGGTTTTCAAACTCAAATGCCTACAGGGTCTAACCAGAAAATACCTTCACTAAGTGAAGAAGACCTGGTGGGTAAGCAACAGCCTACGGTCACCCTGTGGAAGTTTAGTGCCACAAGTCCAGGTTGCTAGGGCTTCCCATTGCCAGAAATCTGGATATTTTTAAATGACATTTTAATATCCTGGCAAGTAATTCTTTTAAGCTTTAAAACGCTATATGGCTACTGCACTGTATACCTGAAATTTGCCAAGAGGGTAGATCTTAAATGTTCTCACCACACACACAAGAAGAGGTAACTATGCAAGGGGACGAATACGTTAATGACCTTGATTGTGGTGATTATTTAACAATGTATACTGTATCAAAACATCGTCACACACCTTAAATATATACAGTTTTTCTTTGTCAAGTATACCTCAATAAAGATGGAAAAATAAAATTTTAAAAAACAGAAAAATAGGGCTTCCCTGGTGGCGCAGTGGTTGAGAGTCCGCCTGCCGATGCAGGGGACACGGGTTCGTGCCCCGGTCCGGGAAGATCCCACATGCCGCGGAGCGGCTGGGCCCGTGAGCCATGGCCGCTGAGCATGCGCGTCCGGAGCCTGTGCTCCGCAACGGGAGAGGCCACGACCGTGAGAGGCCCGCGTACCACACACACACAAAAAAAAATACAGAAAAATAATTGTTATATGGGACAGCATGACACGGGCACAATAGCACATGCCAGAGGGTCAGCAGCTTGTGATGCTAGGATAATTCTTGTCCCCTGTTTCCCTTTCTTCTCTCTCCCTCTCTACCTGCCAAGGCCTAATGGTTACAATGACTGTTAGACATGAGAGGACTTAGGTCAATGCTATCTCAAGGAGAAGATAAAGTGGTACAGGAGAAATCCTTGAATTTTTCACCGAAATCAGACATTTAAAGAACTTGTACCATCAGCCCCAATCCCTCGAGAGAGCCCAGAAGAAGCTTTGCAGACTCTCCTCAATACATTTCCATAGATCTCCAACTCTTCTAAATTAACCAGCTTCCCTCAAGCACCAGGATTCTAGATAAATTAAAGAGTTCTTATTCAATGGAATTGTTTTTCCATTTTGTTTAATTACTAGTATTGTGGCAGTATTTTTTTTCTACCATTTCCTATGCAAATGTGCAGTGTTTCTGCTTCATGGTGGATTAAGCTGGGTTTTATGAGCTAGCCCAGGAAGCTAACCACCACTTAAAAACTACTCCTATGGGGAAAATGTGCCAAATTCCATAGATCCAACTTTTACAGATCAGCTCTGGGAAGTACAGTCTGTTAATACACTGAGGGCTGCCTGGGAAAATGCTGTGTTTTCAGGGGTACATTCTGCTTTTCACACCATTCTTACTTGAATCACAGACTGTGAGGGTGAGAAGATCCTTAGACATCACTTAGTCCACCCCCTCATCTCACAGACGAGAAAAACGTTTACATGTGAGAGAACAGCAAAATGGAGTGACACGCCCCAATTCGCACAGCTAGACAGTGACCCGGGTCCCTAGGCTCCCAGTGCAGAGAACAGAGCCTTTTCAGATGATGCGAAATACCATGGCCACCAGGCAGCCAAAGAAGAAGAGAAATAAAACAATCACAGCCAATGTTTATTGAAGACTTGGTACATGCCAGGCACCATGCTAGATGCTCAAGAGCACTTAATCTTCTAAACATCGGGTGGCACCAAATCTTATCTCCAATACACAGATGAGAATTCAGAGGTTAAGCTGTCAGCAGTGCATAAGTGTCCAAGTTGACTGTCATAGTTAATAAGTAACCAGGAATTCAAGAAGCTATGCTCTTAATCAAGGTGCTCCTTCAAGTTGCCCAGTTTATTCCACTGCCCCAGCCTACCCCAGCCATCTGGTGGATGTACTGCTTCACAAACCCCAGATCTGCATCCTTCCTTCCGTGTTGTAAGAAAGGTGTCGGATTTCTCTGTTGAGAAGTACCATTAAGACCTTTCATTTCAGGTAATACGACAGTCTAGATATCCCGGAAATTCTCCCAGTAAAGAACACCAAAAATACGATAACTAAAAATCAATTAATGTTGTAAATGCATAGCTGAGCTGGGGGAAAAGAAAAATCCCCAAAGGTCAAAAATCATCAGAAAGCCCCATCTCAAGAGGTAAGTGCCCACTAAAGCCCAGGGTGTGGTGAGGGGGGATCAGATGATCCCTGTTGACCTAGAGCTTGGGTTTTAATGGATCAACGTGAAGGGGAGTAGCTCAAGAGACAAAATGGGCTCAAGAAGAGTGGAAAGCAGATGAGCGATCCTGTCACAAAGCCAGAACACCTCTACACCCTAAATAAACCCACCCCACACCTGGATATGGTGGGGATACCTGCCCGTCTCTGCACTGGGTAGAGTCTCCGCTGGTAACTCCTAATTCAAAAATGGCCCTGACATGGATTTGGGGTGAAACTTGTACCAGCTGTGAAGCACCACAACAAAAAATTATTTTAAAGTGGTTTTGCTGGAAAAAAAGCCAACACACAGACCCTCTCTGGAGGAGCACGATTCAAGCTTAGACATCAAAGAATTCCTGCAAAAAAGCACTAAAAGAATGATCTGCATTCCCATGTTCACTGCAGTACTATTTACAATAGCCAAGATATAGATACAACCCAAGTCTCCATTGACAGATGAATGGATAAAGAGGTAGTATATATATACCAAACGTAAGGTAGATAGCAAGTGGGAAGCAGCCGCATAGCACAGGGAGATCAGCTCGGTGCTTCGTGACCACCTAGAGGGGTGGGGTAGGGAGGGTGGGAGGGAGGGAGACGCAAGAGGGAAGAGATATGGGAACATATGTATAAGTGATTCACTTTGTTATAAAGCAGAAACTAACACACCATTGTAAAGCAATTATACTCCAATAAAGATGTTTAAAAAAAAAGATGCAGTATATATATACAATGGAATATTACTCAGCCTTAAAAAATAAGGTAATCCTGCCATTTGCAACAATACAGATGCACCTGGAGGCATTACACTAAGTGAAATAAGCAGAGAAATACAAATACTGTATGATGTCACTCACATGTGGAATAAAAAAAAAAGACAGAACTCATAGAAACAGAGTAGAATGGTGGTTGCCAGGGGCTGGGGAGTCGGGAAATGGGAAAAGGTTGGTAAAAGGGTACAAGCTTTCAGTAATAAGATGAATAAATTCTGAGCATCTAATGTACACGTGTTGACTACAGTTAACAATACTGCATTGTGTACTTGAAATCTGTTAAAAGAGTAGATATTAAGCATTCTCACCAAACCAAAAAAAAAAGGTAACTATGTGAGATGATGTGTGTTAATTAACTTGACTATGGGAATCATTTCACAATGTATACATATATCAGATCATCGCACTGTACACTTTAAATATATTACAATTTTATTTGTAAATTATACCTTAACAAAGCTTAGGGAAATCAAAAATTACAGGATACAACAGGAAATGAGAAGTACCTATAAGGAAGAGCCAAAGGGAGAGAAGTGAGGTGGGCTTCAAGGTGCTGACGCCAATGCAGGTAATGAGAGCAAAAGTAACAACTGACAGCCACAGGGGTTACCATGAGATGTACTCCGTGCTAACGGCTCTACACGGACAAATCCCTGTAACCTTCTGCTGCATATTCAACCCACCAAGCAATGACTGGCTTCGAAATAAGCTTAGAATAGCAAAACTGGGAAGAGCATTATAGACCGCCTACTCTCATGCTTTTCAAACTGCAAGTCTTATCATTTTTGTCCAGTTAGATAGATAGATGATAGGTAAATAGATACATAGATAGATGATAGAGAAAAGTGCACACATATATATAAACACAAATGTATATGTGATGTGTATATATATATATATATATATATATATTAGTCAAGGTTCTCCAGAGAAACAGAATAGGAGATATATAGAGATAGACAGACAGAGAGAGATGATAGATAAATAAATGATAGGTAAATATATCTCCAATATGAATACATATACTGGATCTCAATGTAAAACGTATTTTTTACTGCAGATTGAGGTTATAAAACAAAAAGGCCAGGAGGGAATTCCCTGGTGGTCCAGTGGTTAGGACTCGGTGCTTTCACTGCCGTGGCCGGGGTTCAATCCCTGGTCAGGGAACTAAGATACTGCAAGCCACACGGCAGGGCCAAAAACAAAACAAACAAACAAAAAACAACAAAAAGGCTAGGAAACACTGATATAGTCCCAAGTCACCATTTTGTTTCATGGGAAACTGAAGTCCAGAGAGAGAGCAGAGCCACAGTCGCTGGCCTGGCTAGGACAGAGTCCAGACAAGGGCTAGGACTTTCTGTTGTTTCCCGTGGCAGCAAGGTGGCACTGGGAGCCTACACAATGCACAGCTCCAGGCTGGGAGGCTTCCTTGCGTGCCCCTTGGAGAGGGAAGCACAGAGAAAGTCTGGCTCGGTGATGCCTCCTCCTTCCCCACCCCTTCTACAAAAAGACCTGTGGTCCTTCTGTTGTCTCTCCTCTCCCACTGTCAACAGCTGGTCTCAGGAAAGGAGTTCGTATCCTCCTCCACACAAAGCTGTAAGTTACTCCCATGCTATCTTATTCCTGATTATTTGCTCTTGTACTGAAGGATTGAAAGTTTAAGCCAAAGACAAGAATTCCTCATCCTAGAGTTTCTCCCTGGCATCAGCAACCCAGCAGAGAAGCATTGAGGACACCAGTGGGGGAGGGGAGAACACACTTGACCTCCTTAGTACCTGATGACCCACTGTGTCTAGTGCTGGTTAACCAGGAACTACCAAAAGACAAGGGTGGTCCTAAGGGCTGACCAAGGGGTCAGCATTATTCATCTCCCCATGATCTCCTCCAGCTGCTCTTTTCTCTGACATGGAGCCCTCTATCCTCTGACTTGCAAGGCTGATAAAGAAATTAACAGATAAGATTACAGAGTTATGCTTTTTTAACTGACTTAGCAAAATTTATCATTCTAGATAAAGTCTGTCCCTTCAAAGCCATCACCTTGGGGATGAATCTCTTATTTCAACAATTCATTTCAGGATCTCTGTTTTAGGAATATTAATAATTACCAATTATGCAACGCCTGTTATGGATCGAAAACTATAGCAGGCACTTTACCACTATACCTTATTAAATCCTGGAAAAGAAGTATTGTCCCTTTTTAAACAAGACAAAGCTAGTTTTATTCTATCCGTTACCAAACCTCATCAGTGGCTGCAAAACTCCAATCCCCAATTTTAGTCATCACACTTGGCCTAAATTACTTTAGGCTGTTTCCAGAAATCAAATCTACCCTTGAAATGCAAAGAGTGACCCCCACAGAGAAGAGAGAACAGTGTGTCACATACTAAGTTGGATTTCCCAAAAAGGAGTTCCAGGAATACGTTGTGTCATGGCAACATCTTTGCAAGAAGTTCACGGCCCAAGATGACTACTTTGATGTTTGAACTTGGGTGTGTGTGTGTGTGTGTGTGTGTGTGTGTTTAATTAGCCAAGGTACTTTAGAGATGCAGGGCCACAACACTGTAAATCAACTATACCTCAATAAAATAAAATTAAAATTAAAAAATAGAGATGCAGGTTATACTCTTAGAGAAACCTACCTAAATGTCTGACCTGGCACTTTGAGAAGGGTGGGAGCAAGAAGAAGGGGTCCCAGGAGTTTCCTGTCCTGACAGATGAGGGGGCGTGGCCACCACATCACCTGGTGCCCTCCTGTCTAGTCCTGCCTCTTCCATCTCATCCCACTGGCTGTATTTCTGGTGGCTGCACACAGCCAGTGACAGAGGGGATGGCTTGTATCTCAGCTGTAAGGTTCAGCTGGCCTAGAAGGCTCTCCCTCCCCTTCCCCTGCTTATGGAGGACCTACCTGGGGGTTCTCAGGTGTTGGCCTTATTTTTCTCCCCCTTCAGCTCCCCTTCTCTTTGACCTGGATGACTGAAGTTTCTCAGCCTTATGTGGGTGTTTTGCAGGTTCACTGTCAAGCTCCCCTTCTGATTAGCTCTACATCTCCTACATCCTTCAAATATAGAAATTCTGGAGTTGCCACCAGTCAAGGCGGCCCTTGGTGCAATTGTTAGGTTTCCTGAGTCCACTTTCTCTCCTCTCTTCAAACTTCCAACACCTCCTCCCTACACCTCACCCTCAGCCGTGATTCTTATTTCACTGAGGAAAGAGAAGCAACCAGGAGAGAGTTCCAAGGGCTCCCACCACAGGATCTGCCATCGTGCCTCTCTCCGCCTTCCCTCCTGTGACAGTGACCTACCCATCAGCAACACTTCATGAACTGATGGCCACCCCTCCTCCTCAAAACACTGGCTTCCCACGGCTTCCAGGGTGACCACTCTCCCTCCTGGTGCTTCTCTCACCTCCCCGACTGCCCGTCTCTGCTGTCTTTTCTGATCTGTCCTCAGAGCCTTACTGATTGCAACGCCCCAGAGATCAATCCTTCGCCTTCTTATCATTTTTCCAAACACTCGCTTCAGAGCGAGCTCATTGTGTCTCATGGCTTTAAAATACCATCTAAACTCTGCTAACTAACCCATAAATTTCCATCTCCAGCCCAGACTCTCCCCTA
Organism: Neophocaena asiaeorientalis asiaeorientalis; assembly: GCF_003031525.2. Lineage (NCBI taxonomy): Eukaryota > Metazoa > Chordata > Mammalia > Artiodactyla > Phocoenidae > Neophocaena > Neophocaena asiaeorientalis. Next base: position 2,156,654 of record NW_020173550.1, read on the forward strand.
AGTTCCTGCCTCGTACCTGCACCTGTCCACCCGCCATCTTCACTTGAAAGTCCCATCTTCACCTTAAGCCACCCCACTAGGAGCCCTTGATTTTCCTTCCAGACCCACACGTGCTGCAGCCTTCTCCATCTCAGTAAACAGCAACTCCATGCTCCCAGCAGCTCAGGCCAGACACCTTGGAGCCCACCTTGACACCTGTCTCTCAACACTCATCCAATCAGGAAATCTCACTGGATCTGCTTTTAAAGACTATCTAGAATCCGGTCATTTCTCCCCGCTCACCATCACCTTCCTGCCATCACCTTGGTGGAAACCGGCATCACCTCGTCTGGGTTACTTACTGCTCGAGCTCCTCTCTGCTTCTCCTCTTGTTTCTCAGAGTCTATTCTCAGCACAGCAGTGAGGTGATGTGTTTGAAATTAGGTGCAATGACTGATTTCTCTGCTCAAAATTCTGCCTGGACACTTAGGATAAAATACAACATCTTCACCTACATGGGATCACCAGACCCCCATCCGCCCCAAGACCTGGCACCCACCCTCACCCCCCGCGCCTCTTACCTTCCTTTCCTGCCTCTTTCTTCCCACCCGTGCTGCTCCAGCCCCACTGGCCTCTGCTGTTCCACTCCAACCTCTATGCCTGCTGCTCCCTCTGCCAGGAATCCTCTTCCCTGTCCTCTTAGCCTGCTTTTTCTCCTTAGCACTGTCACCACCTGCTGTCTGTCCGGCTGTCTGTCTCCCCATCCCCTACTCGGTAGAGCTTCGGGGCTTTCTCCACTTCCGCTCACGGTGGTACCCAATAGAGATCTCCCGCCCATGTCTCTGAAAAACTCCCCCTGGGCCTGCAGCTGCCTCTCCATCCTAGAAGCCACGGCATCTACCCCTCCCACCCCCACCTACCTCACCCACCCGCTTGGCCCTTTCCACTGTCTTTCTGCCTTGGGCTGCCTGTGGCCAGCCCACGAGACCAGCCACTCCAGGGCAACATCCGGGAACCCCGCAGGGCTTTGCACTCAGTGGGATCTCAGTAAATGCTGGCTGCTTGCAGGGAGGTTTCTATGATGCTGATCTTGGATCCACGGGGCTGAGGAAGGGGTGGCTGAGAGTCCTCGGTAAATACACCCACCCCAACCCTGGAGCACCTAGAGGCCCCAGAGCTGACTTATCAAAGGCCCATTCAGGCCTCAAGAACACCAGCTGCTCTTGAGAGCTAAGGGGATCCCATGCTCCTTAGCCTAGAAGGAGAAGCAGGGGGCACCTCACAGCCTTCCCACCGCCCTTAATGTACTATTTCTCCATATGTGGGTCAAGTCCCACTGCTGACCCTTGGACGGGCATCCAATAGCATTGACCACATGATGAAAAAGTTCTTTTTCACTTCTATTTCAAAGACCCTGTTATGGGAAGAATTGTGCCTCCCAAAAAAGATACGCTGAAGTCCCAACCCTCAGGACCTCAGAATGTGGCCTGATTTGGAAATGGGGTTGTGGCAGATGTAGTTAGTTAAGATGAGGTCATACGGAAGTAGGGTGGACCCCGATCCGACATGACTGTTGTCCTTATCAGATGATGGCCGTGGGAGGTCAGAGACCCAGGGAGGAGACCGTGTGACAACAGAGGCAGAGATTGGAGGGATGCAGCTACAGACCAAGGAACGGCAGGGTTTGCCAGCCAACCGCCAGAATATATAAGAAGCAAGGAAAGGGGCTTCCCCGGTGGCACAGTGGTTGAGAGTCCGCCTGCCGATGCAGGGGACACGGGTTCGTGCCCCGGTCCGGGAGGATCCCGCATGCCGCGGAGCGGCTGGGCCCGTGAGCCACGGCCGCTGAGCCTGCGCATCCGGAGCCTGTGCTCCGCAACAGGAGAGGCCACAACAGTGAGAGGCCCGCGTACCGCAAAAAAAAAAAATAAATAAATAAGAAGCAAGGAAGGATTCTCCCCTACAGTTTCAGAGAGAGCACGGCCCTGCTGACATCTTCATTTTGGACTTCTGGTCTCCAGAACTGTAAGATGACAAATTTCTGTTACTTTAAGCCACCCAGTTTGTGGCAGCCCTAGGCAACTAACACAGATCCTGATTACCTAGGAGAAAGTCTCATCTGGGGGCTAGCAGGTTTTTAATGCCTTTCCAACACTTGCTAAATTTCCTTTTTACAAAGGAAAAGCAGTCCTCGGGCTAAGAGCTTCTGGCAGGAAAGGCAGCTAACTAAATTTTAATAACCTTGTTTTGATCTCGTTATATTTATTTTGATGATTACCATCTATTCTCTGGCAAGTGATAACTGGTTTTCGTTGCACAGTAGAAAAACAAAATTTCATTTTTAAATAAATAAAGTTTAAAAAGAGTTCATTTAAAGAAAAATAGCTATGTCATATTAATAAAAGTGGAATAAAATTATGGCAGAAATAGCAAAGGTAGTGATGGTAAGTGAAGACAGTCTCAAGGAAAGCCAGGCCCAGCTATAGCCACTATAGAGCTGCCTGTGATGTCATGAATCATAAATGCAAAATGGATAAAATGAAAATGACAACACATACGATTAGAAAAAATATGACACAGCGAAACTGTTGTCACATTGGTCTTGCTTTTCTACACCTTTTCTCCATCACACCCCATCCCCACCCACCTTCTTGGCCTTTCCTCATTTGGGGGCCAGGGCCTACATATGGCCAGGCTCCCTCTTGTCACCAAAGAAGACTGATCTGATAAACTACAGCCCACTGAGCTTGGAGTCAGAGGATGTGGGTGACAGTCACATCGCTGCCACTAACCTGATAAGTGACCTTTGGGCAAATCCCTCAGTCTCCCCAGACTTCAGCTTCCTCTCTACAAGAGAAGATAAAACTATCTTCAGACTCTGAAATCTATGCTTCTGGGATGTTAGTGATTTAATGCATTTCCCTCTTAGGGACTCCTATCTCACTTTAAATTCGTAGGAATGATTCCCCACTGGAGGAATTCCAGGTTCAGTGGCACATGAAGGAGAGAGATTTTCAGGGTGGTGGTATGGGGCACTTCTAAAATCACACAGCAGGCACCCTCTGTCTCTACAGGAGCCTGGCCCCAACCCCCAGATGAGGTGCCTACCATCATCTCAGACCCCTCCTCCTCTCCCACCAAGCATGCCCCTGCCCCCAGGCTCTCTGCCTTCCACTCTATCAGGAGTCAAAAAGCCAAATGTCCAATAGGGCTGAATACTGCATGTTTAATTTTTTAAAGCAAAACATAGGTATTTATTTATATGCATGTTTGTACAAACACACACACACACACAGTTGGGGGCAGGAAAGGGCCAAGGAGAAAAATCAGCTTTGACAACCTAATAAATGTCAATTTCTGAGGGGGGCTGATTTAGAAGATGAATCCCCTCAACTTTAATTGGAGACATGATGGTCTCACTTTGCCCAGCAGCTCCGCCTCTCCCCCAGATCCCTCTACAGATAGCAAGGCCCTTGGCTCACTCTAATTGACAAAGAGGCCTCTGTCTGCTAGGATTTGTTTCTGGGATCTCAGAGATACAAGGGGAGGGGTGCTTAACTGCCCCTCTGAGAGGAGAGACAGAAGCAGCATGGCATGGGACACAGCAGCCTCGGGATGGTGCCCACACTGTGCTGGCCCTAAATGAGATCCAGTAGAAACAAAGGAGTCCTCCCGCTGGTGATGTCTATCCCCACCTAACAAAAACTCAGGGCGCACCTTTCTGATCCAGCGATGGTGTCCTAATCCAAGGACAGAGGGAAGAGGGACAAAGAGGGCTGAGGGCAGCACTAGGAAGGAGACAAGGAAGCCAAGGGCCTTCTCCCGAGAGGTCGTGTCCCATAGTAGTCGGAAGGACGGCCCAACAGCCAGACTGCCTGGAATCACAGCCCAGCCCCACCACCGCTGCACCCTGGATACAGTGCTTGACTTTTCTGGGCCTCAGTTTCACCATCTGTAAAATGGAGATAATCACAGTACCCACCTCTGCTTCAAGAGGTGGAAGACGACCGGGGAGAAGGTTTAAAGGGCTAACACAGCACTTCCCTGGTGGTCCAGCGGTTAAGACTCCGCGCTTCCAATGCAGGGGATGAGGGTTCGATGCCTGGTCAGGGAGCTAAGATCCCACATGCCGCATGGTGCAGCCAAAAAAAAAAAAAAAAGTGTTAATCGCTAACACAGGTAGTGCAGTCACACCCATGTCCAGCACACGGTAAGAGCTCAACAAAGAGGAGCTTCTCCAGCCCAGCATGCCTCTCTCAGCCAGAGCTTTGGAGCCGGCACTCCTCAGACGACTGTGGAGCCTTGGCACCATCACCCAAATACGCTGCAGGTCGTGCATGAGAGAGCTCGGCTGTGACCGACAACAGCCAATGTGATCGATATGGGCGGGAACTGCAGTCCTCACCACCAATCCCCAGCCCACCACGTCACACCAACCAACCACTTTCCAGTAAAACACAGAGGAACACTTTTCTCTCAAGACCCCTCACTCCGAGTGCTCTGCCCTCTCCAGAACCTCCAGCCATGTTCCTTTTGCCACCCCTGCAGACCCCAGTCTTAACCATGCAATTTAGGTCATTTGTATATTAGTAATAGCCGAAGTAACTAGCACGCGCACAGTGCTTTACAGTTTACAAAGCCACCTTTAGTTTGCGGGTATGCATTGTTAATATACTCAAATGGTTCAAAAAATTAAAAATACATATTAAGAGGCAAACAGTGAAGACTCTCCGTTACCCATCTCCTGCCCTTCCAGAACTCAGACTCACCCCCAACACACACACACAGGCGACCACTGTTCTTAGTCTCTCAGAGATCCTTCTAGAATTTCATTACGTAGACACAAGCAAATACTCCTATTTCCTCCTTTTTTAAACACAAAATGTAACCTACTGTACATACTGTTCTACATCTTGCTTTTCTTCACTTAACAGTTTGTCTTATTCATCGATACAAAGCTTTTTTCTCTTTCCTCTTTACAGCTGCATAATACGCCATCACATGGGCGAACCATAGTCTCTCAGAGAGATTCCTCCCCATGGACATTTACGTTGTTTCAAATCTTTTCCCATCGCAAACAACACTACAACAAATAGCCATACACATAGACCTGTTGTACTTACACAACTGTATCTGTGGGATAAATTCCCCAAAGTGGAATTGCTGGGTCAGAAAATTTGTATATTTACAATGCTGCTAGCTCCTGCCAAACTGACCTCCGTGCAGGTTCCACACACTTCCCTTCCCATGAGAAATACGACAGTGCCTGTTTCCTTACAACTTCACCATTCAGAGTGTGTTATCAAATTTCTGGACCCTTGCCAGTTTGATAGGAAAAATTATTTATCGGTGTAATTTTAATTTACATTTCTCTTATTTTGAGTGAGATCGAACATCACTGTATACGTTTAATAGCCATTTGTATTTCCTTCCCTTAGATGTACTTTGCTACCCATTTATATCCTTTGGTCTTCGCAACACCCCTGTGAGATACAGAGGGCAAGTATTAATAAGATCTACAATTTTTAAATGATTAAAGCTCAGACTCAAAGCATTTAAGATACTGGCTCAAAGCCACAGGCTGGTGTGTGGCAAAGCCAAACTCCATCCTGCATTTTTCTCTCACCTGCCTTGCATCACCCCCCAGAAACTGGAACAGTGCTGAGATGTGTCACAAGGAAGAGCCAGGGGACAGGAGTCTGGAGACCTGGCTTCCCACAGTGGTTGTGAGTTACCAGCTCTGTGCCTTTGGGCCAGAACCTCCATTCTTGGGCGGATTTTCCGTATCTCTAAAACCAAGATTTGAACTAAATCACCAAGGTCTCTTACAGGAAATAATTATAGTGAGGAGCACTCCATGAATCTTTTATTATTATTTCTTTTTGAGCGGAGGAAATAAAACCGTTTTCAAACCTCCCAAGATGAGAACTTTTAAAGCATACCCGATTATGTGAACCTAGTGTAAGTAGAGGTGTCGGAACGAAGGGGGCAGGGCGGGGGAGGTGTTGTTGCACTGGAGCGCTGGACTTGGCCCGTACTGAGAGCTGATGGTGAGATTTTCGGCAGTTTTGCAGGCCGACTGATGTCAGAGTGATAGCTGAAAGCGGCCAGAGTGGGAACATGTACACCACGGAAATCAGCAAATGTTACAAATGACAGCATCCCCACCTCCTGTCCCCAGAGACGGTTGTCTCTACCACCTGACCTCTGCTGGAGGGTCTGCAGAAAATCACAGGCAAGGCGGAGACTGGGGAGTTGCTTTGAGAGGACTCGCCGGGAGCGTGGAGGGTTCCGGGATTGAGGCGAGCATGCGCAGTACCTGCACGATGCGCAGACAGGCAGCTGTTCACACGCTCCACGTTACCTCCAGGGCTAAGAGCGTGGACCCTGAGGCAGACGTGGGTGTCAGATTCCTGCTCTCACATGCTAGCTGTGTGACTCTGAGTAACCACGCAGCCTCAGGTTCCTCGTCTGCAATAACCATGGTCCCTACCTCAAGGGGCTTTCTGCAGATGCATGAGTGAATCCACAGGAAGCCCTTAGAACACCTCCTGGCACGATCCTCCTTCAGTGATGGCTACTGTTGCTTTTACTGCAGCTGCAGGGCAAGCGCACCGGAGGAGCATCCTGGGAGGGGAACCTCCCCGTCTGTAGCTGTGGGGCCTTGGGACCTCTAGAACATATCTGACATTCCTCCCCTTCTCTAGAGCCAGTGTCCCTTGATCCTGCTGGGTCTAACCGTGATGAACACAGCTGTCAGAGGAACGCCTGCTCTGGGCCTCCTCCCTGCCCCGCCCACCAGGCCCAGGATGGCCTCTTCAGGATCCCTTCTTGAGAGGGGGTCCTTTCCGTTCTGAGACAGGACTTCCTTCGCTAATCACACTCATGTTGCCGTCTATCTAGTGACCAAACTCTCCGTCTCTCGGCCTGGAGGGCCCTTTTCCCCTCCCCGGTATAGGGTGCTGCTGCTGCATCACCTCCCCCGGGAAGCCTTCCCTGATGCCTCCTTCCTCCTGTCGGGTGCCTGAACTCCAGTGCTATGTCTGTAGCCCCCACCTCACCTCCTGAGCACTTGGCCTTGAGCACCTGCCCCACGAAATTCCTTGAGGTGGGAATTTGTCATTTTCTTCTCTCCCCTATACCTGGCCAAAGGAGACCCTATGGGGGACTGATGGAATGAGGGAGGGAGGCAGGAAGGGACACACCCTCCCCTGCCCCCCACAACACCCTCCTCTCCCCACACAACACCATCCCCTCCCCCACACAACACCCTCCCCTCCCCCCACAACACCATCCCAAGCTTTGACTTTCTATTGCAGAGTGACCCCTGTTACTCCACACGGCTGCACTGCTCCCTCCAAATCTTGGTGTGAAAAAAGAGAGAAATTGCTCAGATTAGGGCTGGGTAATGAGCCATGCCGGGTGAGCAAGCACCATATTTCTCACTAATCTTGGCTGGTCCAGAGCTTGCCAGCTCCACAGGCTCCCTCCTCCTGCCAGCTCAGGGAACATTTCCAGCTGGTGGTCTGCCAGGGGGCTATCTTCCCAGGGTCCCCTCCACTGGGACCTGAGAGCTCTGTGGCTCTTGGGACATTGGGCAGAGGAGGAAGCAGGCAAGCACAGAGGGCAGGCCCCAGGGCATTTGCGGGCCCCTGAGAGCAACAGCCTCCTTCTAAGTCCCAGAACCTGCAGAGGCCAAGAGGCTAGTCCTTCCCTCACAGCCAAGCCCCCTACGAAGAGGTTTGCACCTCCTCCAGCAGTAATCCTCCCCCCTCCCCTGCTTTATTCTTCCCCATAGCACAGACTGCCATCTGACATCCCATAAATTGTATTCATTTTCTTTGGTTTGCTTATTGTCCCCCTTCCGCCCAAAGAATGTAAACTCCACAAGGTCAAATATATTCATCTCTCCTTCACTCTGCATCCCCGGGACCAAGAACACTGGCTCTTCACAGGTGCTCGATATATATTTGGACAAATGGAAAAATACATCTCCCACCCTCAACCCAAACACACACACACTCACCACACACACTGATACCTCTATCCAGACCAAATTTCTGGCTCTCATCTATTTCCTGCTAGAATAATAATGGAAGGTTTCACTGATAATGAACTTAATGCATGACCACTCTGTAGAGGTTTTTGCATTTTATAAAGGAGGCCTTTAGAAATGATAAAATCTTTCATGAGCAAATACAATGAAGCCATGATGGGTGAATTATACAGGGGGGAGATATTTGAGGGACCCCTTCTGCCCCACTCAGAGTATCTCAAAGCAGATGAGCATATAGGGGAAAGTCGGGCCCCCAAAGCACACAGCCCACAGCTACACTCCCTCTGAAGCCCACTTCAGCTCCCTCTGATTCCTGAGGAAGCTGTATCAGCCATCCTGACCTCTCCCTGTCTCTCACTGAGGCTTTATTTTGGCTTTTCCCAGCCTGCCAGGGCCTGGAGATAGAGTGTAGGGGAGCGTGGCTGTCTAGAGCAGCCGTCCCAAACCAGGCCAGGCCCCCTGGCATTTCAGCTAAGTGTTACTAGGCCAGGAACCTCAGGTGTGCAGAAGAGCTGGCGGGCTGGCACTGTGGGCACGGCCCCCGAAACAAAGGCCAGGTGATTATGGATGAAGCAGAGACCCCGCAGAGTGCAGGGGTCAGTGAGTCAATTGAGGAAATCCTCATGTGTGTAAAGCACGTGTTTGGGCTCCAGGAAGAGGAACATGCCATGCCCCAGGCCACTGTCACCTGCCCCCAGGGCCCCCATCAGCTCTGATCTGACCAGGGCTAAGGCTGCTTTAAGGAAGCCAATCCAGAGCCTAGCCCAGGAGGACCCCTGAAGGAGTCCTTTAGATTTTCCCTTCATGTAGGAAGATCCCATGCAGCAGGAGTCTGAGCTTTCCCATCCCGGGACCCCAGCTGGCTGAGCCAATCAGATCACCTTTCCTGGGGGCTCTCTGTATGGGGGCCCATCCCAGGTCCAGACCTCCGGGAGGAGTAACTGATGGACTAACCTCCTACAGCCCCACCTTCTGGAGGCAGGAGAAGACCCCGAAGACCAAGCCAGCAGTGATCTAAGGGTGCCCACAGGCACCAGCAATGACAAGCCTGGGACATTAGAATGTGACAACATCCAGACGCAACAACAGAAGTACATTCTCTCCACCCCACCTGATCGGCGTTATCTGGGGCACCTTAAACTGCTAGCTCAGGTGGAGACCACAGCCCCACTCAGACAGAGCCTAGCCTGGGGTGAGGTCAGCAGGGAGGACTTCTGGGCGGTCCTGGGGTGGGACGTGGGGGTGGGCAAGGGCACTGGGACTCCAGCCAGAACTACCGTCTTCTCTGGAGATGGGGCAGCATATAATAGGCTCCTGGGAACCTAGGCACTCACCGCCAGGGCCCTGAGTGCAGCCCCTTTATCCAGATGGTCTCCATTGATCTGCCGGAGATTTTGCCAACAGTTCAGTTCTCTATCCCAGTTCTTCTTGCAACTCCAATCTCTTCCTCCTCAGGCCATCCATCATCTGTCCACCTGCCTGGGGCAGCAGGAAGGGGCAGCCTCTTAAAGGAGCTGGGCCCAGCCCTCAGGTGCCCTGCCAGCTGCCCACAGGTACCAAAGCCTCCCTCCGCCCTAGAACCTTGACACTGGGTCTGGCCATCTGTGCTGCCTCCAGTGAGCTTCAGAGAGAGACTGTGGAGCCGAGATCAGGTGATCTGAGAGTTCTCCACCCCTCATCTCCTCCACGGGGCCACCTTGCGTCCTCTTCCCACTGCTCTTAGTCGGATGCCTCCTGGAAGCTCAGATGACTCCTGAGACACGTGCTGATAAGAATTTAGGCATTTGTCTGCATAGGGGACCCTGGAAGATGATCATGACTTACCATTGAAAAGAAGCACACAATTCCCACTCGCCCCCTGTGATCTTATTTAAGCTGCCCAACAACCCCATGAGGTTGTGGGTATCACTAACCCTATCTTACAGATGAGGAAACCGAGGCCCAGAGAAGTGAAGTGATTTGCCCAACCAGGACCTAGTGCTCTTTCCACTCTGCCACACTGCCTCTTGGAAATCTTCAAGTCACGGAGGACTTTCCTGCAGGGACTGTGATGAATAGCATAGGCAGGCAGCCGCCAGGCACTGCCACCCCACCACGCCAGGCGCTCTAGCAGGCTACAGAGGGCTTGGCTGAGCCCAACACGGTCACGTAGGAGCCTGGTGACCTTGGGCAAGTCATCAAGTCTCAAGTCTGAACTTCAGTTTTCTCATTTGTAAAATAGAGAAAATACCCACCGCCTGGAGAGGAACAGAGAACATGGGATGCTCTGGATTCTAGGAAGCCATGTGCCCAAGAGAGGGGCCGTGCTCACCACACCCCCAGACGCACCCACACCCTCATGCTTGACACAATGTGACCTACTGTGACAAAGCAGCCTCCATGGCTGACTGACTTCTGTAAACAAAAGCTGCGGTCTTCCTCTCATGGTTCCCTTTGTGAAGGGAATCAAGAGTACCAGGCCTGTGGCTGAGAGAAGCAAGAAAGACGGCTACACAGAGCAGGGAAGGGCTCAGGTCAGGGATGGTTTGGACCTGGAGAAGGGTGTTCCTGGTACCTGAACAAGGGTGAGTCCAGCTTGGGACCACGGGAGGGAGAAGAGGTGGCTGGACTGAGGGACAGCTCTGAGGCCAGCTTGCAAGGAAGGAGAAGCAGGATTTTACAGCCCCTTGCAGGCATCTGCTCATAGAGGACCCCAGTCCATGAAAAGTGCCTCCCGGGTGTTGTTTATGGCTGTCCCCAGGTGCTGGCTCTCTGTCTTCCGTCACTGATACTGCATATATAAGTGATAACATACGGTATTTGTCTTTCTCTGTCTAACTTATTTCACTAAGCCTAGTACCTCCAGGGCCACCCATGACGTTGTAAATGGCAAAAAAAAAAAAAAAACCCAGAGCCCTTGGATCTGTTAGCAATGCCTGTCAACCTGTAGCAAAGGAAGGAAACTCTCCCTTTCCTTTCCCTTCTCTGTATCAACCTCCACTATAAGAATGCCCAAGTGTGCAGCCAGTGCTCTAAGTGAACGCAGGGATGCTGAGAGACAAGTCTTAGAAATAGATACCCAGACATGGCTCCACTGTGGTCTGTGTGAATGGTACCCCCTGCACTTGTGCAGTGCACAGCCTGTGCCACTGTACCTGATGTCCCTGTAGATACTATACGCTCCTCGAAGCACCCCATCTCTCTGACAACTTGCACTTTATTCCTTGGTCAAGCATGTCAGGTTCACAGGAGCCCTCATTATGAACGGTGCCCCCTAGAGGTGTTCATTGCTCAACCTGCACAATCATGCACAGAGCTCCTGCAATGCCATCTCCTCCTATAGGGTAACTCCTCTCCCGGAGGCTCCTCTGTCCCTCACAGGATGGGACCCACCCCACCAATTCTCCAGACATTTCTGAATTCCAGCAGTGGGCCCCACTACATGTTTAAATTAAGACTTTGAAGCCATATTTTCCACACTTCCTCTTTTGAAAGCAATTTCTGCTTCCTTGCTGTCCTGGCGATTTCCCCAAAACAAAAGATTGTACAGTTAAGGGGAACTTTGACACTTTGAAGTTCTTCTTATCCAGCTCTGTCATTTTGCAGATGGCAGAATAAGCCCAGAGAGGATAAGAGACTTGCCCAGCATACCACAGTCCACAGCCAGTTAGTGGCAGAGCAGGGATTAGGGCTCCTAGCTCAGTGCTCTGTCTAGCATCCCTCCTCATGAACAGATGGAGGTTTAAGGACACAGAGTTGCTGAACAAGCAAAGATTCCCCAAGCACAGAGGCCTCGACACCACTGGTGGCCTCACTGCCTTCACCACCAAAGAAATCAAAAGGCTTTTTTTTTTTTTTTTTTTTTTTTTTTTTTTTTAAAGGAGGCAGTTCTGTTTTGTCCACTGGGAGGAAGGATCCTGTGCTGGGTCAGCCAAACCAGAAGGTAGAACCATCCTTTCCCCCCCAAAAAAAAAAAAAGGTTTTTTTTTTTTTTTTTTTTTTTTTCTTTTTTTAAAGGAGGCAGTTCTGTTTTGTCCACTGGGAGGAAGGATCCTGTGCTGGGTCAGCCAAACCAGAAGGTAGAACCAGGAGAGCTCAAGTTGGTTCTCAGGGTGTGACAAAACCTGAAGGTTGGAATGTCCCACAGGAAGTTGGCCCAGTCTCTGCCTCAGGCTCAGGCTGGGTTTGGCTGGTCACTTCTGTCCGCTGGCCCTGCGGGCCCCAGACACTGGATGCCTGGCTCTGAGCACCCATTCTTACTTCCTGCAGGCTCAGCACCAGTCTCCCAGACTTTGCCGATGAAAGCCTGCTGAGTGCTGTACGTCCCTACTCAACAGCTGAGCCCATCTTGCCTGGCCGTGCTCCCCTGACCCCCTCAACCCCTGCCCTAGCACCACCTCCCTGCTGTCCAGAGCCAGCCAGGTTCCCACTCCTTCTCAGCCAACAGTCCTGGAGAGAACCAGGGCTTTTCTCACTGGTTCTCAGGCGTAACCCCAGGTTTGGACAAACCAACCTCTCAGGCCTCCCAGCAGCGCGGGAACCTGGCTTCACCAGCCACTCTGCTTTCAAAAGCTGCAATTTCTTTTTTTATAAATTTATTTTATTTATTTATTTATTTTGGCTGCGTTGGGTCTTCGTTGCTGCACGCGGGATTTCTTTAGTTGCGTCAAACGGGGGCTACTCTTCGCTGGGTGTGCGGGCTTCTCATTGCGGTGGCTTCTCTTGTTGCAGAGCACGGGCTCTAGGCACGCGGGCTTCAGTAGTTGTGGCACGTGGTCTCAGGAGTTGTGGCTTGCGGGCTCTAGAGCGCAAGCTCAGTAGTTGTGGTGCACGGGCTTAGTTGCTCTACAGCATGTGGGATCTCCCTGGACCAGGGCTCGAACCCGCGTCCCCTGCATTGGCAGGCATATTCTTAACAACTGTGCCACCAGGGAAGCCCAAAAGCTGCAACCTCTTGATACTTCTCCTTCCTCTGTGAGCAGGAAGGGTGGTCTTATCCCAGTTGCTCTCCCGGAAGCTGCCCTAGATAACTCCTCCATCCTGACTCCTCCCATCCCACTGGAATCTCTGCTTCCCCACCCAGTCACCATCTCAGTCCTTTCCTTCTCTTATCCACATCTTCCCACCCAACCCATCTTCCTCTCCATCCTCCGTCTTCTCTCCATCAGCCTCTCCCCTGCCCTCACCTCATACTCATGGACCAAGTGCTTCCTGTCTATAGGTGGAAACAGGAGCCTGGGAGCCAGGAGCTGGCTGCTGTACCCTGCTTTGGAGTTGTCTGGGCAGGAAAGCTGCCCCTGAGGATCAGGGTCAAGGATAACATGGGTGAGCGAGTTGGGGGCGGGGGTTGGGGGAGGGGTGGAGCAGTTACTGGAGGAAACTAGAAAGGGAATAGGACCACATAGCATCCCTTCCCATACGGACCAGGGAGGTAACCAGCAGAAAATGAACAGCCTCGGTCTAAGCTACCCTTAATTAACCTGGGCCTCTGGCTCAGGGCGTTTGCTTGGGGACTTGCCAGTGGTGACTTTGGAGAAGGGAAGAAAGCTTTGCTCAGAGATACTGAAGTAGGGGAATCCACAGTCCCCTCCCCTTTGTCCCTCCCTTATCTACCTAAAAGGCTACAAGATGTCGCCAGTGTCAACATCAATGGTTTGTTCCTGCGGATTAAGCACAACGGTAAACAAATTCTAATAAAATGTAAATACATCTGAGAGGGATTTAAAAATCAACTTGGCCTCAGTTTCTTTAAGTGGAAGATAAGGACTCAGGCGAGAGGATTTATAAGGCCTCTTTCTGGCTCAGACATTCTGCTCCTTGAAGTGTTAGGGTAGAGGGGTTTCTCCGTCCCCAGGGCACCCCAGGGCCCCGGCTGTGGAGGAGCAGGGCTGTGACGTGGCATGGAAAGGGGCACAGGAAGACAGGCAGGCATCAACAGGGGGAAACCTGCCAATTCACGGTTCTGTTAAGAGTTTGGTCTGCCAAGAAGTGCATCCCATGCCGAGGGCCTGCCTGCACCTCCTGCACCTACAGGCCTGGCTGCCAGGTTTCCGGCTTCATCAGAGGCGCGGCACCAACCAACCATGCCTCCAGACCAGATCAGGGCCTCTCACCTTCAGCCCTCCTTCCTGCCACCACAGGGACCTCCTGCCTCCAGTCCCAAGACAGCTCCTTTCACACTCCCTCTCCCAAGGATTGTTAGTGGTTCCGGGGATGCCCTGCCCCAGGACATTTGCATTTTAAAAGAGACCTGGGGGGGCTTCCCTGGTGGCGCGGTGGCTGGGAGTCCACCTGCCGATGCAGGGGACACGGGTTCGTGCCCCGGTCCGGGAGGATCCCGCGTGCCGCGGAGCGGCTGGGCCCGTGGGCCGTGGCCGCTGAGCCTGCGCGTCCGGAGCCTGTGCTCCGCAACGGGAGAGGCCACAGCGGTGAGAGGCCCGCGTACCGCAAAAAAAAAAAAAAAAAAAAAAAGAGACCTGGGGAGTTCCCTGGTGACCTAGTGGTTAGGATTCTGGGCTTTGGGTCTTTCACTGCCATGTGGCCGGGTTCAATCCCTGGTCAGGGATCTGAGATCCTGCAAGCCACATGGCGCGGCCAAAATAAATAAATTTAAAAATAAAATAAAAATAAAATTTCCATAAAAATAAAAAATAAACAAATAAAAGAAGGCTGCTGGGAGAGGTTGGGTGGGTGGGGGGAGGGTGGGGTTGGACCAAAATGCTGAAGATGGGATTCCTGGAGCCGATGGGGGAAATGTTTCTGGATGTGGAATCCCCACAGGGCTCCACAAATCACCTGTGTCCACCCCACTGCAAGTAAAGTGGGCTTCATTTATTCTTTCCATCCTGAAATAGTTATCCGTGCCTACCTTGTGCCCGGCAGTGCGTTAAGTGCTAGGGGTACAAGGATGAATTAGGTTAAGAACAAATCCCACCCTTAGCACATTCGCTGTCTAGCGGAGAGACAGTAAACCTCCTTCCTGCCCAGCCTCCAGCTGCTGCAGCAGCCCCCGGGGGGTATGTGATCGCACCCGTTGGCAGGCCTTGACAACTGGACCCCCAGGTGCTCCTATCTGGCAGAAACCTGCCCCCACGCCCAGACGTGCCAGCTGCCAGACCATGAGGGGATGCAGCAGCTCAGATGAAAGGAGGCAATCTCCCCTGTGGCTTCTGCTCTCTGGCCTTTCCTCAGGCCAAAGGCCTTCTAGTCTAGGAAGCAGCTTCCTTCCCAAGCTCTCCCATTTCTGGGCTTGGGAAAGTGCAGGCAAGCCCCACTCTGCCTAGGTGTACAGAGTCTGCCGGCCAGGAGCCACCCAGTCGGGGGCTGAAAGGTCTTTGACGTTGCTCCCTTCCCCTCTCCTCAAATGGTCATCTGGTTTTCTTCCTTCTTATCAGAATCCCAACCAGGTCCTCCCACTTCCACAAAGCCTGAGTTCACCCCAAAGCGAAAGGACTCTGCTTCTCCGGGCCTCCATCCCCTGGCTTATGAGACAGACATCTCTGCCTGCCCACCTGGCGGAACCCCTGGGAGGTAAAGGGCAGTCGTGGGTAACACGGAGCTCTGTGGTCCAGGCACCGTTCTAGGAGCTATGCATTCATCCGTTCACTCAGTCTTCACAACAAGCCTCTGAGAAACGTATTATCTCCATTTTACAGATGTGGAAACAGAGGCACAGAGCAGATACCCAAAGACACACAGCTAGCAAGGAGCAGAGCCAGAATTTGAATGTGTGTGTGCGTCTAACCAACTCTACTCAGCTGCCCCCAGAGCGCTTTATAAGTAAGGGCAAGCTGCACAAATTCAAGAACATTACTACTACCCAAATGCTGTTGCCCCCTCAGGCACCCCTCGGGCACCGCCTAGCCCTTTCTGATCAGACACCTGAAAGGACAAGCCTGAGCCGGTCCTGGGCTGCAAGTCCCAGAATTACTTAACCCAGCTCTGGGACTCCAGCTCCCCAACAAATCCCTCAGACCCTGGTGCCCCCTCCCTGAACCCACCAGCCACCTCTGGCCCAGGGATCCGGGAGCTGGTGTCAAGAAGAGGGCTCTGTCATAAAAAGAAACGAAATTGAGTTATTTGTAGTGAGGTGGATGGACCTAGAGTCTGTCATACAGAGTGAAGTCAGAAAGAGAAAAACAAATACCATATGCTAACACATATATATGGAATCTAAGAAAAAAGGTCATGAAGGACCTAGGGGTAAGACAGGAATAAAGACACAGACCTACTAGAGCACGGACTTGAGGACATGGGGAGGGGGAAGGGTAAGCTGTGACAAAGTGACAGAGTGGCATGGACAGATATGCACTACCAAACGTAAAATAGATAGCTAGTGGGAAGCAGCCGCATAGCACAGGGAGATCAGCTCGGTGATTTGTGACCACCTAGAGGGGTGGGATAGGGAGGGTGGGAGGGAGGGAGACGCAAGAGGGAAGAGATATGGGAACATATGTATATGTATAACTGATTCACTTTGTTATAAAGCAGAAACTAACACACCATTGTAAACCAATTATACTCCAATAAAGATGTTAAAAAAATAATAATAATAAAATAAATACTTGTGATGCAGGGGAAAAAAAAGAAGAGGGCTCTGGAGGTGGGAGGGAGCAAGGAGGAAAGAGGCAGGCCTGGCCAGAGCCTGGAGATAGACGGGCCCTGCTCCATGCTGGCCAGTGTCAGGTGGGCCTGGGAGCTAAGGAGCGAAGCAGGGCAGTGATGTACAGCCCCGCCCGCCAGGGGGAAGCCAACCTAATGCCTAATGAGATCAGACACCCCTTCCCAGACCCCCTCATTCCTCCCCCTCCCCCTCCCGGCTCACTGACCTCCCTGCTCGCTTCCCAGCCCCACCCTCCCTGAGATCTCCAGCTGCTCCTGCTGATTTTATAAAGGGCTCTGGCAGGAGGTGGGCACCTTGGCTAAATGAATCAGCGCCCACGAGGCAGGAGGCAGGAGGCTGGTTAGCATCACGGCCAAAAGGTGGTGGCAGCAACAGCTTACGCGCAGCCATCAGGGAGGAGTCTGAGTGAGCAGAGAGGCCCAGGCAACCTGGGTCTTGGTTTATTCTGAAGCTCCAAGGTGGGAATTCACCAGGGGGCCCTGGCCGCCCCCACCACAGCCTGGGAGCAAGCTTATGGGATGGACCAGGGGCCAAGATGCACACACATAAACACACACACACACACACACCACTGCTATGCTCTGGAAGGAAGAAAATGTTATACAAGGGGAGGCAGAGAGGGAAAAAAAGAAACATGAAGAATGATATAGCATGCTTGTGTGTGTGAACACACAGTTACACCAATCTGTGTACGCATCTCTATGCTGGGCACCAGTCACGATGCCATTCTTATCTGCCCTGATGTCACCTCTGCATAATAATTAGCAAATAAAAGCAGTCCCTAAGTGCCCTGGTCACGGCAGAGGATCTCGTGGTATCGAGAGCTGCCAGGTAGCAGACCTGGAGCCAGGAGACCCTTTCTTGGTGGAGCTGTCTCTTGGTCTTACATTGCCCCCTCCCCTTCGAGACCAATCTGCTTCCTCCTGTATGAATTTGCCCCTTGACAGCAGGCTGCCAGAGAAACACTGTAAGAAGGGCTTCATCTCTGTGTTTCTGTTTGCGGAGATTCATTACTGAGGCTCACGCCTGCATGAATCCATTTCTGTATAGCCACTCGGCGCGCAGGCTCCACGCACGTGGGGGGTGGGACTGGCCCAGGGAGGGAACTAAGGAATGATGCATGTGTCCGAGGCGACGGTGCCATTGAGGATGGGCTGACCCAGCTCTCTGCAGGAAGACCCGCCTGCCCGGTCATATCTTCTGAGAGGGACCCTGCGGGCTTGGTCAGCATTCTCAGGACTCTCATGGCCCCGCCCACTTCCCCAAACGCTCCCTTCCCCTGCCCCCACCAGCCCTCCCCACCTTTCCCCAGGGCCCCAATCTACCACTTTCCCTTTCGAGCAAAGCTAGCTTCAGAAGGAAAAGCTCCGAATTCCTCGGATCCCAGCAGGGAGGAGAGAGGCCAGGAGAGGAGCAATTTTCAGCTTAGGGTCCCACACCTCTCGGAGGCAGGCTCCACAGTCCTCCAAGCGGGATTCTGAGGTTCCGAAGGGACAAGCCCTGAAATGCAGATTCTTCCAATTATCCCGCATTCTTTTGGGCAGTAAATCCTAAAGTTCCCTCCTTCGGGACCAAGCCCCCACGCCTGGCAGCAGCTAAGCCCCCAGTGGCCTTTTCCACAGGCTAACACTGCCCCCTGCTGGGATGCGCTGGGATGTCTGTCTCAAGTGCTCTGAAGGAAATTAGGGGGCATCCTTGCCTAAGAGCTCCCCAACTCCCACCTGGAGAGGGGAACTACTGAACCCCTTAGAGGCATTAGGCCTGCCTGCCTCCAGTGTATTCTAAAGCTGGGATTGGGTGGTGGCAACCGGAATAGTCCTTTGGCACAGACAAGAGTCAGGGCTCCTGGAAGGCTTCTCCCTCTGTCTCCAGCCTGCTCACCCATTGCCTCAAATTCCTTTAATAAGGAGCAAAGGCATGGTGTGACATAATACTCGATCACAACCCACGTGGGAGGCTGGGAAGCCCACAGGTCTCTATCTTGTTTCCCTCCCCGGCTCCAGAGCCCCTTTCCAGCTGCTGCTGAGACTCCTCTAGTGGGATAGAGTAAGGCCATCTTAGCCTCAGTCAGAAACTAAGCTCACCTTCTTCCCCAGAACTGAATCTCTCCCGAAACCCTATTTCTCTGTGTTCCACACCCAATGTGAATCTAAGATCTGCAGGCCCTATCTCTACAATGGCATTTGAATCCCCAGTCTTCCTGCATTACCCCTCCCAATTAAGCTCACTCTGCCCCCAGACCATTTTCCAAGGGTTGTCAGGGTTATTGACCTAACACACAGCTCTACGCAACGCCCTGCTCAAAAGCCTTGTCAATAAGATTGGCCATGTGTTGATAATTCTTGAAGCTAACTGATGGATTCATGGGGATTTATTACACTACTCCTTCCGCTTTTGTGTATGTTTGAAATTTTCCATAATAAAAAAGTTTAAAAAAAAAAGACTTTGTCATTCCTCCTTCCCCTTTAATTAGGTACAAATTCCTCCACATCACGGTTAGGATCTGCCTTCCCAACTAGATTGTCCCATGTCCCCTCCATTCTTAATGTAGAAGTCTTTCCTGAGTGTATACGTACCTCCCCCTACACCTCCATTCACGTTCTTCCACCTGGGATGCTCTTTTCACATTGCTTCCCACCCTTGAAGGTCCACCTTAAATGCCACCTTCGATATGAAAACTTTCTTGGTCCCCCAACAAACAGCTATGTCCCTTGATCCCCAAGGCCTTGATTCACATCTTGTGGCACTTATGTCCACCTTTTGTGACAGACGTGTGTGCCCCCATCTCAGCCTCCTCTAGACTATAAGCACCGTGAGGCCAGGGCAGGCCTTACACGCAGTGCCCCATAATATTGGCTGAGTTGGCCTGTAGCAGAAACATACTGACATCCCTTTCCATGGGAGCGGGTTTTGATGAGAGGAGACAGCACAGAGCCTGCCTGTGGGGAAATGGGATACAAGGGCCAATGGGGAAGTTCAGAGCAGGAAGGGTTCTCAGTGCCTACATGGAGGAACCCCCTCAGTTTACAGACGAAGAGGGCAAGTCTCAGGAAGGCAAGGGATTGAGTGGGAGTAGTTCCATTTCTAACGCTGAAGAGGCGCAACTCTTGCCTATCTTCCAGTCCAGGTTTACTCACACACACACACACACACACACACACACACACACACACACACACACAGCTTCCCCGCTATTTTTCTGGTGTTGACCCTACCCCAGCAAAGGGTTAGAGATGCTTGAAGATCTTTCCTGGGGCGCCCTGACTTGCACAGACTTCTACCTCTGTGGGTAGATGACGCTTGGGATGGAGCTTAGGCCCAGAGAGGACTTTGCTGCTGGGAGAGGAGGTGTCAGTGGTGGCTGGTTGAAGCATTCACCCCCAGCAGGGCTGTGCCTGTCCCATCCCCGCCTCATACACTCATGCCGCACAGAAATATTTCAGAAATGTTTATGCCACAGAGAAGTCCAAAACCTGCAGGAAGCTGCAGCCATCCTCCAGGCTGCCCGGAGCCACGGATGTCCCCTGAAGGGGACACCAGCAGGCAGGTGGCCTGCAGAAGCCAAGGAGCCAGGGCGACTTGCTGACATCCTTTTGTCCTCTGCCCTAAATCTGGAGGTTCCATTTAGGCCGGTGGGGGGCGGGGGGAAGAGGAAGTGGAAAAGGGGTAGGAGAAGTGTGGGTCTCTTCAGGGTACTCTTCCTGCTTTGGGATGGTGACTCACCCAGCTGGCCCTGGGAGGGACAACTCCTCAGGCCAGACTAAGGCGGCCAAGACTAGGGTTGTGGAAGGAGCGGAGGGAGGTTCCTGGGATGCGGTGGCCAGGAGGAGTCGCAGCAGAAGCTAGAAGGGGAGGCTCACCTGCCCCCCCAGCCTTCTCACCAGCCTCAAAGCCCGGCCCGGCGTGCACAGGACCACTTCAGCCCTGGCAGCTGATGGAGTCCGCATCTCCTCCACCCTCCATCACTTTGGGCCTTTCTTAAGTACCATGACATTGTCATACTCAGTCCCCTGTGGCCAGCCAGAGGCAGCAAAGTCCTGTCCCGCTGGGTAGACATGCTGGAGGCCGCTGGGGTCCCTGTCAGCTGTGGCTTGCCCCCTCCAGGCCTCACACCGGAGCTCCTGTGGGCTGTCATACAGGGACAGGGCGGCCACCCCCTCAGGCTCATCGTATATGTGGTCATGTCGGGAGGGCGGGTGCTCCTCGATGCTCTCGTACAGAGGGTCGACCGGGGCCTGGGGAGGGACGGCCAGGATGCCCCTCAAGCTCTTCCCCAGGTTCTGTGCCACTGCATCAAAGGGCACCGCGTACTCCCCCTCTGGGCCCCGCTGCAGCCGGGGGGCAGGAACCCGGACGGTGGGCGATAGTTGTGGGAGTGAGTTGTGGGGTCGGGAGTAGGGACTCTCCGGCCGGGGCAGCACCGCAGGGTTGGGGACTGGCTGGGTTGGGGGCCCAGGAGGGGAGGCGTTCTTCTGGGCAGAGATGGCCTCTTCCAAGGCCAGGAAGATCTCATTGCCTTGCCGGGTTTCAAACTCAAAGTTGCCCTCCCCTGAGATGCAGCGCCGGCCTGCCTCAAAGGAAAAGGTTGCCTGGGTGGAGAAGAAAGCCGATGACTCGCAGGCCACTGGGCGGGGCTGCTTGCTACTCCTGGATCCAGCTCCCAACCACAAGCCTGTCACCCCAACCTCTCCCCAAGCTGCTTCCCCTTCCCTCCTGCCATGCTTTTGCTTACAAGCAAAGCCCTCTCTCATCTTTTCTCCTTCTTCCTCCCATCCATCGAGTATGAAGCTCGATGCAGAGTTCATCCTCCACCACGCCAGCCACTCTCCACCCTCCCACCTCTCCCCACCTCTTCCTCTCCTTTCCTTCTCCCCCACCTCGACCACCATTTCTCCCTGCCGTGGTTCTCTCCTCCAGCCCCTGGGCTGCGCTGTTTCTCTTCTGCCGGCCTTTATCTCGTCGTTTCTTCCTCCCCCATTCTCTCTTCCTTTGAGGGCCCCTTCGCCCTCTCCCTGACGCTCTCTTTTCTCTCACAGCTCATCCTTCCTCTCACCTGCCCGCGGCAGCCCCCCCCCCCCCCCCCCCCTTTCCCCC
>NW_020173550.1:2178553-2222591 GCF_003031525.2 Neophocaena asiaeorientalis asiaeorientalis
ACCTTGTCCCGCCCAAAGCGCCGCAGGAACCTGTAGGGCCATTCATACAGCTGGGCGCCCAACTGAGGGCCGCCCCACAGCTCCAGGGCACTCTCCCCGGCCCGGAGGGTGTAGGATCCCCAGAGCCGGCACCTCTCACTGGCTTCTGTGGGTCTCACGGTCACAGCAAACTCCTTGCAGGGGGCCCCTGGAGAGAAGAGGGTAGACAAGGAGGCAGTTCATGGGAAGCAGCCGACCTGTCTCAACTCTGCCCTGCTTTACATAGCATGCCGGGTCTCCAGAAAAAGTATTATCCACAGCCCCATGACCCTGCAGCCTGCATCCTGAATGCTGAGCTGCCCCGCGCCAGGTCAGACTCCCTAAAATGCCAGGAACATCCCGCCCTCCCTCAGGAGGCATCATGCCCTAGCCACTCACACCCCGACCCCGTACCCACATCCTTCCTGCCCCTCTCACCAGAGCCACAGCCTTGTCTCCATCTCATCTCTCTCCCCAAGCCAGCTGCCTCCCCAGTCCCGACTGTCGCAGCTGACCCTGCCCTCCCAGCTCTCAGCCTACCCAGCCCCTGCCCATGCCATCAGGTGCCCTCCGAGAGGTGGAGCCTGGATGTCCCCCCCACCCCATGTCCACCTGCTCTCCCCACGCGCCCACCCCAAGGGCTAGACAGATAGCAGGAGGGGCCTTGCCCAGTCAGCAAAAAGCTCCCTTGCCGCAGGACAGCTCAAATCCACAGAAAGAAAACCATTCTTTCCACAGACAATCGCTCGGATGCCAACAAGGGAGAGTTCAAGAGCCCCACCTTCACCTGGACCCCTCAGCCGGGCCCTTTCCCACCAGCAGGGCCTGCACAAGAGGGAGTGGGCCAAGGGTGCAGGGCTGACATTTCAGGCAGGCCAGCCTCCCCGACCTTGGGCTGTGCCGGAAGCAGCGATGCGGAGAGACTGATAAGGGGGCTGGCCGGGGGCCGGGGGCAACCACAAGGCAGGAAGACTGAGCCAGCAGCCGGCCAGCCCTCACCTCCTCCCCACCACGCCCTGGAGAGAGCACCCCGGGAGCAAAGGCAGGGCCCTCACCTGTGGTCGCACTGCTGTACAATTCATTCTCCTCCATGCGGGGCCGGCCGCCCTTCCCCTTCAGCTCCTTCCTCTGGCCCTGGCGGGGAAGGCCCAAGACTCACCACCATGGCCAATCCCAAGCCCCACCACTGACCACCGCAAGCTTTCTTTCAAAACACACTCAGCCTACTGCCCTGTCTTTATTCTGAACTGGGATCCCTCACCCCCACCAAGGAACCACCTCCAGCATCCTGACCTTGGCTCTCACGACATCTGCCCACGGCAAGCATCCAGTGCCCCGTGCCCTTTCTACAGCCCTGGGCGACTCACGGGGAAGGCCAGGAGGCAGATGGCCTGTATCCAGTCACCCCGCTCTGCAGTGGGGGCCGCCAGCGCGTACAGGCGCTCCGTAGTCTCCAGGAAGAAGGTGCTGGTATCCCGGGGGCTGCTGGCCTCCCCTCCGGCCTCAGCCACCCGCAGGCAGTCACTGAGGCGGATGACCCTCCGGGGGGCCTCTCCCCGGCGAGGCTTCTCCGGGCCCTCCTGGAGCTCCAGCCGGGCCAGGGCGCAGCCCGACCCTCCGTACAGCGCCGCCCCGAACCGGCGCCATTTCTGCCCCCAGATGCGTAGCAGGTGGGGAGATGGAGAGATGGTGCCCAGCGGGGAGAGAAGGACCCGGGGGAGACAGAGGTGAAGATCGGGGGAGACCCAAGGAGGCAGAGAGCCTAACAGAGGCCTTAGGAGTTAGAAAGCATTGGAGATGCACCCCAAGCAACCCAATAAGAGGCCTACAATGACAGCAGAGAGGAAGCCAAAGGCAAGAAAGGCACAGGAGTGAGCCCCATGGAGGCGACTGCAGGGCGGCCGGGCAGGCCCAACCCAGGGGATCCAAGTCAAGAGGCAGAAAACCTGCGAGTCCCGGAGCCCAGAGGACTGAGGAGGGCAGCCCAAGGGCCCAGACTGGGGAGCATGCTTCTCATTCTCTGTGAGGCCCCATAGAAGGCCCTGTCCCCCGGAACCTCAGCTGACCCTCCTGAACCTTCCCGCCTCATCCTCTGACAAGTTAGGCCATGAAAGAGACAGAGAGAGGAACCCCGGGGTGTGTCCGCTGAGGGAAGGAAGACGTCCTCATTCAAGGAGGCCAAAGAAGGAAAAGGAGTTTGGGCACAATGGGGCCCTGGCTCCCAGAGACCCCAGTTCAAGTCCAACAGCAGCCAAACGTACCCCACTGGGGCAGGAAAGGAGGAAGGAACCTCCACGGCAACCCTGAAGTATCCCCTCCACTGTGCCTTCCATTCCCTCCCAAGGTGTCCCGGTGAGAAGACATCACCACAGAACAAGAAAGGCAAGAAAAGCAGAGTCAGAGCCCTCTTTTTCCCCCCTCCTCCCGGGGCAACGGCTATCAGCAAAGAGCACAGTTTGGAACCAGCTCGCAGAGGCAACAGCTGCTAAGGAAAGAGCCCTCCCAAGCTTTACTCTGGGCCCAATGTGGTAGATGGCACAGTCTCCACCATTCCATAAGGGTTTTGGAACATTCCGGGGCCTCCTCTCCTCCCCGGGGAAGTCTCTAGCAGCCCCCCAGCCCCTCGGCTCAGCCCCAGCCCAGCCGTGCTCTTCCTACCTTCCCAAAAGTCTGCTGCTGCTGGAGGTACAGGAAGCCCTGCTTCACCACCACGTCCTCCATCTTCCCACCATCCTGGGCCCCTGAGCTTCAGCTCTCTGCTTCCACTCCCGCCCTCTTTCTCTCCTCTCTGCCCTATGTTCCCCCTTCTCTCAAGTTCATTTCCTCTCTGCCTAGAGTTCTGCATTATTCTCGTCTGCTCAATGACGACAGGCTGATAAGCCCTGTGGTTTCTTGCTCTGTGTGTATGTGTGTGTGTGTTTTCTTTTTGATGAGTGAGTTTCACGCTCAAGCCTCCTGCATTTTCAGTGAGTAAGAGAGAATTTCCAAAAAGCCAAACTCCAGTGCTTTGGTGAGCAGCAACTCAGGTACAGAGACCCAGAAATGGAATTAGACAGTAAAACCAGTAGCCAAAGGCCCCCCGTGCTCAAGCTGGATGCTTAGCGTTACGGAGCTAGGAGAGAACTTAGAAATCAATCAGCCCAAGTCTGTCATTTAAAAATGAGGAGACAGGCTCAGGAAGGTCTGAGGGATGGGTTCAAGGCCACCAAACCAGAACCCAGGTCTCTCATCTCAGTAGGAGCTGAGCCACACTCACACACACTGGACACATGAGCCTCACCACTTTCACACACTCCACTGCAACAGTTTCAGTCTGTGGGGAGCACTCCCTGTCCCCCACAATGACACATGCTTACACCACCTCCTTGAGCTTCTAGAAACATGAACATTCCCACACTGAAACATGCTATGCTCCCTGAGCACATCTCAACTGTCGGAGTTCACCTTCTTTCCAACCTTTGAGAGCTTTATAAAGACACTGGAGTTCCATCTGAAGGTTAGCTTTTTAAGTTACAGTAGCAATTCTTATATTTTTTTTAAAAAAGCCTTACAATTATCAAAAGTGCTTCACAGTTACCAAAGGTTCCAGGCACACACTGTCTCCAGGCACCCTATCTAACCCTGAAAGAAGGAAGAGCAAGTATGAACACACCTGTTTGCAACCCTCCTGAGGTCACGGGGGCAGAGAAGGAAGTACCGGAGCAACTGATCTTTAATTCAAGTCTTTTTATTGCTGACCCCTAAGTGGGATCCAGACTCCATGCAAGAAGATACATTGCTTTGGGGAAATCTAAGCTCCCCAGAGAATATTTAACTTAGATCCAGATGGTTTAGAGAAGCAATCTGAAGGAGGCATGGTGCAGAAATGTTGGGGGAACCAGAGAACTAGACCAGCACTCTTGGGGTAACCCCATAATGGGTGCTTATGTAACTGAGCCATTTCCTCTACCACAGGGGTTCGGTTGCCTTAGGAAGGAGAGCAGAACAGTACACCGCTCAGACCTTCTGCTGTACATGCCATGTGCTTTACCAAAACAGCTCTAAAAGATAAATGTTATGAGTTCTGGGAGGAGAGGACTGAGTCACGGCACTCAGCCCAGCTGCCTGGATTTGAACAGGTGAATCCACAGACCAAGGGGGAACCAAGGATGTCAGTGCAGGAAAAGCTCCTTGGGAAGTGGTTAGGAGTATGGAAATGGGTGGCCTATTCCATTTCTCTAGTCCCTTAGGGGAGGCAACATTACCTGGGGGCTGCATGGTGTGTGGTGGACTCAGCATCTCCTTATGGAGTGAGAAAAGAAGAGCTTTTGTTTTTTTTTCTTAGGGCCATCCTGGGGGCTGCCAGAGCAGTGCCTTTCAAACTTCAATGTGCAAATCTTGTGAAGAGTGTAGATTCTGATGCAGTAGATGTGGAGTGAGACCTGAGATGCTGATGCTGCTGGTGGGTGGACCAGACCTGAGTTTGAGGAGCAAGACAACAGAGGATGTTCCCCCCACCACGTTCTCTGATCACCTCCCCGCGAAGTCGATTGGACACATTCCACTCAGAACCACAGGGGGGCACCCGAGCTTGCCAGATTACTTGGAAACTATTTAAACCTGGAGGCCTGAGCCCCAGGAATTTCAGACACCCCGCATGCCATCCCTTGCCCGTGGGAGCTAGAAAAGTTCTCTTCCTGTGGCTGTTGTCTGCAGCAGGAATGAACTCAGAGCAACACCCACTTTTCCTAGCAGGACTTGTGGGAAACTCACAGAGGAAGTACTAACCCCAGTAACTTTCTGTCTGGCCACAGGCAAATCCTGTGAGCAGGGACCCAGAAGAGATAGCTCCAAGACACAGCAGAGGGACAGAGAACCAGAGGCCCTTAGGTTACCCAGGCACCAATGATACGGAGAGAAAGCAGCAAAGAGGAAAGGGTCCTAGTGGTTTATATTGAGGTCTGGGTGGGGGTGGGGTGCCCCTTGGCTCCTCATGGCTCTTACTGGAAAGAAAGGGACACCCCCACACACCTCATCTGTGCCTCAATATTCGCCACCAGGATGCTTTCCTTTACAAAGGTTTCTCTCAGCAGGAGTTAGGAACCATACAGATCAAGAGATCACAGCTGCAGGAACTTGGCAACTTTTTGTTACTATCCTCACCAGTGATTAGCAACTAAATCTTTAACACAAAAGGGCTTCTGGGCTTGTCTTTGGGGGCAAGAAAGGAAGGAGCAGAAGAGACTGATTCCTTGGACATGTCTGGAGATTAGGCAACCCCCCCCCGCCCGAGGATGAACGGGGAGGTGCAGCTACTCAAGGGGCAGCTCTGGACACAAAACAGGAAAGAAGGTATAGAATGGGCAAGGAGCTGGGGGGGTCCTGAGAAGGATGGAGGACTGAGCACAGAAAAATCGTGAGCGGGGTTCATGAAAGATTCCATCCCTGCCTCCTCCCACCCCAGTGGCTCCTGACCGTGGGGAGGAAGGCCAGTCTCTTGAGTTTCATCCCCAGTCCTCATCCTTTCTCCACTACGTATATCATTATTAACATAATAATAATGTTACTTAACATTGTGATAACACTTCAAACTCTTTATGTTTTCATAAGACCCCAAATGCACCCTAGAATGAGACTGAGATAGGAAGAATTGAATTAACTCAAAAGTTTTGTTTTTGTTTTGGTTTTTTGTGGTTTTTTTGAGCATCTACTCTATGCAGAAGTAGGAGGGACAGAGCATAAACAAGACATATATAGAATCCCTGTTTTCATCGTGGTTCTTTTCTAGTTGAAGACTCAGACAATGAAAAGAATAAATATGTAACTAAATAGTTTTGTACAGACAGTGATCAATGATGTAAGTATGACAGTGAAGGGGTCGGGGACAACTTTCAATAGAGCCGGTGAGAAAAGCTTCTCTGAGGAGATAACAACTGAACTAAGACATCAGTGATAAGAGGGAACCAGCCACTTAAAGATCTGAGGGGAAAACATTCCAGGCAGAAGTTCCTTCAAGGGCAAAGGCCCAGAGGCAGGTACAGCTGGATGTGAGGAAGTACAAGAAGGGCAGAATGACCAGAGCATTGTGAGCCAGAGGGGACACGGAGAGAGGGTCCCATCACATGGCCTCTTGGGCTATAGCAAAGATTTGGAATGTACTCTAAATGTAATGGGAGGCCACTTGAGGATTTTTAAGCAGAGCTGTGAATGATCTGATTTATGATTTTAAAAGGATGTTCTGCAGCTATAGGGAAAATGGATTATCATGGGGCAAGACAGGAAGCAGGGAAAGAAAGGACTGTATTATCAGAGCCCAGGATAAATGTGATGGTGGCCTGGATCAGGGTGCTAGCAGTGGTGATGAAGAAGAGTGGCCAGATTTGGGTATGTACCGGATGTAGATTCAACAGGACTTGCAATGGATATGGGGGGACTGTTGAAACACTAAGTAATCAGGGCAACTCCTGGGTTTTTAGTTTGAGCAACTGGGTGAATGACGGTATCATTTACTGAGAAAGGGAAGATAGAGGGAGAGAAAAAGGTGTGGGGAAGGGTTTTGGTCGGGGGTGGATTTGGGCCTGGCCCACAGGGAGCTGCTATTTCTACGCAATCAAGCAAGTAGGGAATTCGAAGACTGCCACTGCAATCATCACGTCAAGGAGATACCAAGGAAGCACCTGACCCACCACCCCTGCTCTCTACCCTCAGGGAGCTAAGGATTGGACATTGGAAAGTTGTTGAAAAACAAAAACAGAAAAATCCCACATCTCAGGGTCTAGACCTGCCAAAAGCAACAGTCAAAAGCTCTGCCTCCAAAGTCTTCTCTGAGTGAATCTAATTGGCGGAGCCGAACTTGCATACAGAACCCTAGCTGCAAGGAAGTCTGGGTAATGTAGTTTTTAGGTGTCCTACCTCTACAAATCAGGAAGACACACTCGGAGGAGGACGAAGCTTGAAATGAATGCTGAGTACCAGTCCTCTCGATCCACAACATAAAGTGTGTGTCATTCACTACTATAATCAGTTCCATCGCACGTGGTGGCCCCTAGTCAATACAAACTTCAGACAACCAATACTCTCAGAATCCAGCTAAAATCTAATCTGGGGGCCATGACTGGAAGCCAGAGTGGAATCCAATTGAAAACGGGATCCGGCATTAGCTAACACGGATCATTCCTAGTGGGAAAGGCTGGAATTGGCCTCAGCAGGCAGAGCCTTATCTGACCTGACCCAGAGGGATGGCTTCCCCACTAAGACTGAGCCAGGGGTCCTAAAACTCCTTTATCACTCCCCACCACCACCTCCCCCAGCTTCTGACCCCTCTCAGGAGGCAGCCTAGACTGCTGGTTAAGATAACAACCTATTGGGGAAGATCGGAACCGTGCCTTCTGCACGTTTCCAACATCACCACTCTTTGGCGGCTACTTCCATGAATGTTCATCGTGGAGAAAAGGATAGAAATGGAAACAAGGAGATTTGGATTGCTGGTAAAACCCAGGATCAGAGAGCAGTGGCTCCTGTCCACTGGAGCTGAAAGACACAAACAAATTCGGCCACCGTCGGCAGTGTAAAGTAAAGAATAATGTCGGCGCCCCAAGCGGGGGTTTTGGGCGGTGGGCGCACCGGAAGACCCCCCTGGGGGTGTGGTGTTACAGCAGTGGCGCGGCCGCAGAGCGGTAGGGAGCGTCCGGGGGCACGTCGTGAGGACACTCGGGAAGAGAGGAATCCGCCAGGTGCAGGGGTCTGGGCGGGGACAGGTCCTGGCCCCTCGAGGAGCCCTCGCGAAGCCGATGAGCTAAGGCAGCGCCAACTCCCGCTACCGCTCTCGCCCGCCCGCCGGAGCGAGCACGGCCCCTTTAAAAACCATGTAAACAAAGCTTTGTTCCCCCGGCCCCCTCCCCTCGCGCCCCTCGGTCCGCTCCTTCCTCCACCCGCCCGCAGCGTCCCCGGGCCGCTGACGTTGCCGCGCCTTTACGCCGTCCCAACGGCGCTGCGCATTCTCCAACCGCGGCCCCGGCCGCCCGGGCCTACGCAGCCGGGCGGACCTCCATCCCCTCCCACCCCGTCCCACGCCTCTCGCGCTGGGCTGGAGGTTCAGGGATCGGCGCCCCAGCTGGCACAGCCTACATCGCTTATCAGTGACTGCCCTCCCACTGGAGGGAGGCCTCTTGCAAGTCCTCAGTGCCCCCCAAGACGGGGAGGGGAGGGAGACCCCTTGCCGACTCTGTCCTGAGGGGAACTTCCCCATCACACCCGCCAGCCCTAAACAGATAACAAAAAGAATACCTCGCACTGACAAACCTCGCTCTACCGAGTCTTTCCCGCCGCCTTCCTCTTCACGCCCCCGAGTACAAGAGACCCCCCTCCGGCCTCCTCCCCCCTCCCACGGATGCGTCCTACACTCCCCCACTGCTGATCGCACAGCCTGCAGGGCCGAGCTCCCCCGTCCTCCAAAATGGGTGCTCAGGCCTGGGCCCGCCCTCCCTCGGTGCCCCTATCCCCAGTGAAGGAGTTGAGTGCCCACACCTCCTCTGAAACACGGGGTGGAGGGGGTGTGTCTGAAACGAGAGATGCAACGTTGGGTGCAGACGTTGCTCTGGAGGGTCCTGATCGGGCTCCAGGGCTGCCCCAGGCGTGCTTTGGGCCCAGGCCACTTTTCTTCAAAGACACGGCACAGGCCCTAGGAAGGGACAACCCATACCGAACCTAATAGTAGCTGTAGGACTCAGGGTTATCTCTTGCAAACTCGATAAAGTTTTTCCTCTCTGTGCTTTAGATCTGATATTTTTGTGACAGTTATTGTTACAAATCTGTTGTCAGAAACCTTTGGATTTTCTAGCAGAGGTTTTGTATTGTGGGAAGTAGAAAGAAAAGAGGATAACAAGTGTCGCCTTATTTTGCATACTGTATAGTTATCATTCCTCGAGTAAAGAGGATGATCTTATTCCTCACATTATGTCTACAAGGAGGTGGGTGGTGTGACTTCTACCAGTTTCTTTGGGAGAGAAGGGACTAAATAAATTCTCAGGCCAGGGATCAGTAGAGTAAATCTTAGAAGTGTGAGGTACAAGTTACCAGGACAGAATTATAGCAAAAATTGTAATCACAGATGGAAGACCACAGGATTTGTGTTTCAAAGCCAGTATCATGGCCTAATTCAGAAGTAGCAGTAAAACTTGGTACAAGGTGATAGTAATAATAATAGTGAGCACCTTGAGTTTTATAGCAGCCATTTCTAAGAAGCGTGAAGGATTTTTTATGTGTTGTTTTTTTTTTTTTAATTCTTCCATTCTAAAAGAGTAGATAGGCAAGAACTACTTCTGTCATTTTGAAGAAACAAACCAAAGCACAGAACTTATATGAGATTTGCTTAGGGTAAGGCTAAAGTGGATCAAAGGCTTTTGACTTTGGGTCCCGTGCTCTTATCTGTTGGGAGAAAAAAAGTAGTGTCTGTGAGCATTCCAGAACATGGTTTGAATAGATAGCCTTTCTGAGTGATGCTTTGGAAGGCAGAGGAAGTCCGTGTACTTTTATGAATATACATCTGTTTTATCTCATGCAAAGAAGTTTCTCTTAATGTGATCTCTCCCACCTTTTGAACAAAAAGGTTGTCATTCCTCACCAGAGGAAAGTCAAGATGGGTCAAAGCAGTCTTCATAGCAATTATGTCTCAAAGGAGGGTCTGCCTTATTTTTAGTAAGGGGATTTTTTTCCCCCACCCATCCCCAAATAAAAATCTACCAAAGTAAGAATTTATTAATTTTTCAAAACAAAGAGGACTATGCCAGTCCATTGTTTTATTTGACTTTGGAGAGTTGTAGTATGTTACTCTCTAAATTAGCGGTCTTTATAACAACAGGGTGAGTTTGCGAGAGCTTTTTCTCTTTAAATACAATGGGGCATATTGCTTTTCTTTGTTAGACCACTAGATTACTTTTAGTATTGGATACTCGGAAAGTTTAACGTGGTACCTTATTGTAGCAGAAAACCTTCCCAAGAAAAAGATAGATTCTCCCCTGTGTGGAAAGAGTAAATAAACGAAAAGATTAAAGACAAATCTGAAGTGCGTTGAGGGGGAATATTTCTGAAAACACTATTGGAACATGAAGTTTATAAAGGAGCCTATCAAAGGTTCAAGACTGATTATTTGAAAGTTTCATAGTAATACTAAATAGTTGACTCATTATGTATCTAGTGCTTGTCTGAACCACCAGGGTGAGCGGGTTTTTTTTGTTTTGTTTTTTTTCTATTGACACTAAGCAAGTGTCATGATTCTCAGGCTGGAGTCCTGAGCATCTCTTCTGATAAGTGTTTAATGGAAGTCACAAAATGGTAGTAATGGGAAAATTGTAATATTTGTGTCTTTTAGCTCTGTTGGTGTCATAGTCAAGCCTCTTAAGAAGAGAGACTTGTAAGAAAGAATCTCCTTGTTGCGATGAGTTTCTTATTCTTGGTCTTAGATGACTCTAACACCCACCATAGAGGCAGTGATTAACTGTCAAAAAAAAAGAAAATCAAACTCATTTGTGTTTATCTTCATAAAATGAACACTCCTCCTTCCTTTTTTTTTTTAATATCTAAAGTTAGATAAGATAATGAGGATTCAGTATTTCCACTTGCTGACTACTTATTGTACGGAAATGAAGATGGCTTAGTGTACAGCGGTAATGAAAAAATTAAGGATCAGATGTTAGCTTTAATAGTGCTAGCTATATTCAGGCTCTTGAGAGGAAAAGGAAAGCGTATATAATAATTGTATATTAAGTATATTTAACATATAATTATATGTAAATATATTAAATGAAGGATAACTCTGGAGTTCGTTGGATTTATTATGTTGTTATGCTGGGCCTTACCCACAGTCTTACAGTATTATTTACTGGGCTCTATATTATGACTGTGTAGTAACAGAAAATACGATTTTCAGATAGTCATATTTGTTTAAATATTGACCACCAGTGTAACTCTAGAGAGTCAAGAAGAATCATTTAAACTGGCAGGTTAAAATTTAACAGAGTGCAAAAGTTTAGCCTGATTAGAGCAAAAGATAGTTGTCTTTTTAGCTTTTAAAAATATGCTAGGAAACATCAGAGGATCTACCCGTGGTTCATTTTGAGAAGAGAATTCTGTACAACTTTCGAACATTTTTAATGGGAAAAAAAGAAAGAACAGTTACTTTTCTAACTTTCTTTCAGTTAAGCTAATACCATAAAGTTTAATGTGTGCAAGGCCCTTTGCTGTGCTGGGCACTGCAAAGGATTCCAGGCTGAGAAAGATACTGGAGCCAGACTGCTGAAGTGTCAAATTCTAATGCTGTGTTGGGCAGGCTTCAGAAGGCAAATGGATACAAGAACTTAATACATTGATTTCAAAGCATGCTACGTCTGTGTTGGATGATATGAAATAGCTACGTCCCCTCACTCACCCCAGCTACCTCTTCTGTGGATTTGTATAAATAATATGTCTGTATTTTAAAAGAACATATTTATATGTACTTGATAATTCTGATTTAGTGTTACTTCCTCTTGTGAGAAAAACCTTCAGAAAAATTAAGGGTTGTATATATGCATGTAGTATCATTCAAACACTTATGCAATAAAACAAAATATATTACTCTAATGGAATCTCTATTTAGATGGAGGTAGGAGAAAGGAGCATTAAGATGATCCCTGGTCTGTGTCTTACAGATAAATTAACTTCCATTTGATCCAGAAATTGATATTCATAACCACCAGCTGTATTTTCTTTTTTCTTGGTTGGGTTTTGAAACCAATATTGTACCACAGACCTTCGAGAAGGGAAAGTTGCCAGTTTAAACCGATAAGCTGATATCTCTGTAGGTACAACTACTGAGGCCACTTTGCTCACTTTAGTATACTAAGGGAGATAGTATTTAGATGTTGCATCATTTTTTTTTTTTTAACACCAAACATATATTATCTCACAGGTATTCTGAGTCAGGAATCCGGGAGTGCCTTAACTAGATGGTTCTAGTTCAGGGTCTTTGATTTGCCCTCAAGCTGTGAGCCAGGCCTGCAGTCCTTCTCAAGGCTTGACTGAGGATGGAGAACCTGTTTCCAAGCTCACCCACATGCTCACTGGCAGGCATCATCAGTTAGTTACTTGCAGGCAGATGGGCTAGGGGCCACAGTGCCTCACTGGCTGTTGTCTGGAGGTTTCAGCTCTTTACCACATGGACCCTTCCTAGAACATAAGTTTTAAGAACTTCTTTTTTACATTATGTAATGATGTCTGCTATGTATAAGTGACCCATCTTTGTTACTGTTTTTTTTTTTAACCTGTTATTGAAATATACCTTCGGACAGGTGCAAAATTCGTAACTGTTCAGCTTGATGAATTTTCACAAAGTGAACACTCTTGGGAATTCCTGGTGGTCCAGTGGTTAAGACTCCACACTTTTCCTGCCTAGGGACCAGGTTCGATCCCTGGTCAGGGAACTAAGATCCCACAAACCGCACAGTGCCGCCAAAAAAAAAAAGAAAAAAAAAAACCCAAAGTGAACACTCTTGGGAATTCCTGGTGGTCCAGTGGTTAAGACTCCACACTTTTCCTGCCTAGGGACCAGGTTCGATCCCTGGTCAGGGAACTAAGATCCCACAAACCGCACAGTGCCGCCAAAAAAAAAAAGAAAAAAAAAAACCCAAAGTGAACACTCTTCTAACCAAGAGCGAAATCCACAATATTTTCAATGCCTCAGAAGTCCCTCTGGTGCCCCCCACTCAACAACTACCCATAGATCCTTCTGCCTGAGGGTAACTATTGTACTATCCTGCCATTTGATTTTTAAGTATGCTTTTAGGAGTCCAGCTGAGGAAGGCCTGTCCATGAGAGCTTGAACTTCAGAGCCAGGGGAGAAGCTGTATAGGGCAGTGGTCCTTCAGCTTTGGGGGGAGTTGGTTTGTTTTTTTTATTTTTTTAGAGTGTAATGGAAGCTGTGTGCTCTCTAAGGAGGGAAAGTATACCTACACAAAGATTTGCCTACAGTTTTCAGACCATTCATGAACTTTAGAACTCGAGTTTAAAGATACATTCCTTTTTAGATGAAATGCTTACCACATTTTATTGAGAAACTGATTTACAAGTCTTTCTCTTTTGACCTGTATGAAAGGCTAGTTCTCGGTCTCACTATGTATTCCTGGAGAGTTACATGCAGGCTGAATTTTTAAATATTGAATTCTTGAGGACGATTAAAAACAATTAATGACTATTAAGCATCTGATGGCCTGTTCTTAGACACATGCAAGAAAGTACAAGATGTAATGCCCTATTTTCGGGGGCGTTGCATGTTAATTGGAGAGATAACGAGCCTGGGTTGAGTTGTGAATTTGCAGTGAGACATTGGTTTTTGTCAGCATGTCTCTGAATGAAGGGACTATTGCTCCCATCACCTTTTTCCTCCATTCCAGTACATCTGAGTTCATGCCCCACACTTATAGTGACTCACTGTGACAGGGAATTCTCAATGGAATGAGATTGGTACCCAGGAGTCATATCAAAATCTTGCGGAAAGGAGGGGAATTGTCAAAAATTGGGTCTTAAGTATATCTGATATTTGCATCCGTTGCTCTTCACTCCTTCATACATGTTTGTGCGCACGCACACGAAAACACACATACACACTTGCTCCTACCGTCATAAATGGAAAAGATGTGTTTGAGAGAAGGCAGCATTGGAAACTTCATGCTAGCATTTATTGGACTTTTAGCTGCTTGCCATTTTACATGATCTCATTTAATGCTCACAGCCAGTCTGTAAGGTAGGTATCATAGAGATAATAGTAATGGAATGTTCCTTGAAATAGGTTGATGAAAGGACTTAGTGTCTCCAGAAGACCGGAGAACTGTTGGAAGATTTAGGTGACAGTTGTGGTGGTGGTTATTGTACAGCTTACTGGTGGGGGACCTTGGTTGGGGGTAGATGAAAGGGTGACAGCAACATTTATGGAACATCTGTTATGTGCCAGCATGATGCTAAGCTCCTTTATTTGTATTATGCCATTTAACTGGGCAATTCATTTAGTCTCCTTGAACCTGGATTAGGTGATCTCTTAAGTCCCTTATACTTCCAGCATTGTGGTCGGCATTTCCAGTTGTCATTCCTTACCGTTCTCTCCCAAGTAAACTACATGTTCTCAATTCATATGTACATTGTCATAAATTTTCCTAAAATATTTATGCTCATACTAGTATTTCCATTTCTTCTATCTTAAATATGCCTTCCTCTACCCCACCTCCCAATTTCTTAACTCTCAGAGGTGGTGTTTTTTTTGGGTGGGGGTACTAATAGTCTGTAACACATCTCACAAACTGAGCTCTGATATACCCCAAATAATAAGTAAAGAGCCCTCTTAGTTGGACAGTAAGTAGTGAAGGACATTTTCTGTGGGCCAAGAAATTAACATTATTAGTCAGATGTTGTTGCTTGTAGACTGAAAAATGATTCTCACTTAAAAGTCCCTGGGTTTAAGCCTCTCTTAGAGAGAAACTAGTTAGATGAAAAGCAGTCAAAATGCTTTCCTATAAATACCTTGGAAAACAATTAGATTAATAGAATATCCCTTGTACTACATCAGGAAGTTGTGATCCTACAGCTCTGGTGGCCTTTTAGAAGTTTTAAGTGTATGAATGTATGTTGGTCACAAAAGCTGATCTCATTTCTATTTTGTATGATAAGAAATTATGGTATTTGAAGTGTGTAGTCTCAGAAAGAATTGAGAGCTATGCTAGACATATGCCCTAAAATTTGAGTCAAGTTTATGATTAAATGGGGTGTATTTAAGGTCAGAAATGGGAAAAGCAGTGTTTTTTAAAGGATTTTTTCCAAGTGTATTTAGTATTGTTTGCAGCGTTTTGAAAGCTTGTGTCCTAAGTTTGGCAAATCATTTCAAATCTCTTTTTTTTTTTAACTGAGTCACCTCCACTAACTCCTGAATTTTGGTATTTTATTTCTGTCTTCCAAAAGGACATTGTCTAAAGTCAAGCATGACATTTAATTTGACTCTAGGAACCTGTAACACCATTTGCTCTGAAAAGAATCTGGGAAGCCATATTTGCATTTCACATATCTGTACTCAGTTAAAAAAAGAAAACTCCATCCCAATTTTGCCCAATGTATAGCCATAAATTATTTAAAATATTATTTATTTTGTGTTAGTGGGTGATTTTTTTTTATCATTAACTTGTCATTGACCCATCTGACAAGTCGCTGTAAGGTCTTGTCAAAAACTAGTCTAGAATTTAAAAGAATGAATAAAACTTGCTAGAAAATGGGACCTTGTTTTCTTTCCTTTTAATATTTTTGAATTGATAACGTCATTCCAGAGTTGAGCAAGTTTCATCAAGCCTTCGTAAGCATATAACAAATGTTTTTAAACAAATTGAATCTGAGCAACAGGTTCGTTGTTGTTGTTTTGTTTTGTTGTTGTTGTTTTTGAATAAGGACAGTATCTCAGAGGCGTTACAAATGAAAGCTTGTTTTAACATAAAGCATTATTACTAATTCTTGGAATCTTACATTTTAGTCTAACTTAAAATACATGTTCCAAACAGGGAGATCAGAATGTTGTGAACAGGAAAGATTTCAATTCACAGAATTCCTAAAGCCTGTCCCTTCAAAGCTCTTTGATATAGGTTACTATTAATGTGCCCTACAGATCCCATCCGCTGTGATAGTGTGAGACTTCAGAGTAACTTATCTATCCCTCCCTTACCCATCTCCTCAAATTTAAACAGCACTTACAAAAGTGAATATATCAATTCACAGAGATTGCTGTGAGTAAATCTGATGCCAGTGGAATCAAGACTTTCTTTAAATCACTTTTATGTGTACAGTAAACAGCATCCATTTAAAGTGTACAATTTGACAAATATATACCTGTGACTGTTTCACCACAATCAAAATATAGAACATTTCCTCCTAACTGCAGTCTACCCCTCCCTGAACCCTCAGCCCCCAACAATCCTGATCTGCTTTTTGTCATTGTAAATTAGTTTGTATATCCTAGAATTTTATGTAATGAACTTACTATGTACTCTGGTTTTTTACTTGTTTTGCCCAACACAGTGATTTGGAGATTCATTCAGGTTGTTGCATAGTATTAGTAGCTGGTTACTTTTTATTGCTGAGTAGTAGTCCATGGTATGAAGTACCACCCTTTATGTATCCATTCACCCCTTGGAGGGGGGGGTTGGTGTCCAGTTTTTAGTCCCTGTGAATAAAGGGACTATGAGTATTCATATGGAAGTCTTTGTGTAGACACAGATTTTCTTTTCTCTTGAGTTAAGTACTTGGAGTAGGATGACTGGGTCCTATGGTATGGTTAACTTTTTAAAGAAACTGTCAATTTTCCAAAATGATTGTACCATTTTACTTTCTCACCAGCAGTGTAGAACAGTTACAAGGAATCCATATCTTCACCAGCCTTTGGTATTGCCATTCTTGTGGGACCTTACTGCGGTTTTAGTTGGCATTTCCTTGATGACTAACAGTGTTGACTGTCTCTTCCTGCACTCACTGACCTTTCTTGTATCTCAGAGGTTCGCGAACCAGGCTGGTGGTTTGGCCCTACAAACTGTTTTTGTATGGCCTAAAAACTAAGAACAGTTTTTACATGGTTGAAAAAATCTAAAAGAGAATAATATTCCATAACACATGATAATTACATGAAATTCTGATTTTTTTAATTCATAAATAATAGTTGTAATGGAACACAACCATGCAAGCTCCTTTACACGTTCATTGTGTATGGCTACTTCTGTGTTACAATGGCAGAGTTGAATAGTTGCAACAGAGACCGTTTGGCCTACTAGCCCACAAAGCCTAAAATATTTACTATCTGGCCTTCGAGAGAAAAAATTTGCAGACTCCTGGGGGTTGTCCCCTCAAATCTATTGCCTGACTTCTGAGTGGGGAGAGGGCTAGCCCAGTATGGTTCTAACCCAAGCCCAATTTGACAGGAACCAGATCAGACTTGATCCATTTTGTTGACTGTGGCATTTATACTGCACTGTCCAAAATGGTAACCAGTAGCCACATTTTGCTATTTTAATTTAAATTAAAAATTAAGTTCTTCACTCACATTTCAAGTGCCCAGTAGTCACATGGTGACTGCCATATTGCACAGTGCAGGTATAACGTCTTTCCATTATCATGGAAATTTCTTTTGGACAGTGCTACTCTAGAATAATAAAAATTTGCCACAAAACCAGAGATTGGGCGCAGAGGTGGAGCATAGGTTATAGAATTGCTTTCCTGTATGCCTGTAAAAATAAGCTAAATCCTCATTCTCCCAGGTATGTGAACGTAAATGGATATATTAAATAATTTACTTAAGATTACTTACTGTTTATGCTATGAACCTATGATATGTTTGTTCTCTTAGCCAAGGGAGTGAGAGGAAGCAGTCAAACCATAAAAGAAATTCAGAATTCTACTGATAGGAAGTAGTGTTTTAGGGACTTCTAAAAAGTACCCTAAATGTATTCTCCCTCAAAGCACTTTGCAAAAACAAACCTTCTAAAATCCCTGTGTATTTGTAACCATTTTACAGATAAGATGGAGGGAGAATATTGAGGAAGGTATTAAGCCATTACATCACTTATTCAAGGTGCTAAGTCTTGATGTAGTAGCAATTCTGGTTCCCTTCAGCTACTAATTTTAAAATATTATTGACCTTAAAGTATCTCATAATTATAGCGTTAGCTTTGAAAATAACCCAGAAATATTCTAAATTAAAATGGTTGAGATGGCCTATTTTAAGGTTGTATTTAAAGGCTTTCCTTCACATCGGTGAAAACTGTTTTTTGTGGTTCGACTCTTGGAGGCAAGCATAACCAATTCTGAATACTGAAGTGATGGGTCAATAAATATATTATCAAATAGTCACCCTCTTCTTTAGCAAAAAAGAATGTAATTATTATAGTAGATGAATTATCTTGTTCTTAACATGAATAGAAGTGTTTATAAGTTTTTGTTGACTGTTCAGTCACGTCAATATAGTACAACCTAGAAATGTTTTGCTGAAGTAAGAAAATAAATACACCAGCTAACAGTAAGAAAGTAGCATGTTGGTATTCTAGTGATGTTCTTGTATGTAGATATAAGGAAATGTGTAATGAGTGAGGTATAGCATCAATGCTCAAGGACCTGAATAACTAGAAATGTATACCAACAAGGACTATAGAGTGATATAGGCGATGTGACACATGTATGCATAGAACATAATGAGACATAAATGTTAGTCCTCTATTGGAGAGCCAGGAAAGGCTTCTTAAAGTAGTGAATGCCTAAGCCAGATCTAAAAAGACATGGTATTCTTTCTCCCAGTTGGTAAGCGTATACCAGGCAGAGAGAATACCATAAGCAAAGCTATATATGTTCATGGAACATTCCAGGAAAGTGAAAGCAATGAAATATTGCAGCTGTATAGGGAATAAAGCGGAGCAAGGTAAGAAATGAGACTCTAATGGTAGAAGAGAGCAGAACATGAAGACCCTGTTATATCTTAATAAGGAATTTGTACAGTAGATGTGTAGTTGAAGGTTTTTAAGTAGAAGTGACAGAATAATCACATCACTGTGATGATGGTATAAAAGATTGATTGGATGTAGACAAAGTAGGAGATGAAGCAGTAGTCTGTGCAAGAAATAATTGGGACTTGAACTAACATAATTTAGCTGTAAGGATGGAGAATTAGGAGATTGATGTTAAGGAGGTTATACTATGGGGTTTGGCTAACAGTTGAATGTGTAAAGTGAGAAGGCAGGCTCCCACATTTCTGGGCAGCAAAGTTGAGAGCAAATGAATGAACAGGATGTTGAAAAGATAGTAAGGTCAGTCTTGAATATACAGATTTTGAGGTGCTGGTAAACATGTGAGTGGAGATGTCCAGTAGGCATTTGCTTACTTGTTGTCCACTTGGGTTGGAACTCATGTTTTCATAGTGAAAGTCCATTTCAGTAGCCTTTAGATATTGTAAATATGTAAAATGTTAGCTGCTCACAGTATACACCTATCATATTTCTTATTAAGTTTTACAGCAACTGTAAAACTTGAGTGAAACCCTGATGTTTTATTCTAGTTTGTTTTCTAAAACACCCTCATATTATGTTACCAGCAGCAGGAGTAAAAGGCTTTTGACAATCAGCAGTGAAATTGGCATGCGTGTAATGCGAAAAATAGGTCATATTCCAAGGAGTTTGAGTAAACCTTACAATGTTGACAACTCTGGCCATCAATATGTCTTAAAGGTCTCTTTATTGTTAAGGCAGTTAAAACTAAATCTGCTTGAGCTTGAAGTAAATCTATAGCCCTTGGTCTGTTTTGTCTCCCCATCCCATTTTTTTTTTTTTTTTTGCGGTATGCAGGCCTCTCACTGTTGTGGCCTCTCCCGTTGTGGAGCACAGGCTCCGGACGTGCAGGCTCAGCCGCCATGGCTGAGGGACCCAGCCGCTCCGCGGCATGTGGGATCCTCCCGGGCCGAGGCACGAACCCGTGTCCCTTGCATCGGCAGGCGGACTCTCAACCACTGCGCCACCAGGGAAGCCCCTCCCCATCCCATTTTTATCTTTTGGAAAACCAGATTCGTTTTTCTTTATTCCCCATTGAAACTAGTGTTTGAGGGGTATCCAGAAAAGACTTCTTTTTTAAAAACTCGTAATTTCTTCTATTAGAGGATTCTCCTAAATCTTCTATTTCACAGCTTGCCTGGTCTTCCTTATTTGGTGACTTGATGAGTTCTTGGCAAACATTTTTCATAGATCATATAATAGTGTAAACTTAAAAGGCAAATAGATACTTTACAAAACTGTTAAGGGAAAAATTATTTAGAATTCCAGAAAATCAGAAAACTGGCATGTACGGGGTGTGTATGCCAAAACATCTTAGGAAACATTTACTCAAAAACTCTTTTATACTTTTTTTATCAGAGGGTAAATATGGAACTCTAAATTCTTGCCTCTCTGAATCAGAGTTCAGGGTTCCAAGATTAAGTATTTGTGATTACCTTTATCTTTCTTCCTTTAATATTCTGTTTTGAGCTTCTTATACTTTTCTGTTGAGTCTTCTAAAGGAGTACATACGGTGTTTGGGGTTTTCTCATGGGAAGAGAGATAAGGAGAGTTGAGCAGCTTTCTTTGAATTTTTAGGCCAGTAAAAACTCTCTTTTCTCTTTATCCCTTTATTTCTTACATTTCATTCTTACTAACAAGCTTTTAAACATTTTTTAACAACAGTTAGACTGCTAGTCAATAGGCCAGAGGAGATGCTGTCTTAATATCTCAGAATATTAAATCTCACTGTGGCTCAGAAATTACAGGCTGTTCATTCTTGATACAAACAGACTGTTCATTCT
This sequence comes from Neophocaena asiaeorientalis asiaeorientalis, assembly GCF_003031525.2. NCBI lineage: Eukaryota > Metazoa > Chordata > Mammalia > Artiodactyla > Phocoenidae > Neophocaena > Neophocaena asiaeorientalis. Next base: position 2,198,922 of record NW_020173550.1, read on the forward strand.
TGATACCTGTAATACACAAGTATAAAGAAAGAACATACAAATGGGAGAATTTAAGGAAAGTCGTCTTATACACATTGTATATTGTGTATTTGATATACCCATTGACTTAGAGAACCAAAGACACTTTTCTGTAGGGCAAGAAAGTATTAATTGGCATGAGATATACTGTACTACTTTACTGCTACAATTATAGGTGTATCTGACATTCTGAGGTATTAGAAAACTATTAAAATGTCTCCTTATGATGTTATCGTCATGACTGTTATTTAATGGTTGATGTGCTGTTTTGAAAAATTCCTGTAATTCAAGGATTCAGGGTTATATCAATCATGAATTCCCCAGTCACATGTACAGATTTGTTTAAGATTGGAATACTGCCCTGACCCCTGTGTTTAAATAGACAGCTGTTTTAATGATGTACAATAGTAGCTTGCTTCCTATTTAATATTACATTTTATTTAAGAAAGCGTTTTAAAGCCAGTTAACATGTCTCCACCAAGTATACTGCTTTTTTTTGGGTTTTGGAGTTGTTGTTTTTTTTGCAGTACGCGGGCCTCTCACTGTTGTGGCCTCTCCCATTGTTACGGAGCACAGGCTCCGGATGCGCAGGCCCAGCGGCCATGGCTCACGGGCCTAGCCGCTCCGCGGCATGTGGGATCTTCCCGGACTGGGGCACGAATCCGTGTGCCCTGCATCGGCAGGCGGACTCTCAACCACTGCGCCACCAGGGAAGCCCAAGTATACTGTTTTTGTTTAGCTACAACTGAGTATTTAATGTTTCATTTATGAATGCTATAATTGTATGACATGTCCATGGTAATGAGAATAATAGTGTTACCAGGTTAATGAAATGGGATTAGAATCACATAATTTTTAAGCTAAAAAGAATCTTAGAGTGGGATGATAAAATTTTTTATAATTCATATGCCCTCTTTTTGGAGGATAGCTAGCTGTATATTATTGTTTTTTAGAGATAATGCAAGAATTTTAACTATCCCAACCATTAAAATCTTAATTTTTTTATACAATCAGCAGAATTAAAGAAAAATTACACGTCATCATGCTTAAAGAAGGTTTATTAGACAAGAATAGGTTTAGACGAGAAAATTTTTTTTTAATTGCGTATTTCATTTCGATGGGGCAGGCACTGCACTAAATACTAGAGATTTAAAGCAGTGAAGGAGATAGGCATGGCACTTGCTCAGAGATAGATGCTCAGGAATTGTACCAATAAATATATATTTACAGTTTGTGGTAAGTGATACGAAGGAAAAAGGTTGCATTGAAATCTTTTGAGAGTGATTTCTTATTCTGATTTTTGGGTCGGCATATTAAGGAAAGGAAGGGGACAGTGTACCAGACAAAAAGAAAGGGCATGTTTAAAGGCCCTAAGGTCTGGAAGACCTCCCCTCACAGAACCGGAAGAGATCATCCTGGCTGCAGTTTAGTGAACCAGGAAAGATGACGCTACAGAGATTAGCAATCCCTAGCATATGATGGATTGCTTTTCAGGTATTCAGATCAGATTTTCAGAGATTTAAATGACTTATTAGAATGCTCATTCTATAAAGTAAATGAAAAGAGCAAGGAGTGAAACTTTGTGTAGTGTTCCAGTTCTGATTTTTGGTTGCCAGGGTGGAAGTTGTAATGGCAAGAAGGAAGCACACCACAAAGGAGATCGTGATTATCTGTGTGATTTTTTTTTCCTTCCTATGTTTTCAGTTTGGCTATTTATTAGAGCTATGAGAAATGATATGACTAAAATAAGCATATTTGTGTTAGTAAATGGGGACTGTCTTTTGAATAAAATACCTTTTTCCCCAAGATAATTTGTTATCTCTAAGAACTATAATAGTTGTATATACGTTAAAAGTTGTGTTTTGGTATATCGTGTGTGTGTGTGTGTGTGTGTGTGTATACCTTATTATGTTATACATATATAACCTTGTAACCTTAGTTCCAACTAGCTGGAACATTTATTCTGGTATTCATCAAAAATCAAACCGTTTTCTCCAAGAATATTGAATGCCCTTTGATTAAATCATTCTATTCTGAATATATTGCCATTTACATGAAAAAGTAAAAACTCACATTTTTATTATACTTTTCATTTTATCCATTGAAATTCATTTTCGGGTAGAGATCTAATTTCACTTTTTCCCATGTGGCTTTTCTCAACCTTGTTTATTGTGTAGTCCACTCAGCTTTTCTCCCATGATCTGTATTACCATGACTGTGATACAAGTTTTCTTTTGGTGTTCTGTCTGTTCCATTGATCTGTTTCTCTGTCCCTCTGCCTATACCATACTCTTAATCGATGTAGCTTTATAATAAATTTGGGTCTCTGGTAAGGCAGGTTCTCCCAAACTTGATCTTCTTCAAAATATTCTCCATTATTCTTGGCCCTTTTTCTCTTCCACATGAATTTTAGGATCAGCTGGTCAAATTTATTATATTCGGTTTGGGTTGCTAATATTTTATTTAGGATTTTTGTAACTTCATAAATGAAAATTGGCCTATAATTTTCTTTTGTCATACTTTGCTCTCCCATTATCTGGTTTTGGTATCAAGATTATACTAGCCTTAGACTCAGGTGAGGAGCTTTCCTATTTTTCTTTCATCCCTCCCTCCTCCCTCCCTTTCTTTCTTTTGTAGAGCAATTTAAATAAGATTGGTATTAGTACTTAAATGTTTGGTAGCATTTACGTAAATGTTTTTTGCAGTGGGGCAGTAGATCTTTTCAGGTAAGTTGTAATTTTCTAAAATTTTTCATTTTATCAAAGTTTTCTAATTAATTCACATAATGTCCATAGAATTGTTATTTTTTTTTAATTTCTGTGCTGTCTTTCTAAGTGAATTTCTTTCTTTCTGCTATGTGCATCTTTTAGTAATTATTTCAGCAATTTGAATAAAAAACTCAGTCTGCTTTTGTCTGAAAATGTTTTTATTTAGCTCTCACTTTTGAAAGATAGTGTAGCTAGAAATAGAAGTATAGAAATACAATACTGTCGCTTTCTCTCACCCATTGAAGAGATTATTCCATTGTCTTCCATCTTTTGTTGTCAGGTATTCTGTCAGTCTCCTTATCGTTTCTTTAGTAAAATTACTGTATGTCTTGGCTGGGATATATAGTCTGGAACAGTCCCAATTTTTTACTCCTATTGTCTTGGGATCCCATCTGGTTTAACATTTGTCTCAGAAAAAAAAAGTGTCCCAGTTTGGAAAATAAATTATGTGCTCACTCTATTTAAGATCTAAGATCTTCTCCTCTTTGTTTTACTGCAAAGTGGGATGGGTTGATATTTATTGATTCTGTTTGATACATGTTATATTTCTTGAAATTGGGGATTTCTAGTTTTCATCAGTTCAGGAAAATTCTCTGAATATTGCCTTTTGCATTCTCTATCTTCCCTTCTGGAAACCTTTTTAGACATATGTTGGATCTTCTTGTTCTGTCTCCTGTATGTCTTAACCACTCATATTTCATGTCTTTTTTTTTTGTCTAGTCTGCATAATTTCCACAGATTTCTCTTTTAGTTCACTAACTCATTCTTCATCTGTGATTATTCAGCTGTTTAACTCATCTTCTGAACTTTTTGATTTAATTGGCTTATATTTTCCAAAGTTTTATTTCGTATTTATTCAAATCTGCCTCTTCTTTTTTTCAAGTGTCTTGTTCTCTTAAGTTTTGATTATTTCAACATCTGTACTCATCTCTGTCATGTTATCTTACGTGAATTTCTTACAGGTTTAATTCTTCTGTTGGTCTGCTGATTCTTGCTCTCTTCATGTTTTCAGTCTTAGATTATGAGATAAACTGGAATAGAGAGTTGTCTGTGGAAATCTTGTGTGGCCTGGATCAGATGTGCCCTCTAGTGGAGAGGTTTTATATTTAACTCCACCCGTCAAGAAGTACCATTGGCCCAAGGTCAATTTATATGTTACTTTCTTACCTGCGATTTCCTGAACCAGAGTTTGACACCAATCCTTGGTTACAGATTCTCAGGAGATTTTTTTCCTTTTACCCGGAGTCCAGATTAAGATAGACACGCTTCCTTATTGTCCCTATACAGTGGGCAGATTTTAAACTTATATTTTATATCTTTTATTTTTTTTAGTCTACCTTCTCTCTGAGATATTTTATTTACTAGTATGAATCAAGAATCCTTGGGGACTCATTTCCAACTTGGACCCAATGCAGGCCCAGAGCATCTCTTTTCCTTGCACAGATGTCAAAACGTAAGCCCCTAGATTACCAAGACCGAAAACCAACACCCCACCCTCCATCTGCACCAGGACAGTCACAGGTTATCTTTCATGCTTACTTCTCTGGTTTTTAGTTCTCTCTTAGTTTTTGGCCCTCATTGATTCCCCTACTCTTTAGTTACCACAGCCATGCATTTAAAATGATTTTTGTCTTATTTAAATAGCAGCTCTAGATGTTTGTGTCAGGAAGGTTTGAAGCTAACTAGTTGACCATATTGCCGGAACCAGAAGTATGAACCTCATTTACAAAGTATTTTTAGATGCACTATTTCTTTTGATTTCCATATCAAGGTGCAAGCTTCCTCCGGGAAAGCAAAATAATTGGAAATTGAGCTTTTTGCCCAAATCAGTGAGAGCCAGAATTAAAATTCTAGTATTACGCTCCAAGTCTAGGTCTCTTGCCAAAACTCCCTCTTTTCTACTAAATACAGGTAGTAACTCATGTATTTATTGGAATGTATATTTGTTTTTACTAAATAGCTTGGTCTTTTGCTTCTTTAGGATTTAAAAGGAATTTATTTTTTCAGGAAGTATGGTTTAGTGGAAAGAGCATTGGATTTGAAGCAACACCTAAATTTTAATTTATTTAATGGTAGCATAACCTTGGGCAAATAATTTTAATCGTCGGGGCTTTAGTTTTCTTACGTGTAGGTGTTGTCTGGGGTATTGAGACTTCCTTCTAAATAAATCCGGGGCCCCTCTCATGCCCCCTGCAGTCCCTATGAAGAGTATGTATGGGCAGGATTTTTCTCTCTCCAGTTTCTGCAAACCCCGGGGACTCAGTCTGCTTTCATTTTTGTTATTTCATTTTCATGTTTCATGTTGCCCCCATCTTTTCTGTCCATTAGGGTTTTCTTTTCCCAAACATTTTTATGGCTTATATCCCCCTGAAACAGTGTCATAGGGCCCTTTTTTCTAACAGTTTTACTCCTACTCACTACTTGAAGACTGACCGAGAGTAACTATAGTAACGGTATATATTGAGCTCTTATCATATATCAGGCACTTTGCTAAGTGCTTTTATATATTATCTGACTTAAACCTCACAACACAATCAGGTATATGTTGTTATTTTCATTTTATAGACGAGGAAGCAGGCAGAGAGGTTAAATAACTTGCCCAGTTTCACACACTTAGGTGAAACCCAAATCTGAGTAGGAACCCAAATCTGAACTATTCCAAGTCATAGAATCCTGCAATATACACTGTACCGTAAAGCTCCAACGGTTACCAAGTGCTAATGGTCATGGTCCATGACCTAATGTTTCTTGATTTCCTTCTGAGGTGGCAGCTGGAGGCATCTCCCCTTCTATTCTGTCCTCTTGAAAGCCAAGCTCTCTAATCTCTTCCCTGTTTTCGAACACTACCTTTATTAGAATCACCTGGGACCCCACTTCAACCTGCTGAATCAAAATCTTGATTGTGGCAGTTTAATTTTTTTAATAGCCCCCCAAGTGATTCTGATTAGCAGTCATTTAGGGATCACTGGTACTTATTTCTTCCACCATGACTTCCCTTTAAGCCCAGAAGATATACTCAACAGAGTAGTTGATTTTTGCCCTTTTGTTTCACAGAGGCTGTTTGAATCTCAGAATCTACAATCCTTCATAACATCCAGGTCACTAGATTTCGGTTCTGTAGAGAATGATTGTGAATGATGCCTGTCCAAACCAACAATACTATAATGATTGAATCATACATATTCTGTGATAGTCTCAAAAGCTTAATTCCCAAACTTCCATGAATCGTCAAATTTTGTGAGACCACAGTAGCAGCATGTCTTAAGTTATTTCATGGCTCGTTGGTCTGTCACCTGTTCTACACACCCAAAAGGTTTATGTGGCCTTAGAAGTTACGAAGCTTACATATTTCTCTCTTAGAAATTCATGGTATACATTTGCATACTGAAGTACTCTTACAAGTTTTTCAGTTAAAAAATTCTTTTTGTTTTGTTTAACTTGGCAGTTCACAAACTGGAATGTCTTTTATTCGTGTCTTTTATCCGTGTAATTCTGTTAAGTAGCCAGTGTGAAACACTCAGTGCTCTGTAGGTAGAATTTTCTGTTTTTCATTCGAAAAGGGGGAATAATATCTACTTCATATAGGGTGGTTTTGAGGATGAAATGGGAGTTAAGAGGTCAGTGTTGAGCAGTTAACTAGGCTACTTGCTACCTACGTAAGTGCCTTGCTACTATATACCAGCCTCAGCAAAATAGAAAACTTACTCTGTCATCAACCTTTGGGTCACTCTTGATAGACACAGGCTTTGACTAATCAAATCTATGAGTTTCCAGTCATAAAAAGGAATGATATACTGCCATTTGCAGCAACATGGGTGGACCTAGAGAATATTGTGCTTAGAGAAATAAGTCAGACAGAGAAAGACAGATACTATATGATATCACTTATATGTGGAATCTAAAATATAATACAAATGAATGTATATGCAAAACAGAAACAGACTCACAGAAACAAACTTGTGGCTACCAGAGGGGAAGGGGGAGGGACAATTAGGGGTATGGGATGAACAAATACAAACTACTGTATATAAAATAGATAAGCTTAAAAAAACTTTTTTAATAAATAAAATAAAATAGATAAGCAACAAGGGTATACTGTATAGCACAGGGAATTATAGACATTATGTTGTAATAATCTGTAATATAATGTAACCTGCAAAAATACTGAATCACTATGCTGTACACCTGTAACTAATACAATATTGTAAATCAACTATACTTCAATTTTTAAAAATCATATTAGAAAAGGAATAATTTTTTAAGAAAAAAATAAAAATTTCTAATTTCACGGTAATGTGAAAAACCAGAAGAATATAAAAAAGAAAAATTTTAGGTCATCCATAGTCCCACAATCTAGATATAAACACTGTTAACATTTTGTTGTATTTTCATCCAGTTTTTGTAATATGTAAAATTGGAATCAATATAGCATTAAAAGTGTATTTTCCTATTTAAAAAAAACCAAATCTATGAATTTCAAAATTGGACTGTATTTTTAAATACCTATACAATAAGGGCTCCAAAAATTTTAAACTTACATATTTTCTGGAATTTTCAATATGGCTAGGAAAATTTTAGATTGACATCTATATATAATTATTGGTAGATTATAAATACACAAATTCTTTTTGGTTGAATGAATGAATGAATGAATCTTATTTGGGCTTATTAAATGTACTTCCAAAATACACTTGTCATTAAACTATTTGCTTTTTAAAACATCTTGATCTGTTGGCAGAAGTTACTTTTGATCTCTCTACTACCAAGATTAAACATCTTAGTACTCGTATAATAGGAAAGACTTGTATCTGCTCTTCTGCTGCCTGACTCCTCAGGATCTGAGCTTAGTATACTTTTCAAGCTGTGCTTGTCTAATTCCTTAGCATTCGGAAGTAGCTCTTAGCCGATTCCTTCCTATTCCCGTCGCTGTTCCTTTCACTGCAGGGTCACTATCTGAAACAGCCTACCAGTTGTCAGAACAGGGAAGGTATTCCTTTTTTAAGTTGATTAATTACTAAAAGACTCACTAAAATCACTGGAAGTTATTGACTAGTAACTCTGTTTAATTGTAGCGTATCAAGCAGAAACTGAAGTACCCTGGAGCAACACAGAAACCTGCATTTCTGTTTCTCAGTGCCTGACTCTTGGTATCTTTGTTCCTCTTTCTTAAAGCAGTGTGTATTTCTTGAACAACTACTGTGTTCAAATTGGTATTCAGTTTTTGCAAGTATAAATGATATATGGACAAATGAGAATCTTTTTTTTTTTTTTTTTCGGTATGCGGGCCTCTCACTGTTGTGGCCTCTCCCGTCGTGGAGCACAGGCTCCGGACGCGCAGGCTCAGCGGCCATGGCTCACAGGCCTAGCTGCTCTGCGGCATGTGGGATCTTCCCAGACCGGGGCATGAACCCGTGTCCCCTGCATCGGCAGGCGGACTCTCAACTACTGCGCCACCAGGGAAGCCCGATAAATGAGAATCTTGAAAGGTCTTGGATTAATTTCTAAAGAAGATAGAAAATTTGTATTAAGTTCCCATTTTTATTAAACTGTTTTATTGCTAAAGCTTCAGAGAAATAAGGTATGGATAATGTTTATGAGTCTTACATATCAGTTTTTCTAAAACTTTCTTAATATGTAGCCATTTTTTCAAAGGCAAATTGTGTCTCACAGATCCCCAGTATTAATTTAGTATATAAATTAATGTATCTGTTTTAACCTGTTTTAATGTAACAAATAGGAGTAAACATAAAACTAGACATAAATTTCACAGAGTTATCACTCTTAGGCAACTGTAAATGATTTTACAAATTTAAAACAAACCTTAAGACCAATTACATTCAAATTGGCAACATACATTTACAGTGCTAGGTGATGATGTCTATAATGCCAACTGCTGTGCTCTAAATTCTTTTTTATTGAGGTAAAAATCACATAATAGAAAATCCACCATTTTGAAAATATATAATTCAGTGGCTTCCAGTATATTCACAGTGTTGTTCAACCATTAGCACTATCTAATTCCGGAACATTTTCATCACCCCAAAAAGAAACTCTATACCCATTAAGAAGTTTCTCTAAGTTCTGTTTTGAGTTCAACATGCCGGTACTATTGTGTGCCATTTGATGACCCAGTTCTCCCTCCATTTTTTGCAGGGGAAGCATTCATTCATACTGTAACTTGGCCTTCACTTGGTAGAATGCATCATTTACATATTAAGCCTACCTCTGCTCTTTTTTTATTAGCCCTCAATTATTCAAGTAGAACTGCTTGACCCAAGTATATCCTTAACCAAGTACATGAGCACCAAAATCATGAGGTAGTACTTGATACTAAGGTGGTTAGGCAGATGATCCAAAATAGGCTTATATTATTTTACAAACAATCTTAAAAGGGAAAGTACATCACTAAAATTCTCCTAGAGCACTTATGGACAACTGAGACTATATCTGAGGATCCCAAATTGAAGAACACTGGTTTATGTAATCGCTGAGGTCTTGTGTGTACTTAATGAGAATGAGGAGCATGGGCATCTTAAGTCTCTTATTACACTTGAAATTTTTTAAGATAATTGCCCTGCAGTGTGAAAATAATTTTTGGGAAAGTCTTATTCCTGTCTCATTTTGGTGAAAACAAACTTTTTATTTACATAATTTTGCTCACTGGAAGCATGAAAAATATTTTCTCCCTTTTGGAAACTTCAAATTGATAATAAAATGAAATTTCATTTTTTGCCCTTCTGATTATTATTTTGTTCCGTATATATTCTTTGTAACTAGATATAGATTTTCCTGTAGAATGTGCACATGATTTTCAAGCAGTAACTTATTTTCAGATTTTAAAATTTGCTTTAGAGAAATTACTTCCAACAATTGAGCCGTATTTTTTATGCAAAAGTTGAGTCAGATTCTTATAAAATAATTGTAGGGGCTTCCCTGGTGGCGCAGTGGTTGAGAGTCCGCCTGCCGATGCAGGGGACACGAGTTCGTGCCCCAGTCTGGGAAGATCCCACATGCCGCAGAGCGGCTGGGCCTGTGAGCCATGGCCGCTGAGCCTGCGCATCTGGAGCCTGTGTTTCTCAACGGGAGAGGCCACAACAGTGAGAGGCTCGCGTACCGCAAAAAAATAAAACTAAAAAAATAAATAATTGTAATATGAACTATCTTTAGATATTTATGAATAATTTTTCAACATTGTATCAGGAAAACAGCATCACCAAAACAGACAACTTTTTTTTTAAACTTATACTACGCAAAAAGATTAAGTGTGACAGAGTGGCAAAATATGAGGCTAAAGAGACCAAATCATGACATGCCTTATGAACTAAGTTAATGAGATTTAACTTTATTCTGAAAACCAAGAAGTCACTGAAGGATTTTTAAAAATATAATTAGCAAACATTTCCTAATCTTTTATATTTTGTCTGAACTTATCTTAGCATTTGTGTTAAGAAAATCATATTTTTAGATGTACCCTGAATTTTGTCATATATTTGAGAAGTAATTAGTTACCAGCCTCTTCCATAACTAAAATGTCTTTGCTAATGGGGGTAGACCTTTTCAGATGTTAAGCTGATCTTTACACAGCTAAATCTGTAGTTAAATCTAGCCCTTGGTGGCCAGAATGTGCTGTTTGAAAATTTGGCAGAGAAGTTAATCAAATATGTTTAAGTCCATTAATCCTTAATCGTATTTTAAAAGTAATAATAAAAATAATTGGTCACCTTCAGAGGGTGATAGGAAACCAATTCATTATCTTGAAAACTGGTAAAGGAAAAGAATCAAGTATTACCCCTGCCTTTTCTAAGTGAACGGAGCCAGTAGATAACCAAATAGTAGATGAGGGGTGGAATCGCTTTATAAATGTATTCCAACTAATAAGTGAAAAAGAAATTGTAGAATTAAAGTATCACCATTTTATAATCCCCACTGACAGTGGCAGTAATTATCAGTGGCTCCTAACATCACAGAAGAGAGATAATTAGGCGTTATGTGCGTCCTGTCTTGCCACAGGGGGACAGAGCCTGAGTCTAATCCAGTCTCTGGATCCATCTGTCAATTTTTCGGAAATACCAAGGAACAGGAACATGCTGAACTGCACCAAGAATATGCAATTGGCAAAACCCAAACCTGGGGAACTCTATAGATTCCTGTTCTCTAGAGCAGCTGGGTTCTTCAGTAGACACATTATATGTAAATGAAAGGGAAGCTGGGGAACCCTGTGGATTGAAAGAGACCTAGAAGACACCAAATTTTTTTTTTTTTAATGGGGAGAACTAAACTGTAGTGTCTAGGGAATTAACAAAAAACGGAAAATGGCAAGGGAGTGATTAATGTAAAAGCAGGATAATGGTACATAACAGCAGGAGAAGGAAGGTGTGATTGGGATGGGGCTTCTGGGGTGGTTGGCAAAGTTCTATTTCTGGACGTGACCGATGTTCACCTTAGAATAGTTTATTAGGTCATCATCGCAATGTTGGAGAAGATGTACAAGTAGCAAATAGTAGTCCTAAGTATTTCTTGGTAAGTAAGATAAACGAGGTAGTTTGTAAGTCCTGCATGAAAGTGGAACAGGGCTTCCCAAAATGACGCTTTCTGTCAACTGCAGGAGCAGTTGTCAAATATTTTGGTCTCAGGACCACTTTACACTAAGATTATTGAGGACTACAAAGAGCTTTCATCTATGTGGTTTATATTTATCAGATTAGAAATTAAAGCAAAATTTTTAGAGTGTGTATTTAATTCATTTAATACAATAATCATAACTTGTAAACATTTTAAATTTTTTATTAAAGTATAATTGACATACATTATATATGGTTTTAAGTGTACAACATAATGATATATTTATATATTGTGAAATGATCACCACAATAAGTCTAGTTAACATCTGTCACCATGTACAAACTGGAAGTTTGTGCCTTTTGACTCCCTTTACCCATTTCACCCACCCCCAGCCTCTGGCAGCCACCAGTATGTCCTCTGTATCGGTGAGCTTGGCATTTTTTTTGTTTGTTTGTTTCTTTCTTTCTTTGTTTTAGATTCCACATATAAGTGAGATGATACGGTATTTGTCTTTCTCTATCTGGCTTATTTCACCCAGCATAATCCCTCAGCGTCCATCCATGTTGTCGCAAATGGCAAGATTTCATTCTTTTTTATAGCTGAGTAGTATTCCTCTGTGTGTGTGTGTATCATATTTTGTAAATAATGCTGCAGAGAACATGAGGGTGCATATATTTTTTCAATTTAGTGTTTTTGTTTTCTTCAGCTAAATATCCAGAAGTGGAATTGCTAGATCATATGGTAGTTTTATTTTTAATTTTTTAAGGAGCCTCCACACTGTTCTCCATAGTGTTTGTACCAACTTACATTCTTATCAACAGTGAAGAAGGGTTCCCCTTTCTCCTCATCCTCTCCACAACCTCACTTGCTATTTATTTATTTATGTGTTATTTATTTATTTAGATAATAGCCATTCTAACAGGTGTGAGGTGATATCTCATTGTGGTTTTGATTTGCATTTCCCTGATGATTAGTGATGTTGAGCATCTTTTCACGTGTCTGTTGGCCATCTGTATGTCTTCTTTGGGAAAATGTCTATTCTGGTCCTTTACCCATTTTTAAAATGGATTGTTTGGTTTGTTGCTATTGAGTTGTATGAGTTATAAACATTTTTATGAAAAAATGTCCCAAAACACAAAAATTTAGTAAAGTAGCATTGTTCTGTATTTATTTCTAAATCTCTTTAATGCCTTGCTTAATAGAGTACACCCAGATTCTCATATTTACTTCTGCATTCAGTCTGTTAGCATACATTGTTTTGGTTGAAATGTGTTTTAAAAAAATCCAGCCTCACACAGGTAAGCAGTTGGAAAAGGGAGGAATATTTTAATAACCTTTTCCGATAATTATGGATATTCTTCTTGGATACTTCTTTGACAAGTAGTAGTTTCATGGAGATTAGTTGCAGTATGGAATCTGAAACCGGGTCTGAACTTTCCTTGCTCTGTTATGTGAAAACCCATTGGTATGCAAGAGAAATGTTTTGTGCATACTTCCCATTCATCACATAGAATATTTTTTAAAGTGCCCTCAAGGTTGAGATTTCATAAAAATAATTATTTTTCTGTTCCCTCCATCAAGGGTGTTCTTAAGTGAAACTGTCTTTTTTTTTCCCCCCAATAAGTGTGTGGCAGTGAAGAATACAATGACTACTAGTACACTCTGATGCCACTGCCTTGGTTTGTACTAAGTTACCAGCAATTTTATCCACCATTGCCTTTGTGCACCATTTGTGCAAATGTCAATACAGTGAAAAAGGTAAATAATGTCCTAGTATTATTATGAAGATAGCTTGGATCTTATAGACCTCCTGAGAGAGTCTCAGTAACCCCCAGAGGTCCATGAATCATAGTGTGAGAAACACTGAACTGGGAAACTTTGTGGATTCTCACTGGCTGTAATATTCAGCACTCGTCTTTGTCATTTTTTGAGAAAGATATGAAAATTTATCTTGTGTTTTCAAGAATTGGTACACAACGTGGCTTTCCTAGGCTTGTCAGTAATTAAGTACTTGATAATTTATGGAAGTTCCTTTTTGGGCATCATCAATTGGATAAAATATTTAGGACTGGAGTGTTAATATGCTACAGTGGTTGACAGTATGTTTCAAAAGATTCTATTTCACATCATCTGTAAAATGTATAGGCCCTCATTCTTTGGGTTGCTGTAACTGAATACATTTCTTTCACAAGTGTTTGTTGCTCTGCTGTTTGAAGAAATAAGATTTTAAGGATATAAAAGCAGATTTTAGTAGTATCAGAGGGTGAGTAATTTTATTAAACATACACAGTATTCTTTATTTACTTCCCTTGAGGGTAACTAAATACAAAATCCTATTTCTTTCCTACAGTTTTTCCTCCCGTGAGGGTGGGACTAGAGATGAGTTCTCCTTTTCTCCCCAAATATCACACATTTAAAAGGCATTCTGCTATAAAAAGCAATTATTTATTGACAATTTGCTATATGAACAATACTGTTAAATATCGTGGGAAGATAAGTTATAAACTCATTAAACAGTTAATAAATAGGCAGCATATAGTTGAAGTGTAAAAATGTGTGTTGCTGAGTTCAGAGTTGTACTAAAGAAATCAGTATGATCTGAATGTTTGGAATGGCTTCATGAAGGATTTAAGATGAGTCAGTAAGGCTAGTAGAAAAGGGAAATGCTATAGACAGAATATATCTGGATTTCAGCAAAGCACTGGATGAAATCAGGATATCCTCATAGACATTAGGTAATTGGCTGAAATGTAAAATTTAATACAGTCTCAAATATTTGTTGAATCACTGAATAACTAGTTGAATGGCCATACACAAGCATGCTAAACAATGAGTCATTGACAGCTAGGAACAGGGTCTCTGTTATGGCTCAGGGCTCTGACCATGGGCTTATCCTGTTCAGTACTTTTATTAGCAACTTAGATAAGGACATCCATTCAGTATGCATTTATTGAATATCGCCTGTGAGTTATATTCCAACATGCTCTCAGAACTCAAAAATAACAAACATATATCCTATCCTTTAATCTCAACGGATAATAAAAGAAGCGATCATATAAACAAATAGCTGCTGTAATAAAAGTTTAATGGGCTGCTTATATACAGAGTGAACGGGTAAACTGTATGATAACAGGAGCTCAAAAGATCTCAATAGACTAGAGAAATTCTCCAAGCGTGACAAGGTAAGTTTATATAGATCAATGCATGATCCTACATGTAGGTATAGAAAAGCTACATAGGTATAAAATGGGAGAGATATAGTTTAAACACATGTTTGAAGAAAAGAGGACTCCTGAAATTTCTAGCAATGTGGCAGAGTACATTACTTGAAAATTCTTCTGTATAACACCTAGAAATGCTTAGTAAAGTATTAAAGTAATTCCTTTCAAATACGTAGTTGACCTTAGCCCAAAAAAAATTCCTTGGGAGCAAAAATGAGTAGGAAGGGACTTCCCTGGTGGTCCAGTGGTTAAGACCCCGAGCTTCCACTGCAGGGGGCACGGGTTCCATCCCTGGTCAGGGAACTAAGATCCCGCATGCCAAAAAAAATAATAAGTAGAAAGATAGAGTTGCATAAGTGGATCCTGTTGAATTTGAATAAGCATTGACAAGCTTGCAAGAAATAAGGGAAATCTCCAGGTCCTCCACCCCTATCGATTAATTTAAATGAACCCATTCTAACTGGAGTGTGGGGAGTCAGTAGTGAAGCAGAAGTGGCTCTAGGGTCAAATCCCGAAACTAAACACTTGTGCCCACTGCAAAGTAAGGAATCTAAAGCTGAAACTTCCACATTAATCCAGGACCCTAGAAAGCAATCGGAGTTGTTACCATTCCCTTGCCACTAGCAGAAACAGGAAAACGTAGGTATTCAGGATTTCCACAGCTTTATATCAGCCAATTGTGAATTTATATTATCCCCCCACATGGGAAAAGCCCCCATAAGTGAGGTTGAGCAGAAACTGTAAGAGCAGATTTAGATATTACATCCCCTATCATGCCCCCTCACACATACATACCAGATACTTCAGATATTGGAAAATCATCAAATGCAGAATAAAAAATTAATTAAACTATCTATGAAATGCTTAACAAAATAATGAATTTTTTTAAAGAACAAAACGTGACCATCAAAAATGATGAGGCACATTTGAAAAAAAGTCAAGTAGAATATAAGTTGAAAATATAATCGTTGAAATTTTAAACCCAGTGAATAGGTTAGCATGTTAGACAGTGAGGAAGAGTGTTAAAGAACTGGAAGATCTAAAGATGTTGTTCAGAATACAGCACAGGGAAACAAGGACAGGAAAAGTGTGAAATATGAAGGGTCAAGAGACATGGAGGATAGAATATTTAACATACCTACAAAGAATGAAGGAAAGACAAATATTTGAAGAATGCTGGCTGAGAATTTTCTGAAACAAGTTAAAGTTGCTTTGCATATAAAACAAGATACATTTTTTTAAAATCACACCTACACATGTAGTAAAGCTACATTCTCAGAAAGAAAGTAGCTAAATTCTCAGAAAGAAAACATCACCTACAAAGAAAAATCATGCTGATAGAGACATCTCAACAGCAATCTAGAACCCAAAAAATAGTACAGAGAGAAATCAATATCAGAATTGTGTACACAACAAAATAATTTTTCAAGAATGAAGACATTCTTAGTCGTTTTTAGATAAAGAAAAGTTGAGTTTACCATCAGCAAATCTTTACTTAAGGAACTTTTAAGAAGCATACACTTAAAGAAGGAAAATACCCTAGAATAAGGGTAGTGGGAAGTAAAGCACAGCCAAGAAGTTGGCAAACATAAGTAAATCTAAACAAACATTATATGAAATGACAGTAGTGTCTAATTTTTAGGGCTAAAAATACACAACCAGTCAATCAACTATACTCCAATAGAATTAAACAATAAGAAAAAATAAAAATATGAAACCAAAGTAATGGGCAATAACAGACCAACACAGGAGAGAACTGATCATAGTTTATGTTCTAAGGGCATTGTTTTCTTCAGGATGGGGGATAAAATACTGCTAACTTTCGGCTTTATTAAGAATGTGAGGTTACTAGTATTGGGGTGGGGTTGGGGGGCGGAATTCAAGAATTAGCAAACCAAAAAAAATTTTTTAATCCAAAAAAGGTCAAGGAAAGAAAAACAGAGAAAAAGAGGACAAACACAGCACAAAGGAAGAGTCCATAGTAATAACATAGAGAAATAAAGCTTGACCACCACCACCCCCAACATAACAAACAAACCATGCAAGATAGTCACTTCCAACTGGCCTTTAGATCTAAAGTTAAAAGTAAAAGAAACCAGGACTTCCCTGGTAGCACAGGGGTTAAGAATCCACCTGCCAAGGCAGGGGACACGGGTTGGAGCCCTGGTCCGGGAAGATGCCACATGCCACAGAGCAACTAAGCCCGTGCGCCACAACTACTGAGCCTGCGCTCTAGAGCTCGCAAGCCACAGCTACTGAGCCCGCGTGCCACAACTACTGAAGCCCGCGTGCCACAACTACTGAAGCCCGCGTGCTTAGAGCCCACGCTTCACAGCAAGAGAAGCCACTACAATGAGAAGCCCGCACACTGCAACAAAGAGTAGCCCCACTCACCACAACTAGAGAAAGCCCGCATGCAGCAACAAAGACCCAATGCAGCCATAAATAAATAAGTAAATGATGCTTGGATTTTAAAATTTAAAAAGTAAAAGAAACCAACATTTAAAAGATAACGTAGGGCTTCCCTGGTGATGCAGTGGTTGAGAGTCCGCCTGCCGATGCACGGGACACGGGTTCGTGCCCCGGTCTGGGAAGAGCCCACATGCCACGGAGCGGCTAGGCCTGTGGGCCATGGGTGCTGAGCCTGTGCTCTGCAACGGGAGAGGCCGCAACAGTGAGATGCCCACGTACCGCAAAAAAAAAAAAAAAAGACAAGCAAAACACTAATCATAAAGGAAACTAATGATAAATTGTACTGTATTAGAATTAAGAACTTCTCTTCATCAAAAGACATCATTAAGAGTAACAATACAATCTACAAAGTGGGAGGCAAGATTTATACACATAACTGGCAAAAACTTTAGAGATCAAAATAGTCACTAAATAGCAAACAGACCCAGCTCCTAACTTGTATGCACCTCATGAAATGGCTTCAGAATATATAAAGTAAAACCTGATAAGTATAGGGCAAAACCACAAATCCACTATCGTAGTTAAAAATCACTCAGTCATTGATTGGACAAGGAGCCAGAAAGAATAAAGCTACAAAAGATTTTAACACAAATTACAGGGTGGATCTGATGGACAGCACATTCTTGTCAAGCACACATGGGACATCTGCAGAAATGAACAAGAAACAAAAAACTAAAGTATGAATAGTAAGCAGATCCTATAAGCACAGAAGAAGAGTGAGTGATGGATCTGAAAGCCAGAGACCGGAAGGTTTGCATTGAGGGGTAATGGAAAGTAGATAGGTGCATTTGAAGTCAGATAGTTTACCAACTTTGTAATATGGATCACCCCAATATATTGATCTAAAAGTGAAGTCTAACTCTCACTTAGAAGCAGGACACCTAACACCATACACAAAAATAAACTCAAAATGGATTAAAGACCTAAATGTAAGGCCAGACACTATAAAACTCTTAGAGGAAAACAAAACACTCTATGACATAAATCACAGCAAGATCCTTTTTGACCCACCTCCTAGAGAAATGGAAATAAAAACAAAAATAAATGGGACCTAATGAAACTTACAAGCTTTTGCACAGCAAAGGAAACCATAAACAAGATGAAAAGACAACCCTCAGAATGGGAAAAAATATTTGCAAATGAAGCAACTGACAAAGGATTAATGTCCAAAATTTACAAGCAGCTCATGCAGCTCAATATCAAAAAACCCAATCCAAAAATGGTCAGAAGACCTAAATAGACATTTCTCCAAAGAAGATATACAGATTGCCAACAAGCAAATGAAAGGATGCTCAACATCACTAATCATTAGAGAAACGCAAATCAAAACTACAATGAGGGCTTCCCTGGTGGTGCAGTGGTTAAGAACCCACCTGCCAATGCAGGGAACACGGGTTCAAGCCCTGGTCCCGGAAGATCCCACCTGCCACGGAGCAACTAAGCCCGTGTGCCACAACTACTGAGTCTGTGCTCTGGAGCCCGTGAGCCACAACTACTGAAGCCAGCACACCCTAGAGCCCGTGCTCCACAACAGAAGCCACCGCGATGAGAAGCCCACGCACCGCAATTAGAGAAAGCCTGCGTTCAGCAACGAAGACCCAACGCAACCAAAAATAAATAAAAATAATAAATTAATTTTTTTTTTTTTTTAAAAAAGAGGGCTTCCCTGGTGGCGCAGTGGTTGGGAGTCCGCCTGCCGATGCAGGGGACACGGGTTCATGCCCCGGTCTGGGAAGATCCCACATGCCGCAGAGTGGCTAGGCCTGTGAGCCCTGGCCGCTGAGCCTGTGCGTCCGGAGCCTGTGCTCCGCAACGGGAGAGGCCACAACAGAGAGGCCCGCGTACCGCAAAAAAAAGCAAACATTTTAGGTAGGTGGGTTTGTTTTTGACTTAGTTCACAGCCCTACCCTGAAATATTTCAGAATCCAGTGGGCTGAATGGATCTGAAATTATTTCATTTCCTTAGAAGTAGTTTCTTTAATCTTATTTGTTTCACGGGCTTTTAAGGACATTTTCAAAGGAACACTTGTCCGAAGATTTAATTATCATTAGTACCATTCATCAAAGGAATATATCATGTTCCTAAATTATATGAGCTGATTTTTGTTCTCCTAAAGAGGAGTACATTGTTCTCCCCATCAAATAAGTAAAATTTGTTAGTGAGGTTATGCTGAGAAGTTTAGGTTACATCATGTCTCTTTCTGGGATTATTTCTATTGTTTTCATTTCAGCTGCTGGATTGTCAGTTTCATGTTACCTTGATCAGTTTGCAAATGTTGCATGGACTTTCTTTGGCTGAATTCAGTTTGAAGTATCTTGCAATATACCATTGTTAATTTCAAAAAACAGCATTAGAAGGATGAATTAAATATATTACATATAGTATATACACATTTATCCCTATTTCTTTTTCAGTAGTCTTTCTTTAACTCATAAAATTTACATTTACCTTTTACTTTTTTAAAAATGAGAATAACTTCCAATGGGATTTTAATATTCTGCCTTAAATTTTTATAGAAAATGAGACACATATTAGTGTATAGCACAGGGATTAACACATACCCGGTACCCAGAAAAATGATAGTCTTTCCCTTTGAGGACTTAATGTATATCGTCTTATTCATAGCAAATCCTTGTTAAGAATCATAAGTAGATGTGCTTACCTCTTTGGTCAACTCCCTCCCTTTCTAAACGTGTTATTTCATTTTTTCACCTCTCTATGAGACCTACCTTAACTACCCTATTGCATGCTGCATCCTGCCCCCATCCCCATATATACTCTCTTATTCGTCACCTTGTTCTGTTTTTTTCCCGTAGTATTTACCACCTTCTAACATACCCTATAATTCATTCATTCTGTTTATTATGATTTGTCTTCCCTCACTGTAATGTCAGCTCCGAGAGGGCAGGTGTCTTTGTTTTTTCACTGATATGTTTCAAACATTTAGAATGGTGCTCAGATATTTGTTGTAAAATGAATGCCCCTGTTTCCTATATGATGGAATAGAGACCTTCAAGAGTTAGGGAACTTTCAGTGTCACATAAATAATCTAAAGCAGAGCTGCACATAAAACCACCAACTAAATGTAGATATAGTGAACAGAGTAGAGGTTACCAGAAAGGAGGTCAAGGTGAGGAGAGCAAAATGAGTAAAGGGAATCAACTGTATGGTGATGGGTGGAAACTAAATTTGTGGTGAGCACGCTGTAGAGTATACAGAAGTAGAAATACAATGTATACATGAAACTTACCTAATGTTATAACTCAGTGTTACTTTAATAAAAATAAATCTTAAAAAAACCAATTATTCATATCTTTATATACTATTACACACATGCATGCACACCACCAGTTAAAACCATCCTTTCTTTTCATTGTCTGCCATTCTGCCTATTTAGTTAAAACATCGATGCAGCTTGTCAGTATCTGGTCACACTTGGAGAAGCCTGTAACCATATAGGTGTGTTATCAGCTGTTTTGTTATTGAGGGTCTCCAGCTACTGCTAATGTTTTTTCAGAGCCTCATGTTGTCAGCCCAGTATTTTTGGAAAATTACGTTTAAGGAGTATGGTATTTGTGGTACTAGAACTTACAGTAAGGTCATGTATTAATTATGAGTATAGTTAAATATGAGTCCTGTGGTTATGTTGACTGTGAAAGAGAAGATCCTGTGCTGTTTAAACAGTGGGAATCCCTACTGGGATGATGGAGACATAATAGTTCAAGATAGGAGTGATTATCAATAACCCAACCCAGTCTCAACAAATTTAAATAAAGATCATCCAGTACCATCCCTACATTGTTAGAAAGTTCCTCCTTGGTATTAGTGACCTGTTTAGCAGATGTCTCTTCTCTTCTAGAATATCAAGTGCATTTGGCCTCTTTCTTTTCTAAGAATTTAACTCAGGATGTGAGAGATGGTAAAATACCTGTAGTCATTTCCTACAAGTTTGCGAATGAAGACATTAGGGCTGTTCAAAAATAACTTCATTGGTATGTTGCACACACTAGTTTTTTGCTGTTGTAGCACGTTTTGTTAGTTGCATATGTGGCAACAAATCTGCTAAAATTTACTGTAAACTCTGTTCTTCAGGTGGTGGGGTGCTTTATTAAGAAAATGAAGACAAACGCATGATTAAGCTGAAGAAACTTACAGAGAAGATATTTTCGATTGTCAACGTGCACCAGAATTGTATTCCCATTTTTGAAGGAGAGCAGAACGCCAGAGATGCTATATAAAATAGAAGGCTCATAAGGCAAACCAAGTTACATTTTGCTGACCTTTCCCATATAGACATATTTTTGAGTGGTGAGGGATGATTTAGAAGAGTAACACCAAGTTATTTAACATGAGCATTACTTTGAAATGACCTTATAAATCTAACTTTTGAAGATTTTTCCTGTATACATCCTCTAGCAGAATATTTTATACCAGATAGATACAGTATGGATTCTAATTTATATCTTCAGAGAACCACTGTCAATTACATCGTCTCTGAATGATAGTGTTATAATGCCTGTGTATTAAACTAGAGAATTTTAACCGTTTTATTGCCCTGTCAAGTGGACCAGCAGGGTGAAAGCTAGGATATGAAATGGCATGTTTTATGATAAAACATTGGTTAGTAAACTAGACAATATTAAGATAAAATTTGGGGAAGAATAGTAGGAATTTTTATAAATTGACAAATTAGATTTGTTTTTAATAGACTGTATTTTGTAATATACTTTGCTTTTTTTTTTTTTTTTTTTTTTTACCCAGCCGCTCCGCGGCATGTGGGACCTTCCCGGACCGGGGCACGAACCCGTGTCCCCCGCATCGGCAGGTGGACTCCCAACCACTACGCCACCAGGGAAGCCCTATACTTTACTTTTTAGAGCAGTTTTAAGTTTACAGAAAAATTGAGTGGAAAGTGCAGAGTTCCCATATACCTCCTTATCCTCAAGACAGTTTCCTCTGTTACTAACGTCTTGCATTACTGTGCTGTATTACAATTGATGCGCCAGTACTGGTACATTATTATCGTACTAACTGAAGTACACTCTGTGTTGTATGTTCTATGGGTTTTGACAAATGTGTAAGGGCATGTATTCATCATTAAACTATCATACAGAGTAGTTTCACTACCCTAAACATCCTCTGGGCTTTTCATCCTTTCTTCCCCTTCAAACTCTTGGTAACCACTGTGCTTTTTGCTGTTTCTGTAGTTTTGCCTTTTCCAGAAATTTGCATAGTTGGAATCATACAGTATGTAGCCCTTTCAGAGTGGCTTCTTTCACTTAGTAATAATGCATTTAAGGTTCCTCCATGTCTTTTTCAGCTTGATAGCTCATTTCTTTTTAGCAATGGTTAATATCCCATTTTCTGGATGTACCACAGTTTATTTTTCAATGCACCTGTTGAAGGACATCTTGGTTGCCTCCAGGTGTTGGCAGTTCTGTATAAACTTGCTGTGAACACTCATGAGCAGGGTTTTGTCTGTAGATGTAAGTTTTCAACTCATTTGGGTAAATACCGAGCAGCTCAGTTGCTGGATGCTATGGTAAGAGTATGTTTAGTTTTGTAGGAAACTGCCAAACTGTCCTCCCAAGTGGCTGCACCATTTTGCCTTCCCACCAGCAATGAGTTGAGAGTTCCTGTTGCTCCACGTCCTTGCCAGTAATTGGTGTTTTCAGTGTTTTGTTTTTTAGCCATTCTCTTAGGTGTGTTGTAGTACCTCACTGTTGTGTTTTTTGTTTCTTTGTTTGTTTTGTTGGGGTTTTTTGCGGTACGCGGGCCTCTCACTGTTGTGGCCTCTCCCGTTGCGGAGCACAGGCACCGGACACGCAGGCTCAGCGGCCATGGCTCTCGGGCCCAGCCGTTCCGCGGCATGTGGAATCTTCCCAGACCCAGGCACGAACCCGTGTCCCCTTCATTGGCAGGCGGACTCTCAACCACTGCGCCACCAGGGAAGCCCTCACTGTTGTTTTAACTTGCATTTCCCTGATAATGTACAATGTTAAGCATCTTTTCATATGCTTATTTGCCATCTACTTTGGTGAGGTGTCTGTTCAGATCCTTTGCCAGATTTTAAATTGGGTTGTTACTGTAGAGTTTTAAGAGTTCTTTGTATATTTTGGATACCAGTCTTTTCTCAGATATATGTTTTGCAAAGATTGTCTACCAGTTTGGCTGGTCTTTTCATTCTCTTAAGCAAATTAGATTCAGTTTGTAACTGCAATTCCTTTCAGCCATGGAAACCGAAAGAACTAGTAACATTAAAAGAAGAGGGGAGGGCCTTCCCTGGTGGTGCCGTGGTTGAGAATCCGCCTGCCAGTGCAGGGGACACGGGTTCGAGCCCTGGTCTGGGAAGATCCCACATGCCGTGGAGCAGCTAAGCCCGTGTACCACAGCTACTGAGCCTGTGCTCTAGAGCCCGTGAGCCACAACTACTGAGCCCACGTGCTGCAGCTACTGAAATCCTCACGCCTTAGAGCCTGTGCTCTGCAACAAGAGAAGCCACCACAATGAGAAGCCCACGCACCACAATGAAAAGTAGCCCCCCGCTCACCACAACTAGAGAAAGCCTATGCACAGCAACAAAGACCCAACGCAGCCATAAATAAATAAATTTAAAAAAAAAAAAAAA
>NW_020173550.1:2223049-2272479 GCF_003031525.2 Neophocaena asiaeorientalis asiaeorientalis
TTTTTTTTTGGTACGCGGGCCTCTCACTCTTGTGGCCTCTCCCGTTGCGGAGCACAGGCTCCGGACGCGCAGGCTCAGCGGCCATGGCTCACGGGCCCAGCCGCTCCGCGGCATGTGGGACCTTCCCGGACCGGGGCACGAACCCGTGTCCCCCGCATCGGCAGGTGGACTCCCAACCACTACGCCACCAGGGAAGCCCTATACTTTACTTTTTAGAGCAGTTTTAAGTTTACAGAAAAATTGAGTGGAAAGTGCAGAGTTCCCATATACCTCCTTATCCTCAAGACAGTTTCCTCTGTTACTAACGTCTTGCATTACTGTGCTGTATTACAATTGATGCGCCAGTACTGGTACATTATTATCGTACTAACTGAAGTACACTCTGTGTTGTATGTTCTATGGGTTTTGACAAATGTGTAAGGGCATGTATTCATCATTAAACTATCATACAGAGTAGTTTCACTACCCTAAACATCCTCTGGGCTTTTCATCCTTTCTTCCCCTTCAAACTCTTGGTAACCACTGTGCTTTTTGCTGTTTCTGTAGTTTTGCCTTTTCCAGAAATTTGCATAGTTGGAATCATACAGTATGTAGCCCTTTCAGAGTGGCTTCTTTCACTTAGTAATAATGCATTTAAGGTTCCTCCATGTCTTTTTCAGCTTGATAGCTCATTTCTTTTTAGCAATGGTTAATATCCCATTTTCTGGATGTACCACAGTTTATTTTTCAATGCACCTGTTGAAGGACATCTTGGTTGCCTCCAGGTGTTGGCAGTTCTGTATAAACTTGCTGTGAACACTCATGAGCAGGGTTTTGTCTGTAGATGTAAGTTTTCAACTCATTTGGGTAAATACCGAGCAGCTCAGTTGCTGGATGCTATGGTAAGAGTATGTTTAGTTTTGTAGGAAACTGCCAAACTGTCCTCCCAAGTGGCTGCACCATTTTGCCTTCCCACCAGCAATGAGTTGAGAGTTCCTGTTGCTCCACGTCCTTGCCAGTAATTGGTGTTTTCAGTGTTTTGTTTTTTAGCCATTCTCTTAGGTGTGTTGTAGTACCTCACTGTTGTGTTTTTTGTTTCTTTGTTTGTTTTGTTGGGGTTTTTTGCGGTACGCGGGCCTCTCACTGTTGTGGCCTCTCCCGTTGCGGAGCACAGGCACCGGACACGCAGGCTCAGCGGCCATGGCTCTCGGGCCCAGCCGTTCCGCGGCATGTGGAATCTTCCCAGACCCAGGCACGAACCCGTGTCCCCTTCATTGGCAGGCGGACTCTCAACCACTGCGCCACCAGGGAAGCCCTCACTGTTGTTTTAACTTGCATTTCCCTGATAATGTACAATGTTAAGCATCTTTTCATATGCTTATTTGCCATCTACTTTGGTGAGGTGTCTGTTCAGATCCTTTGCCAGATTTTAAATTGGGTTGTTACTGTAGAGTTTTAAGAGTTCTTTGTATATTTTGGATACCAGTCTTTTCTCAGATATATGTTTTGCAAAGATTGTCTACCAGTTTGGCTGGTCTTTTCATTCTCTTAAGCAAATTAGATTCAGTTTGTAACTGCAATTCCTTTCAGCCATGGAAACCGAAAGAACTAGTAACATTAAAAGAAGAGGGGAGGGCCTTCCCTGGTGGTGCCGTGGTTGAGAATCCGCCTGCCAGTGCAGGGGACACGGGTTCGAGCCCTGGTCTGGGAAGATCCCACATGCCGTGGAGCAGCTAAGCCCGTGTACCACAGCTACTGAGCCTGTGCTCTAGAGCCCGTGAGCCACAACTACTGAGCCCACGTGCTGCAGCTACTGAAATCCTCACGCCTTAGAGCCTGTGCTCTGCAACAAGAGAAGCCACCACAATGAGAAGCCCACGCACCACAATGAAAAGTAGCCCCCCGCTCACCACAACTAGAGAAAGCCTATGCACAGCAACAAAGACCCAACGCAGCCATAAATAAATAAATTTAAAAAAAAAAAAAAAGAATGGGGGAAGCCCTACGATTCCTGAAGTTGTTTGAATACTCTCCCAGCCAGTTGCATTTATTTGGCTGTGCTATTAATAAAACAAGTATAGTGCTTGAACCTGAAATTCTTTTTATTTAGTCATTGGAAAACATAGTCATGAAGCTTGATGATTGGGGGCATCAGATAATTGATGATTGTGTGCCTCATCACTTTCTTTGCTCTATTATATGTATTTAATGGCACGTCTAATATTTTAATACGGTTCTGCATAAAATATCCCCAGTACTCTAAAGGTTGGATCTTGTACCGTATTGATATTTAAGAACATAAAATTGAAATAATAAATACACACTGACCCAACAGTATCCCTCTACAGTATAGCTTAAATGGTAAAGAACTCAAAGACAAATAGCTCTTGGAAACCAGGACTAAATGAAGTGAAAGACTATACAACTCTCCCATTTTGGTCCCTTTAATACTTAACCAATAAGCCATCACTTTCTGACCTTTAGAAGTCACTTGTTTGACCATACTTGCTATGTGGTAAAGAAAAAAAAAATTACTAAATTTGTAAGGAAAAATATATTATCAGTAGATAGTGTCATTCCAGTTTAAATTGTTAGAGATGTGATTTAACACTCTTAACAAGAGTATTGAACTATTACAGGATTTTTCTCCCTGCATAGACCTGCTTTTAAAAATGAGGTTTTAGGGAAATGATAATGTAGCAGAAAAGCTTATTTACAAGTATGATTGTTTCAAACTGCAAATTTGGGTTCCCACATGGCTAGGTGTTGACTTCCTTTTCTGAGGTGATCTACTTGGCCTTCATAATCTACTCTCTTACTCAGCCATTTTCATAGCAAAGTACATTGTTTTGGTCTTTTAATACTGTCAGCATGGCAAAATCAAGTTCCATAAAAGGCATTTGAGAGACAAACAACCTTTTTTATAAAGGAAGTGAAGGTGGCAAAAACCAAGTATGTTCTTTTTTTTTTCTTACTGGAACTCCATTTATAAATCATAGGATGCAGAATTTTTATGCCTGAAGTCTATTACAGCTTTTAAATGCTGTAAGTAACCATACTGTGCAGTATTCATTTCAAAGCTATCTTTTATGTTGCACAACTGCCTTTGTCCTTGGAATGTTAGTTTAAAATGATTTCATAGCTCTATAAAAAAAACTTTCCAAAGTTTAATGGAGAATGCTTACTTTGTCAGTTAAGGGCTTTTCTGTGAGCTACACTTCAACATGGATTTAGGTGAAATTGTCTTAACATGAGAATTCTGTCCTCGATGGCAGCAGGGATCTTGGTGATGACTTCCTCAGCATGACTTGTCCCTTGAGCCACTTTGCTTGATTAAGGCCTCGTTGCTCTCCATGGGTAGCTCAGTTGTCATCCTAGTATCTCCCTTCACCATCCTCCCAGAATTCCTTCGATATCACTTTCCGGTGTTGGAGTTCCCATTTGCTGCACTCCATGCTTATACCTTTTTATGGTATTACTCTTATTTTGGTGTGATGCGCATTCTTTAATAGAAGCACGGGTGATAAATTCTTGTGGCCTTATGTGCCTGAAATAGCTTTGTTCTGCCCTCCCACTTGATTACTTGTTTAACTAGGTAAACATTCTGTGTTGATCATTTCCCTTCAGAATCTTGCAGACATTGTTCTGTTGGCTTGCTGCTGAGTGTTGCTTTTGTGATGCCCAGAGCCATCTGATTCATGATCATTTATGTTTACCTGGCTTGGGTTTTGCTTTTGGTTTTGGTTCCCATCACCCATCTCCCCACCCGCCTGGGCAGCTTATAGAATCTTCTTTTTGTCCTCAGGTTTCTCAGATTTCACAGCAATGTGCCTTGGGTATGGCTTGATTTTCATTTATTATGCTGGGCTTTGGTAGACCCTTTCCTTGTGGCAACTGATGTTCTTCAGCTCTAGGAAGTTTCCTTGAATTATTTTGTTGATATTTTCCTCTCCTTCTCTATTCTCTGTTCTCTCTCTCTGGAACTCCGGTTAATTAGATGTTGGACCTCCGGAACCTGGCCTCTGATTTTAATCTTTGCTGTCTTATTTTCCATCTCAGTTCTTTTGCTCTATTTTCTACGAGACTTTAACTTTATTTTCCAACCCTCTGATGGAATATTTTGTCTCTGCTATTATATTATTAATTTCTAAGATCTCTTTTTTATGTTCCTTGAATGTTTCTTTTTTAGAGCACCCTGTTCTTATTCAACAGTTGCAGTATGTTTTGTCTCTTGGGTGAGCTTAATAATATTTTTGTCTTTTTTACTCCCTGTATCATTTTTCAAGTTCCCTTCTCCCTGCATGGTTTCTGTTTGTTCCAGGTTGCTTTTTATGTGTTTGTTTTGATTGCTATTGTTAAAAGAGAAACTGAGGCATGTTAAAAATTTTAAGAGCTTATTTGAGCAAAAATCGATTCCAATCAGGCAGCATCCAATCTAGCATATAGAAAGGTCCGAGGAGCTGTACAAAATAAAAGACTTTAGGTGGGAACAAGGGAGTCACACTAAGCAAAAAAGCAGGTTAGTTATTGCAGAGTTGCTTTCCTTTAGGGGATGGCACGGGTCTATCAGGCAGGTTACCTAACTAGTGCTAATCAGGCAATTCCTGATTGACTGGTTTAAGATTCCATTTCTGGGAGAGCCGACACTATAATTTAGTCCTTTTTTTGACCAACCATAAACAGTTCCATTTTAGGCCTGTTCTGTTTTTGTTTTTTTTTAAACATCTTTATTGGGGTATAATTGCTTTACAATGGTGTGTTAGTTTCTGCCCTACTGTTCTGTTTTTTAACACTATCTTCCATGTTAAAGGCTTTCGTCAGATTTCTGGTAATCCTTGATTATTTCCTCATAATCAAGATTGATAGACTACAAAGCTGACTGGAAGCTCTAAATGTGGAAGTGAGGCTTGTCTGCTTGAGGCATCACAGTCGGGTAATCCAATTGTGTCATTTGTTGGGTAACCCCATATCAGTGTATCTTTAGGTATTTCCTTTGTGACTAATGAGATTCTCGGAGAAGATTTTCCAAACACCTGCCGAGGGAGTACAGTTTGGACACAGGCATTTCTGGGTGGAAGGAGCCCAGTAAGGGAAGGCTCAGCAGCATTTGATGTGTATGAGGCTGCTGATCGACCTGTAAACTGTCTGGTGCCCATGTCCTCCAAGGTGCTTTTGGCTGGCTTGGTGTCCCCCAGTCCAGAGGAAGAGGGGCAGTCATTCAGAGGCATCGAGTAAGGGAAGGTATCTGGGAATCTTAACTTCTCAAAAATACTTTTACCCTGTTCTTCCTTGCTTTGGCCACCCCACTTCACCTTAACATCTGAGCATGGAGTGTAAATCAGATTGGCTTTCAGGTTTTCTTCACCACTGGCAAGATATTTGGCTTTCTTGAGTCGGTTAAGTCAGTTAATTTTGATGCTGTCGGTTAAGTCAGTTAATAATGCTGATTTTTCTATATTCCACAATTTTGCAGCTGTTGTCCTGTCTCCTGTCATAATCCTTGTGGGATTATGATTTTTTTTAATCCCTTTAATGTTGTTTTAGTTGGGTTTGGGAAAGGAACAAGATTAGATATGTTGTCAGTCTGCCATTTTAATCCAGACCCCTTTAGAAGCTTTTTAAGAGTTTATGCAAGACGTTTTTATGAAACTTCTACTGTGTGCCAAACACTGAGGCATGCTCTTGTCCTTTCCATGCAGTGTGTGCGTTAGTGCTCATTTACTAAAATCACAGTACCTAAATAGTATAAATGGCCAT
Source organism: Neophocaena asiaeorientalis asiaeorientalis (assembly GCF_003031525.2). Classification (NCBI taxonomy): domain Eukaryota; kingdom Metazoa; phylum Chordata; class Mammalia; order Artiodactyla; family Phocoenidae; genus Neophocaena; species Neophocaena asiaeorientalis. Next base: position 2,228,786 of record NW_020173550.1, read on the forward strand.
TTAAACAAACATTTGAGTCATCTGCAAGAGTTTGAGGGTTACGTAGTTACGTAAGTTAATAAATACCTCTCTTTGAACAAATGCCTATAACAATGGTAATATAGTTCTGTTTCTATGGGGAAATATGTACTGAATACCACCCAGTACTGGAAATGTGTGGAAATACAACTGATCCTCATTATTTATGGTAGTTTGTTCTATAAAGTCGCTGAGAACACTGAATTAGCAAATACTGAACCCTTTCTCCTATAGGATATATAGGGTTAAGTTCCTGCCAACCTCTGGTCACATTTTCATCAGACAACCTATAACCTTGTTTTATTTGTATTTCTATTTACAGACACCTTTTTAACACACCTGAATGAAGCTTATCGAACATGTTTTTTCACACAGCCTTCTTGAGCTTAGGAGCACTAGACAGCACTGCAGCACTGTGCTTGGGACCATTTTAAATGGCAAAATCGGCAACAAAAAGCACAAAACCGCAAAAAAAAGTGGCATTAAGTAAACTACAAAAAGGACACTTATACTTTCATTGTTTACAGTATGAGAGCTGAAGCAAGAACACAAAGCATTGCCTTGTTCCACCTCAGCTGGGAACATGTATGTCTGGCCACTCAAAATTTTCACCATTCTGTGCGTGTCTACAAATGACTGCACAATTGCTGAGAGTTTTGATTTGGGGATTACAAATAAATTTTAGCAGGTAGGTAAATTTGCAAATAGGGGACCCATAAACAATAAGGGTCAATTGTATATCCTGTCCCCTAGCCCTGCATGGAAAGGCATTTATAACCCCTCTAGAAGAAACTGCAGATTTTATATGCATTTATGCATGTGCTTAAAAAGCTGCTGTTCTCCAGTTGTTAGTAACCAGTGTATGCCATATGAGCAAGTAATAAACGCAGTAATCAAGTTTACATAACTTACCTCATTGACTTTTACACTGATTTGTGAAATAGATATTATTTCTACTTAAAAGAAATGAAAACTAGTTTGAAAGATTTGAGGGGAGTGGGGATTTGCCTGACATCTGAGGTCTTAACTCAGATTGTACTGAACCTCCACTCCAAAAGGATCCTTGTTCCTGCTGCTAGGTCACGGGATGTGTGGGAGTGTTCACCTGGTTTATTTTTTGTTGAATTCTCTCTTTTAAAAATATTTGCCTGATTGTTTTCATGATCTTTTTAATTTTAGTATTTGCTTACTTTTAAATCTGATTTACTTGTATAATTAAAAAGTATAGAATTTAGGGGCTTCCCTGATGGCGCAGTGATTGAGAGTCCGCCTGCCGATGCAGGGGAAAAAAAAAAAAAAAAAAAAAAAAAAGTATAGAATTTAGAACCGGGAGTATCTTTGTTCAATAACATAATAAAATCCACTTACTTTACCCATGAGAAAACTGAAGCTCCAGGAAATAAACTTGCCCGGAGTCACACCGTTAGTTACTAAGACCAGTATCCACATTGCTTAACTCTCAATCTAATTCTTTTCTCTGCCTAAGCTTTATGTAGCCCCGTGTACTCAAAAGATTGTTTTAACCAAGTTTGACAAAGAGTTAGTACCCAGAGTTGTTTGACAAAGAGTTAGTACCCAGAGTTAAGTCAAAATCTATTGTAATACGATATGCTCACTACTTTTTAACCTTGACATCCGGGAGTGAACCACTGATATGAGACAAAATTGCATTACAGCAGGTGGAGAAAACTCCGCTGTCTACAGGGGCCAGACGCTTAGGAACTGAGTTAACTAGAGAGCGCCTGCCCCCTGGGAAGCGCTGTGCTGTTACTGTCATTTGATTAGTGACACTTGAAAATGCAGGTACAGTGTAATCAGATCTTCTAATTTTTCATGGGAAGGTAGAAAACCAGATATCACTATGAAATATTGGCAACTATGTCCGACTTTAAAACGACACTGTAAGACGAAAAACAAAAATGTCTGTGGGCCACTTTGAGGCTACCAGTTTGAAACCTGTACTTTAGAGGATTCAGCTCATACTGCAGCTTTCATTTCTCTGCACCATTAGTGACTCTGAGAAGGAACCAAAACTGGGTTCTAGTGACATGTTAAATGGAAACTCTTGAGTTAAATTTATAAGCCAGGCACAGTTAGTCTGGCTGTTTACCTCATGAAATAATTTTTTTACATGTGTTTTGGCTATGTGTTACCCACAATGCAAACATCATATGTGTTTATTACAAGTTAGGATTGATACATATTTTGAAGTTAAGTGTAGAATTTTGCAGTCTCATATGTTAGCAGACTTGTTGTCCTTATCTAACGCACGCAAGGCTCTGGCACTGCATTATCACCTACTGAAAATACGTATTTTATCTAGTTTTACGACAGTAGACATTACATAGCATCTACAGCCAAAAAGCTTTACTCACCCTCTTAGTACCCTCAGAAATAGAATGTCCCCACATACATCCAAAAGTCTTACCTTATTTATTTCCTGAGCAAATAATGGGAGTTACAGTTTTAAAAGCAGGAATTGGTGTAAAACTAAAGCATTCTAAACCTAATGTGCAATTGTCAGTTATTGATGAACTTCTTTTCCATTAGTATCAGAAAGAAATAGTTGAGAGTAAATACCTGAAGAATTTGGGGAGAAGTGTGTCATTCTTCCATCTTTTTAAAAAACGTATTGAAGTATAACATACTTATAGAAAAATACACAAATTATAAATGTACACCTCAATGAATTTTCTCAAAATGGACGTGCCTCTGTAATCAGCACCCAAATTAAGGAATGACATATTTATCCATATTACTATTGATGGACATTTGGCTTTCACATTTGGGAAGTATTACATTTAGTGCTGCCATGAACATTCCTATACAAGTGTTTTGGTAAACTTAGCATGTATCTCTGTTGGGTATATACATAGGAGTGGAATAGCTGGGTCATAGGGTATTTATATGTTTAGCTTTAATAGATCCTGCCAGTTTTCCAATGTGTTTGAACCAATTCCGACTCCACTGGCACTGTGTGACAGTTCCAGCATCCTAACCAGTGCTTGATGTTGGCCTTTTCATTTTAGTCATTCTAATGGATATCTCCTTGTGGTTTGGATTTTTACATTTCCTGATGATTATCGAGTTGAGCACCTTTCACTTATTGGCCCTTTGGATATTTTCTCGTAAAGTACAGATTCAGGTCTCCTGCACTGGCTTTGTAAACTTTTTTTTTTAACTCTTTAAAAATAAATAGTCTGCCTATATAAATATTCTCATTCAAAAAATGAGAATATCCCCCCCCCCCGGCATTGACTCCACTGCAGTTGTTAACATCTTAGAGATCTGCTGATATATGTATAAAACTAAAATGGATTTGGCCCACAAGATTGCCTTCTAGCTAACTTTATAAACAAGAAGAAACCTTGCATGGAATGTTCTTTTCAGGCCATTTAAACTATCAGCATTTACTATTAGTAAGAAAGAACAAAATAAAAGTAGTAATAAATACAGATATAACTTTTTAAAACTTCAGCCATTAGAATATATTGCCTTTTTGGTTTCATGGATTTGTTTTATGAATTCTGATTGGAAACAATCAGCTGGTAATATTACTAATTAGAGGAGTTAATTTAGAAAAAGAAGGTAGCTTAAATTTTTCCTTTTAAAAAATATTTATCTGTATAATTGTTGGGGTTTTTTTCTGCTTACAGGTAATATCTGGTTGTGGTCAAAAATTTTAAAGTTATGGAAATACATGACAGAAATTAAAAGTCTCCCATAACCTCAGTTCCCAGAGATAATTGTTGCTGTGTTTTCATCCAGATTTTCCTTTATGAATTTGCTAACATATATCACAAATAATATACTCTACATACTGTTTTCCCACTTGCGCTTTTTTTAATTAGAGTATAGTTGATTTACACTGTTGTGTTAGTTTCTGCTATACAGCAAAGTGAATCAGTTATACATATACATATATCCACTCTTTTTTAGATTATTTTCCCATATCGGTCATTACAGAGTACTGAGTAGAGTTCCCTGTGCTATACAGTAGGTCCTTATTAGTTACCTATTTTATATATAATAGTGTGTATATGTCGATCCCAATCACTCACTTTTATCCCCTCTGCTTTCCCCCCTGGTAACCATAAGTTTGTTTTTTACATTTGTGACTGTATTTCTGTTTTGTAAATAAGTTCATTTGTACCATTTTTTTAGATTCCACATGTAAGCGATATCATATGATATTTGTCTTTCTCTGCTACTTGCTTTTTTATACATATAAATTTTTTTTTAATTTATTTTTGTCTGTGTTGGGTCTTCGTTGCTGCACGCTGGCTTTCTCTAGTTGCGGCAAGCGGGGGCTACTCTTCATTGCAGTGCGCGGGCTTCTCATCGCTGTGGCTTCTCTTGTTGCGGAGCATGGGTTCTAGGCGTGCAGGCTTCAGGAGTTGTGGCACGTGGGCTCAATAGTTGTGGCTTGCGGGCTCTCGAGTGCAGGCTCGGTAGTTGTGGCGCATGGGCTTTGTTGCTCTGCGGCATGTGGGATCTTCTGGGCCCAGGGCTCAAACCCATGTCCCCTGCATTGACAGGCGGATGCTTAACCACTACACCCGCCACTTGCTTTTTTAACCTAACAGTAGTTGTTGTTACTGGATTTTTAGGAGTTTTGAAAAACATTATCTATGATAATTGGATATTCATTATTGACAATAGGAACGCCTTATTGAATAGATAAAAAATAAAATTTAATTAGTATATCAATTTTATTAGCCTTATACACCTCTTAAATCATTCATTTTCTGGCAGGTTCAGTATGCATCTTTTAATTTACCCAACACAGTTTTTTTCCGAATACACAGAAAAATTCCAACTAAGGAAGATCTAAATTAATAGAGTTTATGAACAGGTTGGAAGTGGCTTGATTTTTCAGCAATTCTTTTTATATTTCAGGCATCCTAATCATGAAAATTCAGCTACCAAATTGATAATTCTGACTACATATTCTTCGTGAGAACTTCTCTGGATTGAACCTGTACTTTTCACTTTGTAATAGGGTGGTGCTTCTGATCATTTCAGGTGGTTTGGGTGGCTGTCAGATCAAGGATGTACTTTGTAGAGAACCTAGTCATCCAAGGGTTATGCTTGTTTTCTAGTTCATTACTCAGCATTATTGGGAATGTCATCAAATCCTTCCTAAAAGCGAGTATCCTGGTGTCTGATTGGAAATCTCCAAGTGGATTTTTTTTTTCTAAGCAGTGAGGCTAAAAGTGTATACTGTCGGGCTTTTTAAAGCAATATGTGACAAATTAAAATAAATTCCAAGGTATTCTGCTTTCTGGTGTAGTATAACATCTAATGCAGAAACAAAGTCTTCATTTTCCTGTAACGTACAGGTAACTCTCCAGATAAATCATTAAATTCTGAGGTCTGTAGTCTCAACTGGTTGCACCTTATATTGAAATGAGAGTAATTGAGCTGCATTTTCTCTATCCAGGCTTAAAAAGCTCTATAAAATAACGTTGTTGCTAAATATTAAGGAAGATATATTCATTTAATACCTTCATGGTAACTATTGTTGGTGAAATCCAGGTGGTTTAGGTTTGGAGGTTTGACTGTCTTGAGTTTCTTGTACTAAAGTAGTGCTTTGCTAGTTGAAGATCACTTTCCAGTTCTGTTAAGTATTTCACCCAGACATGCTTTTATGTTCCAGTGGGACCAGATGGACGTTTCTCTGTGTATTATCAATTTGGCAGCCTCAGGAATAGAAAATAGACATTCTTCTCTGGAGGCTCTTCTGTGACTGAACCGGCATCATGTAATAGATTTCCTTATTAAGAACTGGTTGAAGGGAAGAAGGGACTGCGTCAAAGGGGAAACACGGTGGTGTGTTGGCTGCTAAATGTGAAATAACTAGTTTCAATGGCTAATCAAACATTGTAGGATAAATTGTTTTATTCTGGGTCCCCAAGAAAGGTGATTCAAAGTAATCTATTAGATTTGCTTTCGAAACATTAGGATCCAAGAGAACAGAAATGTAAATGTCTCATTCCCCTCTCCTTCAATGCGTAGTACTGGCAACCCAAATTAAAATGACTTGGTTTTTAGATGTTTTCACTAATTGTTTGGGAAAACAAGATAGTTTCCCATTCGTTCTTCTGGAAACAAAGAAATAGAGCTTCGGTTCTTCAGACTGTTTGTGTAAATGGTCAAATTACTCTTGTTTTTTAAACGGTCTTGTTTCCTAAGCTGAGAACTCATTAACAGACTTACCCTGCAGTATGTTTTTGTCTGCTAAATTAAAGCAAATCAGAACAAAGCAACAACCAAAAAGCCCACCGTAACCTGCACGTAGTTTTTTAGCAGTAAGGAACTACCGGTGACAGATGCTTGGCCATCGTCTTGTGAACAACTTTGTTGTAGTAAACGAAAACCAGAGTTGCACTGGGGGAGCCACCGGAACTGATTGATCAGACTTCAAGGAGAGTCTATACCTTAAGCAGTCGGACTGTTTAGGGAGTGTCTGTTGAGGATATTGGGAAGCTCGTAGTGCGTGGTAGCTGTGGAGGTTAGGAGGCTGCTGCTGCTTCCTGACACCTAATACCAGATTGTGTAGCTATCTTTCAGTTTCAGTTAGGGTATCTTTCTATTGAGGTCTTCTGTGTTACCTATTTTGAAAATAATTTGTCCCCTTTTAAGTTAGTCATTTCATGGGGGCGGGGAGGGGGGAACCAGCCTGCTGGGTTGAAACAAAAACGTTGTGAAAGAGATTTAATCCCTTGCTTAGGAATGTGGGGATTTATAATTAAACTGATTCATTGGATGTTTGGCCAGTACTGGCAGGCGAAACACTGACTTTCACATGTGTTTTATGGGATAAATGTAGTTTATTAGCCTTATTCTCTATTCCTTGTATTTATATGCTATATGAAAACATCAGCTATTGCTTATAGAACTTTCATTACTTGAGATCTGGCTTTGCAAGTACAGTTTTCTCTGTGCTTTTGAATTGAGGAAGGGTATTAAAGGGGACCTCTGGAAGTCAGAGAGGAACAGATTAAACAGGAGCCTAATCAGAGTCCCAAGATGTTCTGAAGGGTGGTTTGTTTATCTCGTTTTGGAGTGCAGGTGGTTGGTTTTTAGAGGGCTCCCTGAAGTGAGACTGGTGATCTTCGTGGGTCAGTATTTGTCTTTCTTGTTTTCTTTAGGTTAATGTTTGAAATTTATTAATCAGATTGAATAAAATAGGTATCCTGCCCTAAGGGCTTTACTGCTTAGTAGAAAAGCTGTGATTTATAAAGTCACAGCATAATGAAATAAAGTGATAATGAAAAGCCTTGGGCAGACTGTGTAATGTATTTTAGGCTATTTACACAGGTTGGTTTGTCTGATTATTCTTTTGTTGTTGTTGTTCTCGTCAGAATTGTCTCTTCTAATAGTAGGATCCATCAAACTATTTAAACCAGATCTTGCTCGCTACTGTAGAAAATAGGCTCAGAATTTCTTCGTAAAGTCCAAACTGGTCCTTTGAAAACGAGCAGATGTTTGCCCTTCTCTCCAGTCAGTGAAAGGCGACAGTTACATGAACGCTTACACGTTCCTTTCCTCTTTGCTCTTGAACACATTAAGTGGAAGTGGATTTGCATCCCTTTGGGGTTTTGACCAAGGCACGTACCCATCTCCTTCCTGCCTCCCTGGAACTGGTTCAAGATTTGGAAAGGAGGGTTTGTTTGAGGGCGTTTCCCATGTCTTATCTCTGGGCACATTCTAGGGTTGAATTTATTTTGACCCTGCGTTTTTAATTTGGATCCAAAGCAAGAGTTTAAAGTGCAACAGAAGAGAGTCCGCTGAACTTTAGACATGAGGGATCCAGGGAGGAAGGTACGTACTTGTATTCGGAAGCTTTCTCATAGAGGTTGGCCATCTTTGTGCATACACATAATTGTGAGCTGATAACTACTAGGCAAAGGGAGAAGGCTTAAACCTGTGTAAAGATCTGTGTGATGCTTACATTGTGTGTTTATGTGCTTAATTGTACAGTGATGACTCTATTCATAATCTTGAAGTTGATGGTGGAGCAAGTAAATTCTGAATTTTTTTTTGGAAAAGCTTAGGATGGGTATTTGCAAGGAAAAAAATATGTCATTTGTGATTGATCTTTAAGGGAATGACTGAAAAAGTATCTAGATATTTTAGGCATTCTATCATTTTGTCTTCTAAAGCATCAAATAAAGAAGGCTATAAATGGTTATTATTAAAGGTCACCCAGATTCTCCTCCATGTTGAGAAGCAAGTCTCTCTTCATTGATTACTATTTATCTTTATCCAGTAATTTCGAGCACAGTACCTTGTATCTATAGTAGGCTCGACTGATTTCTTTTTTGACTGATCTTTTCCAGAGCCTGGCCCAACTAGAGAATCTGTGCAAACAGCTGTATGAAACAACAGATACAACCACTCGACTCCAGGCAGAGAAAGCCTTGGTTGAATTCACCAACAGCCCTGATTGCCTGAGCAAGTGCCAGCTACTCCTCGAAAGAGGAAGTGTACGTAAGATTTGAAAAATCCTAAAGGGTAACAGGTTTAGGAAAATATATTCTGGTTCTGAGTTTAGGGGTGGATTGGGATAACTTCTGTTCCTTGATTTTTCTAAGTACCTCTGCCTTCTTAATTTCACTTTTAAAACGCACCACACCTGCCAGGTTGGCAAAAAAGGCCTTACAGACTCATCAGGGAAAACCTCATTGAGGGAAAAAAAAAAAAATGTCATCGAGCGTATATTTTTGTCCTGTAATTTTTCGTCTTGAATCAAATTTCTGGGACTCCTTTTCTGTTTTTTACACTTAAGTACCACTTCGTATCCTTTACAAAGAAGACAGGGCTGTATATAATTGACATTTCTTATCCACAAAGTTCATGTCACCTTGTAAGATCCCTAGTCTTCTCCGTTTTTCCTCCCCTGTACCACAGCTGTTTCTTGTCTTAGAAGTGTAGGGGAAGAAATTACCTCGACAATGAAAATTACAGGAAGTTACAGTTTTTAAAACGGAATTAGAACCTCTTCCAGCTTAAAAATGGCATGCAATGATCAATAATGCTCTTAATGAGACATGATTTGATTAAGTTAATATTCTTGGCAAGATGGAGGTCTTGGGAAGGGTAAGCATCCAACCAGGGTATCATGAAAGGGCATCAAGAGAGTTAGAATCCCAGCTAGACCGGGATCCAGCAGAGTAGACTAGAAGGAAATGTGAAAAGGAGGAAAGCAGTTAATTTGTTAAAAGTATAGAATTCTAGATGACTTCATTTTTGAATTTGGTTAGTAGTCACATGTCAAAGTCACTTTTATAGATTTTTATAGATTTTTTCCATAAACTTAAGTTATTTTTATAACTGATGTGATGATGTAATGTGTATGGATAGCCTACTGTCTTAAGGACTTATAGTTTCATGGGAAATTATGTTTGACCCTTGATTAAATTATTTTGATGATTCTGAGTCTGTCCCTGTTACGTGACATTATATAATATAGCCACATGGGGGTATCTGAATTTGCACACGGCTCCTCCTTATACACTACGATCAGATAGAATACTCTGATTCTCCGTAAGTTTAAAATTCATTAAAATCCACACTTGAGAATGATAATGCTATTCCATTGCTTAGGGCATAATTTTTCTTTCTCATAAATAATTGTTATGAATTTACTACTAAAACCAGCATATACATTCCCCAAAGCTGTAGCTGATTGGCAGTTTTGCTGATGGGAAGATAGAATTGGGGAATTAACTACCCAGCATAATGTGGTGGTTCCTTCTAAAACTACTTCTTCTTGTCTTCTTTTTTTTTCCCCCCTCTTTCTAATGCCATACTATAGGAATATTATGAGGTGAAACTTTTTGAAACATCATTATAACAAGGCTGTTGGAGGGAGAAGATTGCTTGATTTAAATGAAAGAGATTTAGCTTCTTTTCTGAAAAGAGCCCCTCTAACTTCTGCCCCCTCAAAGTGATACAGATACCTGTATTAGATTCAGTTTGATCAGCCATCCACTTTATCCTGCCCTTTGTTCATGATTGAAATCAGCTTAATGAGCACATATGCTTTGTGGGGCTCATTTTTCCTTAGTATGTGACCCTTTAAAATCCTGAGGATTAAGTATAGCAAAACCAATTAATTTTCTTGAATTTGAGAACAGATCTCCAAGTTAAAAACTTTATGACTGACTAACTCAATAAAATTGAATTCTAAGTCCTTTCTCCCCTCTTTTCACAGTCATCTTACTCCCAGTTACTGGCAGCTACATGCCTTACAAAGCTTGTATCGCGCACAAATAACCCTCTACCATTGGAACAACGAATAGATATTCGTAAGTAGAGAGTTGTCTTTTTTCTCGTAAAGAAATTAGTTTAGTGATGTTCTAGTAATAGTTACATTTATGTTGCTTGTCTGATAATGTTCTGAAATTGCTAAGCATACAGAATATCTAGAATCCAGTTTCTTTCCAGAATTTGGGCTTAAAAGTGAAGAGGACCCAATATAATTGCTTCTAGATAAAGCCTGCATTATCCCTTCGGTTTTCAGAAGGTTTCTTTCATTCAGTCTTTACTGTCGCTAATAACTAAGAAAAACATTGTTAAGGATTTTGAATTCTGTGCAGACCATGCTGTTTAACCATCGAGGGATAGATTCAAGGCTACCTTACCTCAGATTCTTCATTGTGACACGTTGTATATTCTGAGTTGGAAAGCCTATGAATCTTAAATTCCAAGTCCCATTTCTCAGTAGTGTGAATAATTAGGGAAGTTTAGGGTAAATAGTTTAAATTTACCACTTCTTAGACATTTAAAGATGTACACCCTTCCCTGGCAGAGCCTTCTACGACGTAGATTACTTTTGTTTTATAGGGAACTATGTGCTCAACTACCTTGCCACTCGGCCAAAGTTGGCTACTTTCGTGACACAAGCACTTATTCAGTTATATGCCAGAATCACAAAACTGGGGTGGTTTGACTGTCAGAAGGATGACTATGTCTTCAGAAATGCAATCACAGATGTCACAAGGTTTTTACAGGTATGATTTATGTATTTCATGGAATAAAAATGGGTGAAGCAATATATGCTTACTTATATATTGATCTGTAAGTGGAATTACTTGGTATATATTCTTCTGTGTCTTTTTAACTCTTCATGTGTCTCGGCTTTACATGTTTAGATGTCAGCACAAAACCTGCTTCATTCTTTCGAATGTTTACATACCATTCCAGTTTAAAATACCATAATTCATTTAACTCTTATAGGTGGGCATTTAGTTAGTATCTATATCTTGACTTAAACAAATACTTCAGTGAATATCCTAGTGTGCATGTGTGTGTATATATATCTTTTTATACTTTGAGTTGTGTGTTTATAGTGTGAATTCCCAGCCTTTGAATTATTCAATCAGAGGGATGTGTGTATTTTGGGTTTGCAAGGATATTTCCAAATTACCCTCAAAAAAAAAGTTGTTCCCTGCACAATTAAAAGAATGCCTGTTTCCCTGTACCTCCACCCTGTGACCTCAGCTTTTTTATTTTTCCAGTTTGGTAGGTAGAAAGAATTGGTAGCTCAGCATTTGAGTTACAAATGAGACAGAACAAATTTTCAAATGCTGATTTACTACTTATTTTTGTTTTTCTGTGAACTTCCTGTTTATATCTTACATACACTTTTTTATTGGGTTCTTTGCCCTTTTTTGTATACAGTCTCTTTGTAAATTATCTTACACGTTCATCATTTATCTTAAATGCGATTTGCTAGTTTCTCTTCCTGTGATATGTATGGTATGATACTTAAGGGTATTTTTTAAATACATAGGGTTTCAATTTTGATGAAGTCAGATTTAGCAGTCTTCTTTTATGACAGGTTAGATTTTATGTCCTGCAAAGCAGCAGTTTTAAACTACAGTTTCATGCTACATTGTCTAGGCAGTTTTAATAGCAGCACAGGACTCTGTTATTTCAAAAGTATGACTGCATTCCAAATGCTGAAATCAAGCTGCACAGGCCAACTCTTTCTGCCTTTTATTTTTTTTAAACCAGGATAGTGTTGAATACTGCATCATTGGTGTCACAATTTTATCTCAGCTAACCAATGAAATTAATCAAGTAAGTGCTACAGCCTTCCTCATTGAAGTAAGTGCCATATTTTTTCTTAGTATTGGTGTTTTCTGCTGTGTGTGGGATGATCTTTTTTGGCAGTTGTGTGCTTTTGCGGTAAGTGATTAATGCCCTTTTGAAACAAAATAGTTCCATTGGGTTTCCCTCTGTAAGTGCAGTCTACCTCACTCTTAATATCCAGATCCCCTTCTGTCTCCAGAATATTTTTTCCTCTCATCTCAGCTTTCCTCAGTGGTATTAACGTTCATTGTTAGAGATGAGAGCAATGGTCCTAAGTCAGAACTTAGGAAACCAGCATCATTGGTGTGCCCCTTCTGCTGTATAAATTAATGTGTTTGTAAAGATTCAAAAATCAGTTCTCATGTGCTATTATTAAAGATTTTGCTGATAATCTTTTCAGAATGCACGAAACATTCTGCTAAATACCAGGTAATTGTTTTAAATAGTCATTGACGTCACAGATTACTACAGAGGAAACACCAGTGGCTTTCTTCTGCTCTGGCTATTATTTTTAGTCATTTACTTCTGTATCCAGCTAAAATGTTATAATTATTGAACAGGCCAGAATTAATATTAATTGTAACATCTCACCCTTCAGTTGTCAGCTATTAATTACATTGGCATCATTGTTGCTACTGCTCATATTTATGCAGACATTTCTATTAACCCTGAGAAATTTTAACTGTGAGTTGGTACTATCTTAAATGCACTAGCTTAGAGTCTGTTAAAATGTGGAGTCCATATTGTGTTCTCTGCCACATGCAATCCCCATTGCGGTTGGTAATTATCGAAATAATGGCTCACACTTTTGAGTGATTTCTGTGTGACAGGCACTGTTGTAAGCACTTTACTTATAATAATTTTATTCTCACAATAGTCCTGTGAGATAGGGACTCTGGTTATCCCATTTCCTAGATAAGGAAACTGAGGCTCATAAAGGTTGAATAATTTGCCTATAGTGTCACAGTTACCTGGCAACAGTATATGAATTCAAACCCAGATAGGCTTATTGCAGAGCCTGTGCTCTTAGAAACTAACTTTTTTTTTTTTATATGCGGGCCTCTCACTGTTGTGGCCTCTCCCATTGTGGAGCACAGGCTCCGGACGCGCAGGCTCAGTGGCCATGGCTCACTGGCCCAGCCGCTCCACAGCATGTGGGATCCTCCCGGACCGGGGCACGAACCCGTGTCCCCTGCATCGGCAGGTGGACTCTCAACCACTGTGCCACCTGGGAAGCCCGAAACTAACTTATTATTTACCCACTATTACCCCTGTAGTAAGAGAGCATGCGTTAACTAAGTACAGAGATTGTGGGGTTAATGCTCTCCCCTTTGAAGCTTGGTTCCAGAAAATCCATCAGTGTTGGTATTTTTAAAATCTTCGAAATTTTGTCTTTTTTAAGAAAATAATAGAAATGTGTGACATACTTAAGATGTAATTATTCTCTGTATTATGATCAGTATAACAGATTATATATAGCATCTGGTATATAATCTAGCATCACCTTTTTATCCAAGACATTTATGATAACACAGTGACACTGGAGCTAAAATTGAAACACTTTGAACCTCTGTGTAACTTAGTTTTCTGTTGGCTTTTTTTTTGGTTGTCATTTAAATCAGAAAGCATATTTCTGTTACCATTCCTATTTGAACTTAGAAATAAAATTAAGGGGGCATTCCATAACTTGGTTGTCTATCAGAAATCTTGCTGCATTTTTTCTTTAATGTGCCAAAAGCAAAATGAGCTCCCTCCTGGTTGAATTGAACAGTATATAGAAGAGATTTAAGCTTACAGTAAATGGTTGGACTGAAATTACTCTAGGCAGCCTTGAAATTCCTTTATTGCACTCATTGAGTACCTACTATGTGTCAGAAATAGAGGGCATACTAAAGAAGTAAAAGACTTAATCCTTGACCACAAAAACCTTTAAAATATGACGAAGAGACAAGAACAGAGGAGTGAATGAGAGACGAATAGTACCACTTAAGTACTCACTTCTGTGGTATAGACTACATGTTGAAATAGGTTAGAGAAGGAAGAGAGTATTACAGGCTATCGTCTATCTTAAGTTCATGGCTGTTAGTCAATGACTGTTTTAGAAATTTTGTAGTAACTTCAGCCCTGACTGGATTGTTTACCAAAACCCAAGCCTTGCTACTGTCTGGTTTTGAGACTAAGCCACAATACAACATGATAGAAATTATTAGCAATGTCTTCCAACAGTTTGTTAAATTTTACCTCCCTGAGTGCAGAGGAAATTAAAATTTTGCAGTGGAGATACTCACCTCTCCTTCTGTCTTCCCTCTGTATGCAGTAGAGACATGATATCCTGGCTAGCTGTTATTAGCAGCTTATTGTCATCTGCAGTCTCTCACTAAATATGGTCTAACAGTAACTTAAATGTTTAAAATGTATTTTGTTATTTACGTTGGTCTTATTGAAAATCCTTCTAGTTTACTTGAAGTCTACATGAAAATTTTTTTTTTTGCAACTAATTCTAAAACTTGCGTTGGTTTGTTTTTCTGCACAGGCAGACACCACCCATCCTTTAACCAAGCACAGAAAAATAGCCTCTTCTTTCCGAGATTCATCGTTATTTGATATCTTCACTCTTTCCTGCAATCTGCTAAAACAGGTGAGATTGTATGTTGGGACCTGCTTCACAGATCCTTTTGAAAGGATGAGAATAAGTGGGGACTTGTTATGACCCCATGAGAGTTTATGCATCTCTTTAATCATCGTCATGTCTCACGTAATACATATGTCCGAGCTGTTGAAGGAACTTACCAAACTGAAAGAAAGAATTGTGATTTCCCTATTTCACATCTATTCCCCTAGGTAAAGAGCAGTATGTGAACACTTATCCCATGCTCCTATTTTAAAGGAACTAGTTTACCACAAAGTTTGAGGTTTTTCTTGTTTGCTTTTTTTATATCCACATAAGATCTTCCTATGTGGAGTAAAAGCATCTTCCCTTTATGGTGTTTGGATTCTCAGTGCTTTGAAAGCAGTCTCAGACTACATTGTTAGCATACTAAAACTAGGCTGGCTTCCCTGTCCCCTGCTGAGTTACAGGCAACAAATAAACAAGCAACATCTGTAAGGAAAAGTAGATTTTGAATTTTTAACATCCACTTAGACTTCATAACCTGAAGGGGTAGACAGTATCACAGAAGGAAATTACCAGTTTTAAAATAGCAAGTTGGTATTTCATTTATTGATAGACTTGAACTGAGGAAGAAATGTTAACTTGTGAGTTCTACACACGTATAACCATGTTTGGATGCTTTGTCGCTCTAGAAAGCCAAATGGAATTAGCCTCTGGCTTTGTGTTCATTTGGGGGTTTTTTGTTTGTTTGTTTTCTTGTTCTTGTTCTCATTTTCCAGTGTGTCTCAATTGTAGTATTAGAAGCAGGTTTGGATTTTTCTTTTGTCCCAGTTAATGATGTCCATCTTTTCCTTCAGTTACCTAGTTTTACTTCAGAATTCCCCAAAAATTCTCAGTTTGGGCAAGCTGCCTCGCAAAAGCTGTTGTAGCTCACAAGCTGCCTCGCAAAAGCTGTTTCTAGAGGGGAAAAGCTTTTGAGAAAATTGAGCCTTGAAACCTCCTCTAATACTGATTCTGTCTAAAACAATGAGCCAGCCAGTCACTGAGGTCACAGCTGGTAGAACTTTGGATCTCATAGTCACCGTAGCTCTGGACCACTATTGAGCTATAGGCCGGTACACTGCTGATGAATAAATAAAATTCAGTGGTGATTTTGTTTTGATTGTGGTTTGAAAGATTTTTGTTGATGCTGGCTATGGTAATGTTAAAAGGAGGAAGGAAGATAGGGCAGGGTGTAAAATTTACTAGAACTCCCTCCAGAGTTTAGTCCCAGCCCTGTCTAGAAATAATAAGGATCTAAAATTCAAATAAAGTAACCAAACATCCCATATTGCTTCAGAATTCACTGTGGCCACAATGCCTACAGCATATAAAGAGTAAGTGTCAAAGGGGGAATTTCTTTAAATACCAGCTTCATGTTTTTATAGTAAATATGTTTTCATAGTAATTAAGGAGCTAGGAGTTTCATAGTGATGGAAGGACTTTGAAGGTGATGGAAGTGCAGCATCTTTTGGGAGAGAAACGTCACTTGACTCTGTTGGAATACCGCCCTCCTTTTCTGGCTTAGCAGCCTCCTCGTAAGTAAGTCTGGTAGCAAGCTTGGAAGAGAGGAGTGATTGTTTGGGGCTCATTATGTGGTCATTTTTACAGGCTTCTGGAAAGAATCTGAACTTGAATGATGAAAGTCAGCATGGCTTGCTGATGCAACTGCTCAAACTCACTCATAACTGCCTAAACTTTGATTTCATTGGCACTTCTACTGACGAGTCCTCAGATGACCTGTGCACGGTACAGATTCCCACCAGCTGGCGATCAGGTAATACAGTCGCGCCCTCTGAAACAGGTGGCCTCTCCACTCTACCTGGAGTCTGCAGGGTGGTCTCAGGAACCCCTGGCAAATCCCCTGCTTGCTCTTAGAGAAAACTTAGGATGTCAGTATGGGTCTTGTTAAAGTCAGAGAGAGGCTGTTGGAGGATCCTCCAGCCGGGGAGAACTCTTTAATTACTGGGTTCCTGGCGGATGTGAGTTTGACCTTATGTTAATCACCTAGAGACTTCTGCTATCTTCCTCATTTGAGGGAATTTCTAACTTTAAAAACAAAATCAAATAAAAGAACTTGTGCTTATGCTTGGTATTGTATTCCTAAGGATAAAAATTCTTGCTATGAACAGAGTTCTGATTGTCTTAAGTTGTTTGAGAATCAGAAGAATGAATCCATTTCTTAGAGGAGCTAAAAACAAGTGCTTAAAAAAAAAAAAAGAACGGAAAAGAAAAAGCCCCTATTAGCTTATCACTTTCAAATGAAATAAACATTCTGTAAGATAAGAAAGCAGGAAGAGGTGTGGAGTCCTGCACTCGGCGAAGCCATGGGGTGGGCGGGTGGGGAGGGGGGAGAGGCGCTGACATACAGGTAACTGCACCCCTGCCCGGCGTGCGGTGCCCCCTGTCCGCTCCCGCTTCTGTTGCTTCACAGCAAGCACATGGGAAATACGGGCAAGGCGAGCTCCGGTCCCCCACCCGCTCTCCTGCCAGGTCTCCGCGTGAGTCTCTGGCGTCCTGCCCCAGCCGGGCCAGCTCGGGACGCCCCGTGGATCCGGGGGCTCTTAGGGGCCTTGCGAACCCGGCGGGCCGAGGCCGTCTTCCCCCGGGCCCGGCCGTTCCTGTTGGCTGCAGACCGCGAGCTCAAGGACGCTGGTGTCCAGTTTCCCTTGACCTTGAGGACCCGGGAAGGGAAGGTCGAATGAGCCATGGCTATGACTAGCGTCAGATTGCCCAGCAGCGTTTTAAGAAAGCCAGATGCCTGGATTGGGCTCTGCAGAGCACTACGAGGGACACCTTCACATAAACACTGTGCGTCCTGGAATCGATACTTACATTTGTCTAGTACCAAGTTAAATGCTTCCAATTATAAAACATTTTTCCATAACATTTTCTCACTGAGACTCTCAGGTCTTTTAATATCTCAAGAATATATTTTTCCATAAGACTCAAAAGTAATGTAAGCCCTAAAAAATCCACTAAAAAGACTCTGCAAAAAGTGGAAGATGAAGGGGACTCTGATGAAGAGAGTGGGCATCATGAGATGAGTGAGCAGGAAGAGGAGCCAGAGGACGACCCCAGTGCGGTCAGAGAGCATAGGGGCCTGGGCAAAGTAGTGCAGTCTTTCCGACATGATGTTACCCTGAAGACGGGCCTGGATATCGGGAGAAACAAAGTGGAAGATGCATTCTACAAAGGTGAACTCAGGCTGAATGGGGAAAAATTATGGAAGAAAAGCAGAACGGTGAAAATGGGAGATACATTGGATCTTCTAATTGGAGAGGATGGAGAAGCAGAAACAGAGACAGTGATGAGGATTCTCCTGGAAAAAGTGTTTGAAGACCAGCAGTGAGAAATACGGAGTGGTGTTACGGCGGTGGCAAAAGTTAAAATTGCCTTAAAAAAGTACGCTCAAATAAATGGATTGCTTTTTAGCGATAAAGCTGCTTTCTAGTGGTGTTGGGGAGGGGGCCAGGTTAAAAAGAGGACGTTTTTATTAAAATAAGGTTCTCCTACCAAAAAAAAAAAAAGCAAGCCAGCAGGAAGATATGCTCCCCGATGACTGTGTAGCACCAGAGTGTGCCAGTGGCATTGTGCAGACATGCTCAGTAAAGTGCTCTTTTGTCTTTCAGCGTTCTTAGATTCTTCAACTCTGCAACTGTTTTTTGACCTGTATCATTCCATCCCTCCTTCGTTTTCACCTCTGGTGAGTCAGGACCACAATTTCTATTTCTAGAACGTAGCAATGGTGAATGAGCCTTATGTTCGTTTTGTTGTACAAAATCATAGGAGTAAAGCATAGAAATACTAGGGTTAGTTATCTAGCCTTTTGAGATAAAGCTTGTCACCTAAAGGTTCTCACAGTAAAATCTTAATTCCTTCTAAATTGTTCCTGGGAATTCCTTGGCGGTCCAGTGGTTAGGAATTCACGCTTTCACTGCAGGGACCCAGGTTCAGTCCCTGGTTGGGGAACTAAGATCCCGCAAGCCGCACAGTGCGGCCCAAAATAATTGTTCCTGTCATTAATGACAGATTGCTGCAGATGTCAAGTTCTTTCGGTCTCCCTTTGTATCTGACTTTATACTATACCTCAAATTGACACAGGCTAGAATGTGGGGAATTCACCTTATATTGTCTATTTGAAGATTGTCAAGACTTAAGAAAATTTCTGAAAATCCCTCAAGCGTATGTTACATAAGTGCTAAATGGAAGCTGTATTGGGAAGGCATATTTGCATACTTATCCTGAATAACATTTGAAACCTCTTGGGAATGCTGCATTTCTCCTTCAAAGCAATAATTAACCTCCTCAAATCTCAAAATTCATTCAGGTCCTAAAAGGCGTTGGTCTGATATTTCAGATTGTTGGTATAAAATCCCATTGTACAAAACATGCAAAGAAAATACAGTAAAGTAAATGGGTGTTTTGCATAGTTTTTCTGCAGTAGACTACTTTCCTGGTAGTAGTACTTTTCCAAATTAATGTGGACCTTCACTTTAGCAGAAACATGAGTTCGTGTTTTTTGTATCGTTAAGTTTACTTCAGGAAAAGGTAACACACTTAAGAAGGGTAATTAATGAAAGGACTGTTTGTAAAGGGGTGGGCAAAATTAAGGGAATCCAACAAGGGGTGGTGATGTACACCCCCTGGGGCTAGCAATAGTGGGGAGCCTCAAGGGGCAAGGGAAAGAAACCCTGGAGAGAGCTGAAGCTGTGACTTAGGGGAGGGCTGTTCACCAGAGGTAGAGAAACTCTGCCAACCATGGCCCAGCTGGGGATGGGGAGGGGGCTCCTCTTTCTTCCTGCCCTTGATCTCCTGCTGGTACTTTCCAATGGTTGAAGCCAATGAGAAGCAAGAAGGCAAGGGAACTTGGCTGTTGTTAGTCAACAGAGGTCAGCCTCCCAGGGAGCAGAGCAAGGAGGAGAAGGGCAGAAAATAGATCTGGAGGGGCAAACAGAATATAAATATCTGGCACAGTGGGGAAAGGGGAAAATGTTTTCATTATAAAATCTGTTTTCTTTAGGGCACAGATTGACTTGGTTATTTCATTATAGCACTACAGAGCAAAGGCTGATTAGCCAAAAGGCCTTAATAAAACAGAAAAAAAACCTAAATCTAAAGCATTATTTAAACTATGAATTGCTTGGTATTTTCAAGCTTTAAATATATATCTTAAACACAAATCAAAGAAGCCATCAGGGTGGTCAAAGAATGAAACGTAAATGAATTTCCAAACTATGGATTTAACTAGTTGTTACAATCAACCTGGATCTGATGCTCTTTTTATTTTTCTTTTAATAAAGCTGTTTCAGATATCCTAAGCTACATCCCCCTTGATCATTTTTTTATATCATTATAATGGTAGCAGGGGTTGAAAGAACAGCATTAGTGCCATATGTAAAAGAAGAATATTTACAGCAGGGGAAAGGGTAATGAAAATAGCTATACAATCCTTTTGATCATTTGTGTTTGGGTTGTGCCCTGCTTTAGGTATTATCCTGCTTAGTACAGATTGCCTCAGTTAGAAGATCCCTGTTTAACAATGCAGAGAGGGCCAAGTTTCTCTCTCATCTTGTTGATGGTGTTAAACGAATACTGGAAAACCCACAGGTAAGATTTTTGAGAATGTATTTTTATTTGTGTGTGTATATGTGTGTATGATTAGTACATGCCTATCTGTTATGGCTCCAAAGAAAAATCAATCTAGAGGTCACACTTAGCAGAAATCATAGAAAACAGTTCAGTCTGTTTAAATCTTCAGAAGATTTAAGTGAATGTATATTTGTAGATTTAAATAATACTTACCCAGAAGAGGAGCTTGTATCCTCTAGCTTCAGGAATGTAGGAATTGTGGGAAGGGATCCCCTTTGGTTGTTGTTGTCGTTCATTTTTATTGGAGTCTAGTTGATTTACAATGTTGTGTTCGTTTCAGGTGTACAGCAAAGTGCATCAGTTATACATATACATATATCCACTCTTTTTTTTTAGATTCTTTTCCCACATAGTCCATTACAAGGTATTGAGTAGAGTTCCCTGTGCTATACAGCAGGTTCTTATTACCTATTTTATATATACTAGTGTGTATATATCGATCCCAGTCTCCCAATTTATCCCTCCCCCTCTTATCCCCTGGTAACCATAAGTTTGTTTTCTACATCCGTGACTTTACTTCTGTTTTGTAAGTAAGTTCACTTGTACCCTTTTTTTTTAGATTCCACATGTAAGCGATACATGATATTTGTCTTTCCTTGTCTGACTTACTTCACTCAGTATGACAATCTCTAGGTCCACCCATGTTGCTGCAAATGGCATTATTTTAGGGAAGGGATCACTTTGAAGGAAAACAAGGACAGAGCTAGTCATCTTTCCCAAAGAAATTAAGAATCTAAAATTTGTTTTTTGTTTTCATTTCCATTTTTTTGAATGTACATTATTTACCTAAGTGTATAGGGCTACATTTAGGTGGGAGGGGAGTTATTTCTCGTTCAAATATTTATTCCATAACTCAGTTGCCCTTTTTGTCTTTTTCAGCCCCAAAGACTCAGCTAACACCTCCTTTTTTTAAGTATTTCTTCTTCACACTAGAAAATATCATAAAAACAGTTCACTTTTAAATATACTCTGTTCTCTCCCTCTTTTTAAAAATTCATTTATTCTATCAAATTGTATGGAGCCACCTACCATGTGCCAGGGATTCAGTGGTAGCAAAACAAAACCTGCCCTCCTTCTCTAATAGAGGAGGACGTATGTAAGGAAACAAGTATGCTGGTGTAGTATGCAAACAGATGAAAAGTGTTTGATATAAGTATATAATAAAATACGTAAACATACTAATATAGGAGTATGTTTATTCTAGCAAAGATGATATAATATATGAAATATTTGTGTAACTTTGCTACTGTAGTTTAGCTGTGCTTATTGACAGATGTGAAAATAAAAATCTCATTACTTTTCATTTGATTGGTGGGAAGCAAACAGACCAGTCACATCTTAGATCGTGCCCATTTTCTGCCATTAATCAACTTTACAGCCCTGGGCAAGTAGTGTTGTCCTTCTGGGCTTCTGTTTCAGACTTTTCCAATTGAGGCTAATAACCCCATCTCACAGGATGATTATTATGGACAGATGAGATAATAGGTGTAATAATCCCTTTTAAAAGTGACTTTTTAAAAAATTGCTTTTAAACATTATACAAATGTGTCATTCTGAATGATGACCTGCAGCAGACTGCCCCCTCTCCTCATGCCATCCCAGATGTCATTCGGGAAGAAGTATAATGAACCACATTTTACATTTTATTTTCCTCCCTGTGCTGTCACCAGAGTTTATCAGACCCAAACAATTACCATGAGTTTTGCAGACTACTGGCCCGATTGAAGAGTAACTACCAACTGGGAGAACTAGTAAAGGTGGAAAACTACCCTGAGGTCATCCGATTGATAGCTAACTTCACAGTGACCAGCCTACAGGTTTGTCTTTGATTGCTTGTCCCTTTCTTCCTAAACATTGGAACCTCTTCTCTTACTCACTGGTTTTACTTAACCTCGTAAGAATTTTTTTTTCCCTTGGCAGAAGTGAATGTAAGTATAGGGCAGCCCTGCACAGAGTGCTTACTATTGCAGCCTACTCATTCACATTACAAAAGTTCAGGGAGTGTGGTCAGAGGAGCATGAGGGAACCGCAAAAGTAATATTTAGATTCAAGACTGGGAGAATTCCCTTGTAGTCCCCCAAAAAAGGCAAGATTGGAACAGGGAGCTGGGCAGAAGAGTGAAGAGAGACTCAGCGCCCTCTCTTAGTCATGTGTAGGCAGTAGTTCTCACAGGCGATGGCTTGCATCAAAATCATCTGGGGAGCTTGATGAGAAGTGCAGGTGCTTGGGTCCTACCCCCATAACTTCTGGCTCACTAGGTCCAGGGTGGAGCCTTGGCATCTCTGTTTCTAACAAGCTCTCCACGAGATGCTCGTGCTACTGATGTTTGAGAGCCAGTTACTCAGCCAGCTCAGAACAGCTCTTGTCACTGGATGTTTAACCTCTGAAATACCACTAAACACGTTAGACTAGTTGCCATGCACAGAACAAAGCCCATCAAAGTTTATCCTCCTCTCTTTTTTTTTTTTTTTAAGATAACTCTTTATCCTTTGTGTCAGATGGCATGGGACTAATGTATTCTGTACAAAAATGAGAACTATGCCTCCTACTCTCTTGGTTTTCCTTAGCATTGGGAATTTGCCCCAAATAGCGTGCACTATCTCCTGAGCCTATGGCAGCGGCTGGCAGCCTCCGTGCCATACGTGAAAGCCACAGAGCCACACATGCTGGAGACTTACACTCCTGAGGTCACCAAAGCCTACATCACATCCCGTTTGGAATCTGTGCACATCATACTGAGGTAAGGAAACCGGGCCAGCCTCCCTCTTTCCCCACAGGTATCCTGGCATCTGACTTGCCAGAGATCAAGACACCCAGTTGGCAAAAGCGTACTTGATATGAGTCATAATGGAGCTAACACCATAATGGGTATTTTTTTCACATTAGCACAATAGCTGAGGAGAGCATAAAGTCCAAAAGAAGAGTCTTTCTCTTTAATATCCTATTCATGTCCCTTCTTCACCAACCATAGCAGTATCTTTGAATACAAAGTATATCAGTATAATGTTTGTCCTTGCCAGTGATTTCCTTTAAACATGAGAGGAGCATTGATAAGCTATAGATGACAACAGTGTAAAATATAGGTGCTTAATGTGAACTTCTAAAGAAATAAGTAGATAAATAAGCTACACAATCCAGAGCTTACTAGAAGATGTAAGAATTCCAGGCAGCCGATCACTGACTGCATTATACTGACACGTGGTTTCTGTCTTCCTTGACTACTAACTGGACCAGAAATCTATAGTAAAGAAATGTCAGACCCTTTAGAAATGACCTATGTAAAATGGAGTTATTCTAGGGACTTCCCTGACGGGGAATGGTTTAAGACTCTGAGCTTCCTGCAGGGGGCATGGGTTCGATCCCTGGTCAGGGAACTGAGATCCCACCTGCTGCATGGCGTGGCCAAAAAAAAAAAAGAATGAGGCTATTCTTTGTGTAGGGACTTATCTGGTATACTTTTTTCATTGGCTATTTCTCAGGGGATTTACTTGGACTCTGAAGGTTTGGGGTGTTTTGGGTTTTTTTTAACTCAGATTCTTAATTTGCTCAGAATCAAATACTTTTTTTTTTTTTTTGCGGTACGCGGGCCTCTCACTGCTGTGACCTCTCCCGTTGCGGAGCACAGGCTCAGGACGCGCAGGCTCAGCGGCCATGGCTCATGGGCCCAGCCGCTCCACGGCATGTGGGATCTTCCCGGACCGGGGCACGAACCCGTGTCCCCTGCATTGGCAGGCGGACTCTCAACCACTGTGCCACCAGGGAAGCCCCAAGTACATTTAATTGTCATAAGAATTATAGTCTCAACTGTTTATGACTTGAATCATTTCAAAATCTGAGTATTTGTGAAGCCTGTTGGAAAGCACTGTTCTGTTAGCTTCATAGTTTCTATTCCTGAGGACTCAGCTAGTTTCAGCAAGGCCATGCTGGGGAGGGTTACATGTATGGGCTCTGGGCCCACGTAGCCGGTTAATAGCTGTGTACTCTTGGGCACAGTTGTAATGAGGATTAAATTACCATGTCCCGGCCTCGTGTGTGGGTCATGGTAAACGCACAGCTCTGAACTGCTTGCTGCTGTGGTGCTGCTGCTGCTGGGCTGTCATACGATGATGTAACAGTACATGGCGAACTTATGGTAAGACTTTCAAGTCTGGGAACCAGTGGATAAGGCAAGACCTAGTATAGAGCCACAGTGCCTCATCTGCATTTCTGAAATTTAAGATGTGAAAATTAATTTTTCTCATAAGTTTGGCACAAAAACTCATTTGGTGGCAAAGCTTGACATGTGCTGATACGAGACCAGTTATAGTCTTTTTTTTTTTTTTTTTGCGGTATGTGGGCCTCTCACTGTTGTGGCCTCTCCCGTTGCGGAGTACAGGCTTCGGACGCTTAGGCTCATCGGCCGTGGCTCACGGGCCCAGCCGCTCCGCGGCATGTGGGATCTTCCCGGACCGGGGCACGAACCCGTGTCCCCTGCATCGGCAGGCTGACTCTCAACCACTGCACCACCAGGGAAGCCCTATAGTCATTTTTTTTTAATTCTACTTCGTTTGACTATTCATAATATTTATACATTTTGCTACAGGAATATTGTATTTGACATGCCACAGCCCAGGGAGGGTTCATATTACATGGTAGAAGCATCATAATCCCTCCCTAAAATCTGAAGGTTTCTGAATTCCAAAACACATCTGGTCACAATGGCCTCACACAAGGGACGGGTTACTTGTAGTCACAAAGTTTACTATAGTCAGGAACAAACAAGAGGCTGAGAACCAAGAGCTTTTAGGGGTGAGAAGCATAGGACTGAGAGGATCATGGCAGACAAATGTTAAGCCACTGGGAATTGGAAGACTGGACACCAGTGGGCAGAGCATACCTACGGGAGACTGATGCTAGGTTGAGACACCTGCCTTCCACCTGTTCTTAACCTTCCTTCCTTGGTAAAAAGTGGGGTTGGGATCTGGGCCTCTACAACTGCACGGGGTGGATAAATGGAGAAGGAGAACTGCTGTGACGGAGAAATCAGTAGGCATATTTTAAGAGAGCGCCTTCCTTCTTCCCTTGGGAGTAGAGATGGACTGGAAGATCCCCTGGAGGATACAGGTCTGGTCCAGCAGCAGTTGGACCAGCTGTCTACAATCGGGCGCTGTGAATATGAGAAGACATGTGCACTCCTCGTGCAGTTGTTTGACCAGTCTGCCCAGTCCTATCAGGAGCTGCTGCAGAGTGCCAGCGCCAGCCCCATGGACATTGCAGTGCAGGAGGGTGAGTGGACAGTGGACTGGGCCTGGCAGAAGGTGCTGTCAGCACGCTTTCGCTCGTTGCTACCTCTCTTTCACCTTTCCCCCCGGAATTCTTCCATCATCAGTTAGCTCCATACACACAAAAGAATACTTGATAATAAATGCCACAGGGAACTGGGGAGGAGCACCTGAGATCACACCTGCGGCGGGCATGTTTCACTTTAAAGTACTGCACTGTAAAAATAACGGCCCTGTCGGATGGGGAGCCTTGGTTACCGACTGAATTCCGCCCTTGGCATCGCCCTTACCGGAGCAGAGGAGTAGCTGTTCTCTGCAAGAAAAGTTAAACTTTATGACTTTTTCAGTTTCTTGAGATTAAGGAAGCTCATAGTAAGAAATGAACCTCACAGTGTGGAATTTCTTCATGAAATGAACACTGGTGGTGACACTAATGGGTCTTCTTCCTGTTGCAGGAAGGCTGACGTGGCTGGTTTATATCATTGGTGCAGTGATTGGTGGCCGGGTCTCTTTTGCCAGCACTGATGAGCAAGATGCTATGGACGGTGAGCTTGTCTGTCGGTAAGTGCTCCCATGGAGGCTTCCTATTTCACTGCTATGACCCTCTCACCCCCTTTTGGGTTGTGAGACCAGGGAACCTGACATGCTTCTGTTAGTGCATTTCTCCCCATTTACAGAATATAAATATAATCTCATGAAGCTGATTGCCCATGAAGAACCGTTACAAGTTCAAATTCAAACCTTTTATTAAGTACAGCAACAACTATGCCTGCAGTCCTTACTAAAAAACCATCTGCAGTAATTCAGCAAAGGAAATGGTGGACATAGAATTAAGCATATTGGATACAGAGTGGAGAGTAGCTTTCAGTTCTGTTTAAGTGCAGCATCTCAGAGTTAATGAAATGTGGACTGCTTTTGCCTTACCAGAGTAAGTCTAATAGGAAGCTGTGGGTCTTCAGCTATCCCCAAAGATGGAATTACAGAATTTCTACAGCCTTTCAGATCTCTTGACCATACACTTTCCCTCATACAAAATCTCAAGTTACTTCGTGTCTGTGATTCTAATCTTACTAAAAACCTGTAAACGAGCATTTAGTGATTTCTGAAACTTTACTTAACGTAGAAATAAAAAGGCAGGACTTTTTAATAGCCTGCAGAGGTTCTCAAACCTTTTCTTCAGGACTCTTTACCTTCTTAAAAAGTATGGAGGCCCTCAAAGAGCTTCTGTTTATGTAAGCTATATCTATCGATACTTATTGTATTAGAAAGTAAAACTGAGAAGTTTTTAAAACATTTATGAATTTGTTTAAAAATAACAATAAGCCCATTTCATGTCAACATGTTTTTTTGTTGTTGTTGTTTGGTTTTTTTTTTTGCGTTACGCAGGCCTCTCACTGTTGTGGCCTCTCCCGTTGCGGAGCACAGGCTCCGGACGCGCAGGCTCAGCGGCCATGGCTCACGGGCCCAGCCGCTCCGCGGCATGTGGGATCTTCCCGGACCGGGGCACGAACCCGTGTCCCCTGCATCGGCAGGCGGACTCTCAACCACTGCGCCACCAGGGAAGCCCCATATGTTGTTTTTAATAACTATTTTTTCAGAAGAAGTGAATGAGAAAACTGGCTTTGTTTTAATGTCTGGCATAGTAGAAGTCAGCTGGATTCTCCTCTCTGCTTCTGCATTCAGTCTGTTGTGATATCACATGTCTTACAGCCTCTGGAAAACCTCACTGCATCCCTCATGTGAGAATGCGAGTGAAAGGGCAAATAATGTTTTAGTATTTTTATGAAAGTGGTTTTGTTACCTTGCAGAGAACTGCTACCCTGAAGGGTTCTAAACTTGCAGATGCTCTCCTTAGAGATAAACACATTTTAACATGATGCCTTAGAATTTATTGGTCCCCAGACATTTCAATCCATAATTTTTATTCTTATTCTGAAAATCCCCATTGGTCTCTTTCCACCCCCACTTTATCTATCAGATGCCTATCTGCCCTCAGGTGCCTTAATCCTGACTAAAGTCTCCACGGCATATCACACTGGCATTTTTTGAAGAGTTGATCAAAGATTTAATGAAGATGAACTCCAGTACCTTTCTGATTCTGTACGCTGCTGTGATACTGTGTGTCGTAACATAGATTGAGTTTAGACAGTGTCTCACGTACTGGTTCTCAACTTGAGTGTTCCAGCACGATGAATGAGTCCAGTTTGCTCATGACGCCAGAAATAGTCTGTTACCTATTTTCACTATCAAAACGCCAAATGACTCGCTTGTAATCGCATCATTCTTATTCATCCCAGCATTCCAGTATGCTTTCTTTTGAGGGGATGGGTGCAGGGAAGAGGGATGAAGTCACAGGTAGCATATCTGCTCGTGGTCCCTGGAAGTGTTACCTGCCTGTGAACATCGTCCTTCATGTGTCTCCTTTCCTTTTATGGCTCCATGAGAAAAAAGATTGAGAGCCACTGGTATTTAGTCCAACTGACCTCATTTTATAAATGAGGAAGTGGGGCTCAGAAAATAAATTGCTTTACTCAAGGTCTGACAGAAGTTTCAAGGATGACCATTACCCTGGTACTAGTGGTTTTTCCACTATTTTTAAGCAATTATGAGTTCTGCCTCCATCTACAGTCTCAGGCGACTGGAAGTTTTAAACATGTAACTGGTCATTCATACTCCTCGGCTGAGGTTCCTGTAGGTCAGAAATGGAGAATTTTGTTCCCTCAGTGGAGCTTAGAGCCTGCAGAGAATGTCTTTCCAATAGGTTGGGTGAGGAGAGGGGACGTGTGCCTATTTCAGGGGAGGTTGGTTTTCTGCAGTGACCAGGATATCCTGCTGTTGAGAGAATCATTGCTCTTCCACCTCTAGGGTGCTCCAGCTGATGAACCTAACAGACTCTCGCTTGGCTCAGGCGGGTAACGAGAAACTAGAATTGGCCATGCTGAGCTTTTTTGAACAGTTTCGTAAGATCTACATTGGGGACCAGGTGCAGAAATCCTCTAAGGTAACAGACTCTCAGTTGGCTCCATTTAGTTCTCACTTCTGGTTGTGGCATTTCTGATTAAGAGAAATGACAGAGAGCAGTTTAGATACAATCTCCAGATTTCATGTATCAGGATAAACCAAATAGTTCCTCTTGGTCTGTAGAATTTGGGGAGACTCATCAAAAAATTGGGTCCATTTTTCTAGTACTTCATGTGCTTAATAAATGACCAGTCAAAACATCTGTTGGTCTCCCCCAAATTGGCAATTCTCAGTCTCTGTACATGAGTTGATGTTCAGAACAACAAAAGGTTTTGACAGTCTTTTTGTAATTTCAGGGTTGAAGATAACTCAGCATCTATCCAGTATTTAGTAATACTTAGAAACTAGCTCATTCCTTCAGTAAAGACTTCCCCAGCATTGTTGTCCATTTTCTTCTTATATCTTAGGCTCCTGAACGAGGACAAAACAATACTGGGATATGATTTTTCTAATCCATATTTTCTGGTTACTTTCTCTTCCCTAAACACACCACCAGCTGTACCGCCGACTCTCAGAAGTTCTGGGCTTGAATGATGAGACCATGGTCCTAAGCGTCTTCATAGGAAAAATGTAAGTGTTTTGGCTTGCCATCAGCAAGAGTCCCTTGCAATCCTGTTGCAACTGTAAGATGTGATCTTGGCATTGTGCTGCCAGTGCCTTGGTATTCCAGCATTGATCGTTTGCGTCAGAAAATTGTGCATTTGAGTGTGTGACAAGCTGTGCTTAGAGATATGGCCCGGCCCCAGAGCATTCCAGGCTTGTACAGGCAAGGATTTCATTTTGTTCACACGGAATCTCATCTACAGCCTCTGGAATCACGGGTGAAGCCCCGCCATGGCATTAGCAAAACAGACCTTCCTCCCCAGCGACTGGTGCTCAGCTCCTCACCAGATCACCCTGCTGCCAGGATGCCCAGAGTGGGCTTTCACTTTCTGGCACTGATTTCCACTAGGTGTGCCCCCAGGAGCAGAGCCCCTCTCTAAAACAAGGCTTACTCCTCTCAAGAAGCATAACACCCTTCGAGAGTCTTGAATCTCCAAAATCTAGTGCTATTGTTTGGATTGTCATCAAAGTTGGAGCTCCTGATTGGCCCTTTTTTGTTTTTTTGTTTGTTTGTTTGTTTGTTTTTTAAGTTATGCCCCTTTGTTTACATTTCCCCCTTTTTAGGAGCTCAATTTCTCAAAGCACACATTAGGAGCCAAATAAATATATTACCCAGGGCTGTGTGCAGTGTGACCTTTTGCCTCCTTCCAACCATCCCAATCCTAAACACTCGTATCCATGAGCTGGTTAATCATTTAAGATGAAAAAAGCAAAGGGGGTCTAAAGGACTCTGCCAGCCAAGAACCCAGAAGCAAGGGCTACTAGAATTCTGCAGCTGACAGTGGATGGTGCAGGTGCAGAATTGCATACGTCTGCATGTTATCACTGCCGCAGAAATCTCTTACCCTTGCTGCAGAAATCAGCCCTGGAGTGCCCCAGAATTCCAAGGGCCTGGGTATGGGCCAGTGTAGCTTTGGAACCAAGTAGTGAAGATTATCTGAAGGATAATTTTTCTAGTCAACCAAATGTAAGTACGGAGATTTTATACCCATTTTTTGTGGTTGTGATGTCTGTGAATTGGTGATGCAGATGTGTGGTGATTCTTGATGGATGATTTTCTTCTTCTCCCAACTCTCAAAGATACCAGGCATATCAAAAGTGTCTCCTGCTTTTTTTTTCTTTTTGTCCTCCAGCATCACCAACCTGAAGTACTGGGGCCGTTGTGAACCAATCACCTCCAAGACACTACAGCTTCTCAATGACCTCTCCATTGGATATCCTTTTCTAAGCTGGCTTCTGGGCGAAACGGGAACTGTGGAGTGCCACAGTCTTAGAAATCATGGCCTCCTCCATTTCTCTTTTAATTTAGCTGTATGTGTACTTAAGTATCTTCCATTCTCATAGGAACCAAAGACAATACCCAAACAGAATCCAGGAATATATAATTCCAGACCCTAAAAAATGAGCCAACCGACAAGCTAATAGTCTACCACAGATTTATTCCTGTCTGTCTCTAAGATCCAGAAATACCCAACAGGTCTGTCTGATAGGTACACACTCTTTGTAAACAAGGTTTTAGCATAGGTGGCAGCAAAGTCCATCTGAATTTTTCTATCAGCTTATAGGTAGAAGCCGCCTGATTACAAACTTTGCAATAAAAGTAGCCACTGCACTTCCTTTTGACTTGGACTCAGTCTGCTGTAAAGGTTGAATTGCTCTAAGACAGCCT
Organism: Neophocaena asiaeorientalis asiaeorientalis; assembly: GCF_003031525.2. NCBI lineage: Eukaryota > Metazoa > Chordata > Mammalia > Artiodactyla > Phocoenidae > Neophocaena > Neophocaena asiaeorientalis. The sequence continues at coordinate 2,259,765 of NW_020173550.1, forward strand.
TTCACAACCAGGGGTCTGCAAGAGAAGTAAACCCTATAAAAATGATCTGAGTGACTTTTTTCTCGGTTCTCCCAAAAATCGTACATAGCTAGTCTCATTCTAAACGCCTAGGAGAGAGGTTAATTCACCACACAGTGGATGCCTGACGTGGGCTTTAGGGCTTAATTCTCTCTTAGAAGCCCCATTGAGAAAAGCTACTCTAGGATATCATGATTCTTGGGGGAAACTGCTGAGTTTTATCTCTTTTCTTACAGATAGGACTTTGGTATGGGTATTCTCTCACTAATCAGTTAAATTCTGCTTAAAAGAGAACACCTGTTTTTCCCATTTGGCAGTGTCATACTCAAATGGTTAAGAAAAATAAGATAGCTGGGTATGGAATTCATAGTACTCTAACCTAGAAAGTGCTCATCCTGCATTACAGATTCTTAGTTTGCATCACACTTTCCTTGACCCTCTTCCTTTGCCTTTACATACAGTAGTGTAAGGAAACTAGTGAAGCTGAGTGCGGTACAGTTCATGCTGAACAATCACACGGTGAGTGGTTGAGCCCCTCTTCCTGGTTCTGCTCTCCAGCCACACACACACTCTCTCAGCAAACAAGGGAGATGTTTAAGTTGAGCTCCTCGGCGCTGCTGCCGCCAAAGGCTGTGCCCCGACTCCTGTCACACTGCCAGGTTACACTTACTGTCGTGAGAGCTGCTGTTTGGGATCCAGATAACCTGAGTTATGGTGAAGTCACCGACTGTTACTCACATGGAGATAAGTTAGTTGTAGGTAACAATAACAATAGTTTTTTTTAAAAAATTTTAATACCCCTTACACCCTTAAGGAATGATAATAGAGCCATTAGCTTGAAAGGGCTCAGTAATTCTGAAATTACTGGCTAGCATTCTACCTCTGACCCATGTTTTTATCTTTTTAACTTGTGTTCTTTTTTTCAATAGAGCGAGCACTTTTCATTTTTGGGTATTAACAATCAGTCCAACCTGACAGACATGCGGTGTCGAACTACCTTCTACACAGCACTTGGGCGTCTCCTCATGGTGGATTTAGGTACTGCAATAAGTCCTAGAGGCTCGTGAAGTAATCTGGCATGGTTCTAAATTTTCACTTGAGGCTAGAAAACTAGATGTGGGGGAGGTCTTTTTTGTTGTTTCAACAGTAACAAAACTAGCTGAAATAACAGTCTGATTTCACCAAGAACAGATCATGCTATCATGGTCCCTGTAACTGGAAGAGAAAAACAGTATGAGTCTGAAGTTTTCATTTGATGTGCAGTGGTTCTAAAATTCTTTTCATAATTCTCATCTATAAAATAAGGGAATTGAGAATTCCTAAATGCATCTTGTTAGCCAGATAATCCCCTCCTCCCACACTGAGGTGCAACCCACCTGAGCCGGCCAGCACTCCTCAGTACCCACTTCACTGGCACACGTGAACCAGGAGGGCTTAAGCACCTTTCTGGCTCTGGTTGTGATATTAGCAGTTTGGGCTCAACTTATAAACTGAAGCTTAATAGTATCATAATTTTTTAGCTATTTAAATTTAATCCTACTAAAATTACATTATAAAACCTTCTATATTTACGAAAAATTACTTAAAAAAACAAAAAGAAAGGTATAAAAAGAGGGGCCTCCACAAGCGCCTGATTCAAGTTCAAGTCTCATCTAGTTCTCATACCCCAGCCTCAGTCCTTTCTCAACTGACTGTAGTTCTCAATTAAGGAAACATAAGCAACATAGTACGCTGTACACATCAGAATCTCCGATATTGAATCTCAGTATTGAAAAAATTGGGGCATTCCCGGACTAGATGATTTCTGCCGTGATGATTTTTCTAGTTTAAAAATTATTTCTATACATACATTTTATTCTGAAATTGCTACTAGTACCTATTGGGATTATCAAGGGACCCCCTCTGAATTATCCTTGGGTCTGCTCCTCTGTCATACCATCTTATTTTCCATGCATACACAGCCTTGCGTTTTTTTCTATTGGGGTCACACCCCGGCTTGTTTTCCTTGCAGGAGAGGATGAAGATCAGTACGAGCAGTTCATGCTGCCGCTCACAGCAGCGTTTGAGGCTGTGGCCCAGATGTTTAGTACTAATAGTTTCAACGAGCAAGAGGCAAAGGTGAGTCCTTCACCCACTGACTGATCAGCTTCTGGTTGAGGGCAGTCCCTGAGAGAGACTGGATTGGGCAGCACTGCAGAAAATAGTGCTTATCCATAAATTTCCCACTAATTTAGCTTTTTACTCAATCTCTTGGACTCCAAGGATTTTGAAATAGAAGAACCAGTGTAAGTTTATAAACTCTATTTTTATGTTGAAGTGTGTTCTTAAACAGCCCTTAGGATTTTTTATCTAAGTTTTTAAATGTATTAGCATCAAGTTATTTTATGTTTTCTCATTGCCTTTTTAATCTCTGTTGTATATTTAGTTACGCCCCCTTTTCATTTTCAATACTGCTTATTAGTGCTTTCTCTTTTTTCTAGACGACTTGCCAGAGATTTGTTACTTTTTGCTTTGTTTTAGCTCCATTTTATCTGTGTTTTGTATTTCATTCATTTCTACTCTTTATCTTCATACTTTTTCCTTGGTGTTTATTCTGTGGTTGTAACTTCTTAACTTTTCAGCCCTTCTTTCCTAATGTAATCATTTAAAACTATAAATATCCCTCTAGGTGTATTATTCCACTAGTGTTTTTTGGTTTTGGTTTTGGTTTTTTTAATTGGCATAAAACTTAGTGTCTTAGCCATTTTTAAGTGAATGGTTTAGTAGCATTAAGTATATTCATATTGTTGTGGAACAGGTCTCCAGAATCCACAAGTTTTGATATGTAACATTTTCCATTAGCATTCAGTTCTCTGTATTTTCTAATTTCCATTAAGATTTCTTCTTTGACCCACGAGTCATTTAGAAGGGTTTGTGAATTTCCATACAAATGGAATTTTAAAGTTACCTTTAGTTACTGATTTCTGGCCGTCAGGATGGTCATTTCTTGGTTTTTTGCTTTCCTCATCATCTTTTTACTTCATGCACACCTGCTCTCTTTACCTATAGATCTCTGTACCAAAACCAGAAAACATTAGACTATTAATATTTGTAGGACTTTTTTGCAGTGTTCATAATGACACTGATACTGAATTTTAGACCCACCAAATAGCTCAGGGGTATTGCCCCCCAAAATGCCAGACTTTACCTGACATTCTAAAATTCTCCTTTTTCATCTTTAGAAAGCCTCTTAGTTTTCTCTCTCCAGATTAGCAGGGAAGTCAGAGAACAACACCATTTGCCTGACTCGCTCCTCTTTACTCCAGCGTGCTGGGGTCTGAGATGGGTACCATTCAAAGCTAAGGTTAATGTGGAACAGATCAATAACAGGATAGAGTATCAACCACTGTCAAGGATAAGTGAGGGATATCAGTGAATATCAGCCCTTTCCCCCATCAAAAAACAAGTAAAGAACCACCTTGGCCATGAACTACAACCATCACCATATCTCTGTCATGCCTCATATAACAAGTCTTTTAGATTGCCCATGTCTTAGACTTAAAATTGAGCTTATGGTTATCTGTTCAGGAATAGAACTGTTTGCTTAAAGCAGACTGTTAGCAGAAGTGCAGACATTTTTGATAAATGAGTCAGGATACCCAACTGTGCCTACTGATGACTGTTAGCTTTTGAAAGTGCTTTTATTGCTGTTCAGAGCCCACTAGTAAAAGTTCTACTGGGAAAGAGAGCACTGGATTTGGAGTCTTGGTGTTATAAGTCCTAATCCTGGCCCTCTTGCCACCTGCCAGCACAACTATGGGCAAATTATTTGACCTCATTGGGTCTCACTCTTTTTTCTGTAAAAGTATAGTATTAGTACTTTTATAGGTCCAAGATCCGGCACATCAGTCTAATTTCCAGACACCCCAACCAAAGGGCAGATACCTGTAGACTCTTGTCTTGCTTCTGGCGGAGTCTACATGTGCATTCCTGTGGCGCTGGCACCTTTGTAATTAGATGTGGACCAGACCTTTAGGAATATGCCTCTTCTCCCTCTTCTTGTATGTACTTTTTTGCCTTTTTTTTCCCTTATTCTTCTTGAATAAGCTTTTTTGCTTTTCTACTTTTTACATATGATTTATCACATTAATGTCTTAAAATTTTATCAGCCTCTATTTCTGCCATGATGGGCCAGGAACCATCCCTTTCTCTCGGTATAAAAAGCTTCCAAAACTAATTTTCCAAGTGAAGAGATTCCATTCTAGTATGGAAGAGATCGATTGAGAATATTTGGGAAGGAGTATTTGTTGAATGATGGGAGGAAGAATTTGATTACAGATATGTGAAATCCCCATCAGGTGGTTACAGGTTTGGTTTTTCTTGTATCTTAACGTATTTTTGCCTTCTACTACAGCGAACTCTAGTTGGCCTAGTAAGAGACCTGAGAGGGATAGCTTTCGCCTTCAATGCCAAGACCAGCTTCATGATGCTGTTTGAATGGATGTATCCTAACTCAAACTAGGAGCGTACCACAGCAAGCCTTGACTGGAGTGTGAATGGGTGATGAAGTCATCAGGGAAGGTGGGGGGAAGGAGTTGTGAGGCAAAAGAAGGTGAAGAGTTACCCAGAAGGCCTGCCATATGTCTTGTAAGCTGTCATTCCACAGTGGTCCAATAATATGATGCCGCCTGCTTTGGCCACTGAGATTGGGAAATGAGTGAGGTGGCTTCGCAGTTTCTCTTTTGGGTCCCAGTTATATAAATGCCTGTGGAATTGTCGCGTGGGAATTTTGCTACACTTAGAAAAGAGAGACATTACAATCTACAAAAAAAAGACAGCTGTACTAGGAATTAGAAAGTCTGACCTTACTAACTTCATAACCTTGAACAAATCACCTCAAATCTAAGTGCCTCTGTCTCTCGGATAGTTGGGTAAAGGAACTAGCTGCTTCCCTGTCACATCACAGAAGTGGTAAGAGGACAGAACAATATGAAATACATTGTGCTCCTCAGAAGAAAGGCATTATGTAAATTACAATGTGTCATTAGATGCCTATTACGAGTGAAAGGACACACATCGCTTTAGCACCTTCTGGTTAGAAAGACTCTTAAGATTAGCAAGCAAGAGACGGGAAATTAGAGAACTGGGATTTGGCAGATTGTGCTTGACCAGTGCTGAGAAATTACTGTAAGTTCTGTACCTTTCTGGATTCAGAATTCTTCCTTAGCTTTTCATTTACAGCTACCCATCCTACATGCCAATTCTCCAGCGGGCAATTGAGCTATGGTACCATGATCCAGCCTGTACCACACCTGTGCTCAAGCTAATGGCTGAATTGGTTCATAATAGGTAAGCAGGGAGATTTTCAAAGGGTACAGCTGCCCTTTTATCTGAGAGATCCCTAAGATAATTTGCTTTATCTAGTGTTTTCAGCAGATTGTGGAAGATACTAAGATTCACTGCTATCAAAATTTGAAAACCTCTAAAAGATTATAGTGTATGTTTTTATTTGTTTGAAAGAAAGGTGTCCCCAACCACACAATGCAATAGCTGCATGCAGGAAATAAGTCACTTTAAAAAGAGTCTCAAGGGGCCTCCCTGGTGGCGCAGTGGTTGAGAGTCCGCCTGCCGATGCAGGGGACGCGGATTCACACTCTTAAGAGAAGTGAATTTGGCAACCAAAATTCTGATTTCCCTGCCCACATGTATAAAAGTTAACATTTAGTGATGGTGCCACGTCCATCACATTCTATAGTTCACATTTCATAGAGACTATTGAGAGGGATGCAGACATGTTAGAACACTCTTTCTGCAGAAAGGGATTTGTTAGGCAGATTACAGCTGGATTGGTAAAGATTTATCTTAAAAGTGAGAAAGGGGCTTCCCTGGTGGCGCAGTGGTTGAGAGTCCGCCTGCCCATGCAGGGAAATACCACATTTTAGATTTGCCCAGCAACTTAAGAATGGAAAGGAAAGAAAACTCTAGCACCTTGACTTCACTAGGATTTCAGGTCTGTATCTGCCTCTTAAGGCACCCTGAGAATTAATAATTTTTAAAACTGTCTTAGTGAAGAAGTGGGTAATATTCATAGAAGCTATAGCCTCCCATGAGGCTTATAGTTAAGACTTATTCATTTATACAATAGACATTTAAGAACATCTACTCTTTGCCACTTAGGTACTTTCATATCTATTGTGCCAGACAAAACCTCTGCCCACTTAGATGTTGCATTCTGGGGGGATGACAGTAAAAAAAAAAAAAAAAAAAAGTGTGGAAGATAATTTCAGACAGTGGTACATGCTATGAAAAGTTAAATAAGGTAATAAAACACAGGGGAATTGGAAGGAGAGAAGGCCTCTCAGGAAGGTAATATGAATGAGCAGAAAGATTCTGGTATCCCTGCAAGGATAAGGGGGAAAAGCATTCTAAACAGAAAACAACTGCAGAGGTCCCAAGATGGGATGAACTTGCTGGGACTTGAGACAGCAGAACGCCACTGGCTGGAGCCTGGTGAAGGAGGGGAGGTCAAGGTAGGCGACGAGTCAGACAGATAGTGTGGTGACTTAGTACAGCAGTAGTGAAGAATGGCGTGTACTCTCATTACACGGGAAGCTACTGGAGTATATTAAGCAGGAATTAAAATGATATCATTGACATTATTTAAAGGTCTCATTCTGGCTACATGTGGAGAATGAGACTACAGGGGCAGGAGTGGAAGCAGAAGGACCACACAGGAGACGGGTGGGTTCAGGGCATATTGTAGAGCTGGCTCTTGATGGATTCTACGTAGGGAGGGGAGGAAGAAAGAATCCAGAGGACTTCTGGGTTTGAGACCTTAGCAGCCATGAGGTCCTCACGCTCATTAAGCAGTAGAACAAACCAAGGAGGAGGAGCTCTGGTCTAGGGCACAGTCAGGAACCCAAAACTCAGGTGGTTGACATTGTCTGCCCTCCTGACCTCACTCCCCTTCTAACATTCTCAGTTCCTTTACAGCTTCTCCTCTTCTAAAGTGGACACGATGCTCGTACCCCTCCTTCAGTTGCTACTGAAGCTGTAAAGGTGAATGTAGATTAAAGTCCGAAGGGATGTGAGTTAGTATGACCCAGAAGTGACTGTGATAAAAGCTAAACTTTAAGCAAATTGAGAATTTTAAGAGAATAATTTTATCTACTGCCTCATTTTCTTTGTTTCTTTTAAACGTTTTCAGCTTGAGCAGAACTTGAATCTAGTATGTTGGTCTTCAAGATACAAGCTACATCACTGGTTATCTTGGGTTAACTTGGTTATTTCACATTAGGATAAGTAATCTGCATGTCTTCGTGCAAAAAGTATCACCTAACGTACTCAGGGGAGAGCCTGAGGTAGCCTAGTCTTCCAGCAACATACCTCTGACTTTGTCTCCTCTGTGTTCTCTGCTCAGATCCCAGCGACTCCAGTTTGATGTCTCTTCCCCCAATGGCATCTTACTCTTCAGAGAAACCAGCAAGATGATAACAATGTATGGTAAGTGCTTAAGAGGAGCAGAACCCTAGAAGTGAGTTCCAGCTCAGTCACCACTCCGCACTGTGGGTCTCATACGCTTGTGTCACAGCGCCAGCTGGTGCCAAGAGGATTGAGGCAGTATGTGAGCTGTCAGTTACCACATGATTGAGTAAATCCGTATCTTGTCTACTCAGGCAATCGCATCCTGACACTAGGAGAGGTCCCGAAGGATCAGGTCTATGCGCTGAAGCTCAAGGGCATCTCCATCTGCTTCTCCATGCTGAAGGCTGCTCTCAGTGGGAGTTACGTCAATTTTGGAGTCTTCCGTCTCTATGGGGATGACGCCCTGGACAATGCTCTACAGACCTTCATCAAGCTGCTTCTCTCTATTCCCCACAGCGACCTCCTGGTAAGCCCTAAGCGTCGTTGACGGGATCCGAGCCCTACGTCATGTCGGTAGATTGAATGTTTCTCTGAAGAACTAGAAGCTGGCTCCACCTAGGTCTTCTGTCTTCCCGTCTGAAGGGAGCTAAGCTATTTTATTGAAGATCTTGGTCCACACATGCTGAGGTACACAGCAGCTAAGCCGATCTTCATCCTCCTTCTCCCACAGGATTACCCCAAGCTCAGCCAGTCTTACTATTCACTACTGGAAGTCCTGACCCAGGACCACATGAACTTTATTGCAAGCCTGGAACCTCATGTCATCATGTATATTCTCTCTTCCATTTCTGAAGGACTTACTGCACTTGGTAAGCACCTGGGTGGGCGGGCGGGTGAGTTGGTTGGTTGGTTTTTTACCACTTAGCTAAACAGAAGGGAGAGTCTTGCCCCAGCATCCAAAAGGATTACTGCTTTGGGGAGCGCATCCTAACAACAGAGTGTATAGTTCACGGGTACGTTCTCAGGCAGCAAATACTTAGTGATGCCCTCCTGTGGACCAGGCACTGTGCTTGGCACTAAGGGTACAGTAATCAGTCCTTGTCCTTTAGGAGCTTTTTATCTGGTAGATGAAATAGACATGTAAACGGACAACTGCCTGTTTACCACCCTTACCTGTGTACACACAGCAGTAGGGTAAGTACGGAGTGCTGTGGGAGGGCTCGGGAAGAATACCTAAACTCCTGGCTTTGAGGAGGTAGGGTCCTGCAAGGCTGGCTGCAAGAGTTGGCATCAAAGCGTAAACCTAACAGGTGAACCGGCGTTATCAGATTAGTGGAGGAAGACGCTTCCCAGCAGCAGGAACCGCAAGTACTAGCACCTGTTGGCAAAAAAAACCCCAGGAAATCCAGATGGCTGGCACACTCGTGCAGAAGAGAAGAGGGGGAATGAAGTGAAGCCAGAGGGAGAGAGAGAAGCAGGGGCAAATCTGGAGATCACAAAGGCTGCCCTTAAGCCATATCAGTATGTTTGGGTTCTCTCCTTAGGGCAGTGGAAGGTTTTACACAGCTAGCTCCATAAGTTTTTTCATCCTGTTCTACCTGGTTCTTGTCAACCATTTTGTTACCAAGCTGCATTCCAGCAGTCTTAGTCAGTGTGTATGTGTTCAGAGAATACAGTACATTTTTATCTTAGGCTGAGCAAAACATAAATAGGAAGATTAAGTCAACTGCAAAATAATCACGAAATATTGCAAATGCACAGAGAATGCCTTTGGATTGTCCGCTGTGGTGAGTTAGCCACACCTCTGCTCTGGGCCACTTCTTTGATACGCACTTACCTCCAGCAGGGGGCGTAGCCGTATCTAGAACAGTCCAGCCAGGGTATCAGACCCTGCTTTGGAAGGCTGTTTTTTAGCTTCTTGAAAATAGAGGGACCTCTGCATGAACGGAAGCAGCATGCTTTACTGTTTTAGGCCTGTGGCCTGTGCCTCACCTAGTCAGCTCTGTCTGCAGGCTGTGCTGCAGTGTCCCCTTAATAAAATGAACAGACAAGTCTGCAGCTTCCCACCGCACGCTCCCCCGGAGATGCTACAGATAAACAAATAGTACAGCGCCCCACTGCAACGAACTGTAGGTGTTGATAGGCTGTATTAGTTTAGTGACAGTCCCCCAGGTAACTCAGAATATGGGCTCACACCTCAGACTTGGATTCTAATCACAGCTCTTCCAGTGACTAGCAGTGTGACCTGGAGGCAAGTCAACATAACCTCTCCAAACTTCAGTTTACTCATTGGTAAAATGGAACACCTACCTCCTGGAGTTCTCAAGAGGATAAAATAGAGATGATAACCTGTAAAGTCCTTGGCACAATGTCTGGCACAATAAAAAATACTTGCTATATTGTAAGCTATTTGATATTTTTTATGAAGCATAAGACATAAATCCACAGCACGTTGAGTCAATAATTTCAATATTGTTTATACTATTACCTATCATGACAGGCTCATTTTCAAACTTAGAATTGGACCTTGCTGTATGATGAGGGTGAGAGGTTAATAGGCAGCATCCCAAGCCGTGGTCTTGGCTGCACTGACCACAGTGCCCAGTCTGACTGGGGACCTCTGTGGGATCTCAGCTACGGGCAACTCATGTCACCATGAGCAGCTCAGTATCTCTGCTCTATTCCACCCCTCCCCCTCTTTCTTCCAGACACCATGGTATGCACAGGCTGCTGCTCCTGCCTGGACCACATTGTGACATACCTCTTCAAGCAGCTTTCACGTAGCACCAAGAAGAGGACAACGCCCCTGAACCAGGAGAGTGACCGCTTTCTGCATATCATGCAGCAGCATCCAGAGATGATCCAGCAGGTAAGGAGCATGAGGGCTAGGAGGCAGTGCGGGTGTCCCACGGTGGGAGAACCTCTCTGTGAGAGAGGAGAGGCCAAGCAAGATGAAGAGGCTGGCTAACATCTCACCTGGTTAATGCTGCCAAGGTGAATTTTACACCTTAAAATTGCAGTGGATTTTCAGTTACCTGAGTAATCACTGGATATGGATATAGAAAATCTGAAAAAATCAAATTATAATTGTTCTCCGAGTGTCACACTAACCCCCATGCCTTGGGCCTGTCCCGTGAGCACTATCCTCCTTCCGTGACAGTGACTTTGCTCATCCATTGCTGTAAATGGAGCGTGAGTTAGCAGTATCCAGCTGTAAAACTTGTACTGCCACTTGCAAAACAGAAACAAGAGTGCAGGACAGGGAATTTCCTGGCGGTCCAGTGGTTAGGAGTCCAAGCCTTAACTGCCAAGGGCGTGGGCTCATTCCCTGATTGGAGAACTAAGATCCCCGCAATCCTCATGGCACGGCCAAAAAAAGATTGTACCACCTTTGCTTTCAATTTAAAAAAAAAAAAAAAAAAGAGGGGCTTCCCTGGTGGTGCAGTGGTTGGGAGTCCGCCTGCCGATGCAGGGGACGCGGGTTCGTGCCCCGGTCCGGGAAGATCCCACACGCCGCGGAGCGGCTGGGCCCGTGAGCCATGGCCGCTGAGCCTGCGCGTCCGGAGCCTGTGCTCTGCAACGGGAGAGGCCACAACAGTGAGAGGCCCGCGTACAGCCAAAAAAAAAAAAAAGTGCAGGACAAAAAGAGATAACTGACCACGTGGAGATCAAACCATATGCTTACCATTATTTGTATGCAACATCTTTTCAAAAATAAGATTTGCAGGAATATACCAGATAAAAATACATAAGGAAAAAGAATCAATGGAAGTAGACTTTTAGCCAATAATATTTTAACCAATCTCATCTTTGTCTACGTTGTTCTCTAAAGGAGTAGTGAACGTTCCCAAAATGTTATAAAGCTCTCTCTTCTGCGAAAAGATCCTGGGAGCTATAGTGCAAGGTGATTTTGCCTATTATAATCATTTACTTGACCCATCCCATTACCCACAAAACTCTAGGTTAACTGGAAAGGCCCATTTTTAATTGAATTTTCAAACCAATTTAAAGAACAAGAAAGGAAATATCTTAGAAACAAAACTTACCTTGTAATAGAAGATTTAAATGAAGCTTCATGAAATATTCGTCTGGTTTACTCTAGATAGAAAAGACTTCAACCTAATAAACACCTCTGTTTGGAATCTGTAATTCTATCTTGAGTAGCCACACACTAGGTCACTGCCTCAGATTCTCCATTTCCAGATGCTGTCAACGGTGCTGAACATCATCATCTTCGAAGACTGTAGGAACCAGTGGTCTATGTCCCGACCCCTACTCGGCTTGATACTACTTAATGAAAAGGTAAGAGAACAGCTCCCTGGTGTCCAGGGCACTGAGAAACACTTACAGCGACACCCTACGGTGGCGAAAGAGGGAAAGTGGCCCATTCTCTGAGCATGTCCTATTCATGCTCTGAACAGCATATAATCACTTAACGGTTAGAAGTCAGCACCTGTGGCAGTTCAGACAAAAGGGAAAGGATGAGGAAGTGTGACAAGGAGAGAAGATGCCTAGAGATCAGAGCACCTAAGGCCTAAGTTCTAGTTCCAGCTCTGCCATAAACAGACATAAGTCTAGAGATTCCTATAAAAGAAGAATCTGGATCAGATGACCCCCACAGCATTTACAAATTTAAAGTTCTAGATTTTTAAGTAAGATAAAGATATATTATCCTACAGGTGCTTGCTTGAACTTTAAAAATAACCAAGTATCCAATTTTAATAGATAATCCATTTGTTGGAGGAGAACACTCCTTCCACTCTACAGATGATGGAGGGCTAGTCAGCCTTTCCCCATCTTCTCTCCTTACTGCCCCCCCCCCACTTTGCCCTACAGTATTTTTCTGACCTAAGGAACAGTATCGTGAACAGCCAGCCACCAGAGAAGCAGCAGGCTATGCATCTGTGTTTCGAAAACCTGATGGAAGGCATTGAGCGAAATCTTCTAACGAAAAACAGAGACAGGTGAGTGTGGAAGGCTCTGGCAAGAAACCCTAGGCAAGTGTTACTTTTCAAATCACTGAAATGAGGGAGACTCCTTAAAAGTCTTTTAGAGGCCGTCTAAAGCAGTGCTGCCCAATAGAAAAGCAAGCCACAAAGTAATTCTAAATTTTCTAGTTGCCACAACTAAAAAGGGTAAAAAGAAACAGACAGCATTCATTTTAATATATTTTATTTAACCCATGTATCCAAAATAATGTGTCCATGTGTAATCAATATTTTTAAATTGAGAATTTTAAGATTCTTTTTGTTGTACTGAGTCTTCAAGATCCTGTGTATTTTACACTGAACAGGGCATCTCAATTCATATGCTACCTTTTTTTTTTTTTTTTTTTTTTTTTTTGTTCGCGGGC
>NW_020173550.1:2272545-2306227 GCF_003031525.2 Neophocaena asiaeorientalis asiaeorientalis
CATCGGCAGGTGGACTCTCAACCACTGCGCCACCAGGGAAGCCCCATATGCTACATTTTCATCGGAAATACTTGATTTGTATTTAGATTTCATAAAACTTACAGTTGCAATTAGATTCCCATACTCAAGTTGTTCCAAACATACTTAGAAGTTGTCCAATAACTGAACTGAACGTCAGGTTTTTCTAAATTGATTTTTAATTTTTCTTTAATTTTAATTAATTTAAAATATGGCATTTTAATTAAGGTGCGATTGGGGAACTGAATTTTAAATTTCTTTTAATTGGATTCAGTTCCTCAGTTGCACTGAGCACAGTTCAGGTGTCTACAGCCACGTGTGGCTAATGGCTGCCATACTGGACAGCACGGGTCTCTTGGCATTAAGAAATGAGACAGCTTCATCCTCTCCCAGCTCTCACTTCGTGAGGGTTACTTCCCGTCTCTGTCAGTGAGATTCCTTTTGTGCTGCCATGAACCCAAGGTGATCCTCAGAGCCCCAGATTGGACCAGATCTCGAGGCCTGCCATGAAGTTGTCAGGTAGAAAGGGGTGCAAAACTAGCCCAAACTTTCCCTTAAAGTCTTAAGACTGAGATTAAGTGACCTTAGAAACAACCGATTCATACGTTCTGCCTCTCAGTAGCCACTTGTCTGCTAGAAACATTTTAGGCAAAGATCTTTCCCTTCCACCCTGCTCCCCCAACCTACATGCATCCTCTCTGTAGGTTCACCCAGAATCTGTCAGCATTCCGTCGAGAAGTCAACGACTCGATGAAGAATTCCACTTACGGCGTGAATAGCAATGATATGATGAGCTGACACCTCCTTGGACTCTACCTGTACAGAGCAGCGTCCCTTTGGTCTGGCCCAGAGGGGCGAACAATTACAATGGAGAGGGCCTGGCTGATCCCGGCCCCCTCCTCCAGGGGTGTGGGGAAAATGGCAAAGGTCAACTAGCTTCTTCCCCAGGGAATAGGGGTGTGCGTGCACTCACTAGGGGGGGCAGGGCGCTGCTGGTTCCTGGGGGATTGGGTGGGAAGGGTGGTGGGAGGAGATAGAGACACAAATGTGTGAGACTCCAGCCCCCTCCTCCTGGGGCCGCCCACGGGGAAAGAACCCCAGTGTCCTGTCACAACCTGCCTTGTATAAACATGTACATTTTTTCATAACATTTTGAACAAGGTTTATATTGACTCAAGTTTAAAAACAAAGTGTGACTGAAAAATTTTTACAGAGTCTAGTGCACCAATGCTGATGTGAGGGGTTATGTATGCGAGTGAGGAAAAAATGTGTATTCTGGTGGCCTGAAGCTTTACTGGACGAGGATGTGTGAACGTGCAGAGATATATTTAGTGACACAGTGTAGAGAGGCAAAAAAGAAAAAAAAGAAAAAAAAAAGTAAAAATTCCAAATGTATATTTTTTCTTATTACCCTTTCCTTGCCCCCCAAATTATCACTTCCTGTTACTGTATCACCCTTGTTATTAGGAACTCTAAGCCATGTGGAGCACCATCCCTCCCCCTTCAACCCAGATGCTGCCCTAGGTCCCTTGGCCTCTTGCGGTGACAGACAACTCCAGCTAAAAGTGTTTGGTGTTCTTAGCTTCATCCTCTTTCCCACTTCGCTTATCCCCATCCTCAGACATATGCCTCTTGCTTTTAAAAGCCAGATGTAACTCTGTGATTTAGGGTTCTCGGTCTCTGTGAAAGTGGAGACCAGAGAGAAGGAATTGAGCCAGTTGCTCTCCTGTTGAGCAATCTGGATGAGTCCACCAGAGGCCCAGTCGTGTGTGGCCAATAACTTTTAGTCTTCCCCAGCCCTCGAGGCAGTGTGTGTGGATGTGTGCGTGTGGATATTTATATATGTACCCTGCACTCGTGAATGTATGGACTGGAGGAAGTTACGACAGCGGAGGGGTTCTTAATAACAAGGTCTACCTAGCATGAAGTATTTAACATTCTCCCACCCCTTTAAAAATATACATTTTTATAAAATGAAAACCATAATAAATGTTTTGAATATTAAAAAAAATTAACCTACGGAGGAAAATTAATGGAGAAAGCTATTTGCCTTGTACTTTTTCCACAATTGTTGCTGCTAGTTGTACGCATCTCTAGTTCAGCTCTTGCCCATGGGACACTCATCAATTAGGTTTTTTTTTTATTTCTCTCCTCTGCCCCCAGAAACAAGCCTGTTAATTTTTTTTCCTTCTCCTCTGGCGACTGTGTGGTGAATCCTTTCTTGCGTGGTCAGGTTGCGGATAGACTTGTGAGGGTGTTTGCTGCATACAAGTGTAAGCATTGTGACCGCCAATAAACTTCAGTGGTTTCTACTGACCTGGTTTCAGCAATCAAGTCTAGTGTGTCTGCAGGGACACGTCTCACTCTGAACTCATGACGATGTTTGGAACGTGCATTCCTAAAAGCCAGTGGGTGACAGGCACCCCTCAACCTTGTGAAATTAGCTTCCCATCGGACTAAGTCTGACTCAGTCATTTAAAAATAGGATTCATTTAGTTGATATATATCTGTATATAAAAAATGTGCTGGGTCCACAGTTATAAAAGTGAAGCCACTTTACGAGCTTCCAGGTAGTAACCAAGAAAGAAGTAATAATTGCAGAAATCCCAGTTTAGTTAATGTTCTGACATATGCTCCTCAATGTGGGCTGGGTTTCACTCATTAGACCCCGACAAGTTCAAGGATAAGTGTTATCCCCCAAAATACTTGGCAGATCTCATGAGCCAGAACTGTCAAATGAAGAACACTACCAGGAACAGGGACTGTTCCTCATCCCCCATGCTGATGTAGTGCCTAGGGGTTAAAGAATTTAGTTGCCAGGAACATTGAAAAGTATTAAGGTTCTGCGATACCTACCTGTACCCTAATTCAGAGTTGTATTCAATAATCACAGACTCTAGAGAGCCACTCTTGTCCACTAGACATACTGCTACCTTTGTCTGCTGTTTCGGTCTCTGGCCCAAAGTTATTTCACAGCACACACACACACCCCCCGCGCCAAAAAAATGTATTCTAATAGCTGGAAGGCAAATAGAATTGATTCATCTTAGCCAAGTCTATCTCTAAACCGAATAGAAAATGGTCAGGCTGCATTAATATATAGAACACACCAGTCACACGTTCCAGTGACCTGGAATTCTAATTCTGCAGTAAATAAGACAAAAAAATAACTTTCTCATGGGTACTTGAAGAAGAAACCCTCTCCCCCAACTATCCTGAGCTGCTGATGGACCAGCAATACCCCATACCCCCTCCCTTTCCTTCCACAAAAACAATTTCAGAAGAAACTCACCAGAGCTGGTGTCTCCTCAGTGCAGCCCTAAGCACAGTCCAGTCATGACTAACTGCCATAGGTAGAATCCTCCCCAACCACATCAAACTTTTTAAACAGTGAAGCTGCTCCTTTCTTAATTGACAGTTACAAGAGGGTTACCCAGAAAACAGCCTTTCTTTCTGATCAGTTATCAGCAATCTCACATGACTCAACCTAGTAAATGTGAAAGCCAGTTATCTTTAAACCTTGGTTTCCTCAAGAAATCCTGTGGAGGTTTTATCCAGTTGAAGCATGAGTCTATTACTTTCTAGGCTATCCTGGGCATCAAGTCAAGTGTCTTTTGACAGTGTTTCCTGACACAAACCGTACATTGACAAAACACCTAAAGTCTTGACTGTGGATCATCAAATTGTATTATGTATGTATGTATATATTGGTTTGCTGGCTCTGCCAACAAATAGGGTTATTTATTCCCACTAAAGTATAAATCAGACAAAGGATGAAGGATCAAATTTTAGGTTTTTAGATTTTAAGAAGCAAGGACTTTCAGCCAAGTATCATTTTTCTAATGACAAATGACAACCTACTAAGAAATAATAGTTTTGTATTCTGCAAACACAAACTTATTCTTCAGAACTTGTTTTCTTCCCCCCAAGTGGAAAAATATTCTAATACCTTATGAAGTTTCAACCAAGTTGAAAAACAGACCACTTTTCAAAATAGCCATGGTCATGGGGTAAGATGAATTAACTCCAGAGAGCCCAAACACCTCTCTATATCCTATCTACCACCAGCCAACCCTCCCGCCACCCAAGATTTTTAGCTAGATCTACAAACGTTAAGTTGCCATGTGCAGCTACCCAAGTGCCAAAGCAGAAAAGGAAAGCAAAGATAATTACAGGGAAACTGCAAAAGCCATAACTGATTAAGAGGGCCTGGGAAAATGTAAATGACTGTAACTATGTTAAAGTCCTAGTTCTTTAAATATTTTTAAAGTAAACTTGAAAGGATAAAAATGTACTCACCAGCCATAATTAATACAACAACCAGTTAGGTGGTAAATAACGTCTAAGAGGATTCTTGCCTCCGTAGCATGTCTCCTGGGTCCATCACATCTACTTTGGGTTTCTTAGATACCCTGGAATTCACTGGTCAGCCACTTTGTGTATTTTGGGTCAATGGGTCACTAAACAAATCAGCTGCCAGACAGTGGGACATCAAATGATCAGAATGGAGGATGAAATCAAGCTTGCAATATTATGCCCCCTTCCTCAGAAAACCCTTATGGTTCTCAGGACTGCCTGACTGCTGCTGTCTGTTCATTCATCAGCATCCACTATAAGCCAAATATCTTTTTGAGGGTCAGCAACAGAAAAGGAAACTAAACAGAAAAGCAAAAAACATCATTTGCAAAAGGCAAATTCATTGCCACTCTTCTGTGTGAGATCCCCAGCAGTACAAACTGATTCCAAAACAGTGTAGTGAACAATACTTACACAAGCACCGTGCACAGTTATACCTTAAATTCTGCTTGACAGTCATGAAGGCAGACAACTCATAATAAATGTTAAGCATAACAGCATCGCCTGCATGGCCCAAAGCATCCCATTATTGGGTTACAAAAGAATGAAGAGTGCCAAGTGGGGAATCTCCTAACCCCTGCTACTGGATAACAAATTACTCAAGTCCATGCATATCTGGATTCAAGGTCTGGAGGACAACCAAACCCAGGATAAAAACTGATTAACTGGACAATGGATTTGGCCTTAGGTAAAGCTCGGAGGGGCCACTCTTCCCGCGTCTGATAGTAGTGAAAAGGGTGGGCAAAGGTAAGAGCAGTACCTTCGAAGCCAGAACCCACACCATACCTCCTCAGCTCTTAAAGACTGATGACACTGCAGTGAGAGTAAAGCCTCCTCAAGGCTGAATTAGTTCACCTGGAAAATTAGTGGCAATGAAATCACCTTTCAGTTTAAGTATATAACAGGCCATTCTCATTTCTATTTACCAGGAAACCAGTTCCCCACCCTTTAACACCTTGCAGTCTGGGACATGTCACAAAGCAAACAAGTCATAAACTACCAGCCGAGGAGCTGGGTGCAGGAGAACGCTTCCACCCAACTAGGCCGCTGCCACTGCCATATCTTCCTCCACATCCTACCTCGTGCCTTTAACCCCGTCTGCAGGGCCCTCTCCTCTCGGTCTAAACTTTCTTGCCCTTTGCTCACCTTTACAAACCCAAAGTAGAGTCCCACTTCCTCTGTGAAGTCTCCCCCTACTGTCCCTAAGTCTCACGGGTTTATCTGCGTTATTGCTAACCCCACTCCCTCCTCGTCCCAGCAACCAAAACGTGCTCCTCAGGAGCCGGGGCCACACGGAAAAGATCATAATGAGTGAAAGGATGTGTATCTGGGGCGTGGGAGAGTCTGCAGAAGATGGGAAGTGGGAGTTGGAGAGTAACCGCACCTTCATTTGGGTGAAGCCCCTGCACAGCGAGCCCTGGGCTGCCTGCGTTGAGCGGGTTAAATCCACATCGTTACCACAGGCCTCTACCAAAAGGAAAAGAGCAGAAGCCTCTGACACCAGCCGCACGCGCTGCGAAGGAAAGAGAAAGAACTCACCCCCAACCCGGCACAACTTCCGAACAAGCCTCCGCGCCCCGGAGGCGTTTCGGGGCGTTTCGGGGCGTTCCTTCCGTCCCCGCCGCGCCTGCGCACTCTCCCCAGGCGCGTCCTCTCCGCGTCGACGCTCACCCCACTTCCGCCGCTGTGCGCAGGCGCAGTCATGACTCCTTAAGGCTGGTGTCCTCTTTGGTTGCCGGGGCGTTCTTCTTGGGCAAGGCCAGAGTTGGGCCGTGTGCCCGGTGCGGGTATCCACGGTGATAGTCACAGAGGCACTGTTCAAGGACTTGATCCCTGGATGGGAAGAACTCAGGGGAGTGGGCAAACAAGCTGAAAAGGTTGATCATTGCGCGCTCTGTTTGCTCTGGGATAACTGAGGAGACACCAAGAGGAGCGTTAACGCAGGAACGAGCTAATCGGAAGAAGACAGGGAAGAACACTCAAGCAGCGCAAAAACCCTGAGGCATGAAACATCTTGTACCTTTTTAGGAGCTGCAAAAACAGTATGACTGGAGGGAGAGTGCAGTCCTCTACGTGTCTGGATGAAGGGGGGCACAAGAGGTTGGGGTTTGATCCTAAAAGCCATTAAGTTTGAAAGCAGCCTAGTGACCAATCTGTAACTCACCAACTAGTGAGTAATAAAGATTTGAACCAAGACAAGGGCTGTGGAGAGAGAGCTGGGAAATACTGGGGTCAGGGGGTGGAATCCACAGGACTTTGGGAGGGTACAGGAAGGTGGATCGTAGTATGATTCAATTGTAGTATGCTTCTGCTTTTGCAAGCAGAGCACCTGGAATTCAACAAAAAATCAGAAAATAGAAGAGGGAACACTCCCAATCATTTTGTGAAACAAGCACTCCCTCATACCCAAACCAAAGACATTGTAGAAGAAAAAAGAAAACTTCAGGCTGATATCCTCATGAACGTGAATGCAAAAATACTTAACGAAATATAAACAAATCAAATCCAGGACTATATTAAAAAGCATAATACATCGTGACCAAGTGGATTGGTCCTAGAAATGCCAGGTTGGTTTAAAACATTCAAAAAATGAGTAACTAATTCACCATATAAACAAAGGCAAAAAAGCTGGTCCTCTCAATAGAAAGAAAGCATATGGCAAAATTCAATACTCATTCATAATAAAAAAAAATTCTCAGCAAACTAGGATTAGAAAGAAACATTCTTAAGAAGACATCCACGAAAAACCTACCACCAACAACATACTTAAAGGCGAAAGACTGAATGTTTCCCCTAAGGTGGAAAACAAGGAAAGGATGCCCACTGTTACCACTTCTATTCAACATTGTACCTGAGGTGCTAACTAGAGCAAATAGGCACAAAAATAAATAAATATACAAATAAAAGGCACACAGATCAAAAAGGAAGAAGTAAAACTGTCTTTATTCACAGATGTTGTGATTTGGGGTACAAAAAAGCTACTGGAACTAATAAATGAATTTAGCAAAATCAGAATACAAGGTCAGTATATGAAAGCCAACTGTATTTCTATATATTAAAAACAAATTATTAGGACATGAAATTTTGAAGTATATACTATTCGGTATAGCATCTGAAAACATGAAATACATAGGAATAAATTTAATAAGAGATGTGCTGGATCTGAACACTAAAATCTGTAAAACGTCGCTGAGAAAATTAAAGATCTAAATAAATGAAGAGATTACAACGTGTTCATGCATTGGATGTCTCAAAATCGGGATGACAATTCTCCCAAAATTGAACTATGCATGCAACAGGATCCCAATAAAATCCCAGAAGGCTTTTAGGCTTTTTTTTTTTTAGAAACTGGCAAGCTGATTCTAAAATTTATAAGAAAATGCAAAGACTCTGGAAGAGCCAAAACAGTTTTGAAATAGAAGAACAGAGTTGAAGGACTCAACTACCTGATTTCAAGATTTATTATAATGCTACAGTAGTCAAGACAGTATGGTATCAGCACTAGGGTAGACAGACCAATGTAACAATAAAATCCAGAAATAGACCAACATATATGGTTAATTGATTTTTGACAAAAATGCCAAGGTAGTTCAATAGAGAAAGAGTCTTTTCCAAAAATGGATAACCACTTAGGAGGAAAAAAAGGAACCTTGACCCTTACCAAACACTATGCACAAAAATTAACTTCAAATGGATCACAGTTGTAAAAGTAAAAGCTAAAACTACAAGGCTTCTAGAAGGAAACAGGAAAAATTTTAATGGGTTAAGCAAAGATTTCTTAAAATACCAAAAGCATGGGGCTTCCCTGGTGGTGCAGTGGTTGAGAGCCCGCCTGCCGATGCAGGGGACACGGGTTCGTGCCCCGGTCCGGGAAGATCCCACATGCCGTGGAGCAGCTGGGCCCGTGAGCCATGGCTGCTGAGCCTGTGCATCCGGAGCCTGTGCTCCGCAACGGGAGAGGCCACAACAGTGAGAGGCCCGCGTACCGCAAAAAAAAAAAAAAATACCAAAAGCATAAGGCATAAAGGAAAGAAATATTTGACTTCATCAAATTTTTAAATTTCTGCTCTCCAAATGATACCATTTTTTTAAATGAAAAGACAAGCCATAGATGGGAGTGAAAAATCTTTGGAATACGTATACTTGACACAGAACAGGCATCCAAATATATATAAAGAACCACAATTCAATAAGAATAACTCAATTTTAAAATGAACAAAATATTTGAACAGGTATTTTTGCAAAAGAAGATACACAAATGACCAATAAACATTTGAAAAAATAACATCATTTGTCATCAAAAAAAGATAAGTAAAAACCACATGTCACTATATACATCCACTAGAATGGCTAAAATTAAGAAGACTGACAATGCCAATTGCTGGCAAAGATGTAAAGCAACTGGAATTTTCATACATTTCTGGTAGAAATGCAAACTGGTACAGGATTTTTTTAAATAGTTTTACAGTTTCACATAAAGTTTAATGCACACAAAATGATCCAGCAATTCCACTCCTAGGTATTTATCCTAGAAAAACTAAAACATATATCCATGCAAAGACTTGCTCTCAAATGTTCATAGCATTTTTATTCATAATAGTCCACAACTGGAAACTACCCAAATATCCATCAACAGGTGTTATCAGTCAGGGATGTAGCACAAGGAACTGGCTAATGCAATCATAAGAGGTGGCTAGGCAAGTCTGAGATCGGTAGGACAGGTTGTCAGGAAGAGCAGGCTGGAAGCTTTCTGGCAGGAGCTGAAGCTGCAGACCACATGCAAAACATGACTAGCAGGTATCTGGATACACAAGTGTGGAGCACTACTCAACAATACACACAGACAAACTACTGATACAACAACTATGGATAAATAAATCTCAAACACATTCTGCTCAGCAAAAGAGGGCAGACCAAAAGACCCTGTATGATTCTACTTATATGAACTTCTAGGACAGTCTGTACTAATCTACAGTGTCAGAAAACAGGTAAGTGTCTGATGCCAAGTAGACAGTAAGGGGAGGATATTCACTGCAAAGGGAAACGAGAAAATTTGGGGGAGTAACAAATTGTAACTTGGCTGTGGTGATGGCCACATGGTGTATACATCTGTCAAAATTCAAATTATACACTTTAAACTGGTACATTTTTGTATATGAATTATTGCTCAATAAAGCTGGTATTTTAAAAAGAAAAAAAAAAAACGGATTCCTGCACAGCAGAAGCTCCAATCAGGGTTGCAGAAAGATAAACCCAGTTCCTCCAGCACCATTTTTGGAAAAGACTATCCTTTCCCTTGACACCTTTGTTGAAAATCAGTGAAACTTATATGCAGGTGAGAAGTTTCCAGGATGGGAATGATGGATATGAATGCAATGAGAGAGATTCCTGGTTATTTCTGTCTCCCAAACAGAGGTGTTACTTGAGGGCGGTGGTCAGCTGAAAACCTTCCTCCTCTTCACTACCCCCCACCCAAACAAACGTTTAAGGGCATCACTGTGCTGTGTGAACTGCTCTTTGTGAAATGACGCCCTCGTAAGGTCACTCGCAGTGCCCCGTGGTGTATTCCACCCCTTCCTAGCCTTGGGAGAAGTCATCCTTCTGGAAACAGGGCTCTTCCTCTCCGAGGACAACAGCCCTGAGGGTCAGGCCCTCTGGGCCTGGCAAGAGGCCCACACTTAGAGGGTAAGGAAAGGACACGAAGAAAGAAGAAAGGCGATGAGCACGAAGAGCCGACAAGGCTGCGCTTCCTACCTGGTAGCAAAGCATCTCCACGCTGGGCGCTGGGCGGGCTCCGGCAGCAGACCTCAGTCAGTCCCTATTGGTCAGGACCGTGGTTCTCACGGTGCGGTCCTGGACCAGCAGCGTCCGCCTCACCTGGGCACCTGTTAGAAATGCTAATTCTCTGGGTCAAACCCAGACCTCCCCGTGGGAAACGATGGAGGTGGGTGAGGCCTAGCGCTTTGTGTTTTAACGAGCTCTCCAGGTGCTTCTGAGGAGCGAAGAGGAGGAAAGAGTGGAGGGACGGAATGGGGCTGATGAGACACCTCCCGTTGCCCCTTCCCAGGCTTCATAACCGCCCGCTGTGGGCGGCCGGCCCTCAGGTGAGGCCGGGATGAGGCCGGAGGGAGGGAGCCCAAGAGGGAAGCGATCCGAGGAGGAGCCTATGGCGTGAGCCTCGCACGCGGAGTAGCGACGGTGAGGTGGAGGAGGGGTTGCGAGAGGGCCGGGGACCGGGGCCGAGTGGACATGAGACCGGGCACCGAGCCGCCTTGCCCGCGGCTGACCGGCGCTGCACCCCCGGGGTGCTGGGAGGGCCGGCGGGGCAGCCGGGCCCCTCGCTCACCTCTCCCGCTCTGGGCGATCTAAGCATCGTCCTTTGGCGGAGCGCTCCGCCGGGGTGTCCCCAGCTCGGGTGTGGGCTGCCTTGTCGGCCGGGGGTTGTAACGCGCCCTTCCTCGCAGCTGCTTGGCCCCCGCCCCGCATCATGAATCGCAGCCGTACTAGCAGCACCTCCGAAAAGGCGACACTGGCCTTGCTCTGGGGTGAGTGAGGCTCCAGGCTGTTCTCGGAGCACCCGGGGGGCTGGGGGTACGTCACCGGGGGCAGGGGGGCGGTTAGGGCTGGAGGCAGAGAGGCGCGCCTCCCGGGAGGCTGCCCGCCCCACGCCACGCCTTCCGCCCTCCGTCTCCCTTCGCAGGCTGTGAGCTGAGCCAGGAGAAGCCGACTTGGACCTTCAGACCCCGGAAGGTGGGGAAGCAGGACTGTATGCTGCTGCTCAGTACGGTGGGTACCCCCCAGCCCCAAGGAGGGGAGGAAGGACGGAGCAGGGAGGGACTTGGACAGCCACAGAGGAGCAGGTGGGATTGTCCGGTCCCGCAGCTGGAACAGGGTTTGCCTCCTCCGCCCTCTGGGTGAAGAGGAGCCCTGCTCGTTTTCCACCCCTCTCAGATTTGCCTGGGGGAGAAAGCCAAAGAGGAGATGAACCTCGTGGAGATCCTGCCCCCAGCAAGCCAGGACGACAGAAAGAGGAAGCCCATCACACTGGCCTCTCTTCGGGCCTCCGTCCTCCCCATGGTGAGCCTTTCCCTGCGGGCCTAGGACACCCTGGCTCCAGCCCTAGGAGACCCTGCTCAGGCCTCACCCGCTGCGTGGGAACGGACCCAAAGATGGGGTACAGGCTCCTGCACAAGTACAGCCAGTGCTAGAGAGGCATATAGCCCAGGACTAAAAGCTTGGACCCAGGAGGCAGGAGCCCCATTTCCATCCTAGTCCACAATTTTTTTTTTTTGGTGGGCCGCCGGCTGAGTCCTAACCACTGGACCGCCAGGGAACTTCCTCCTAGTCGACTCTTTACCAGCCGTGTGACTTTGGGCAAGTTAAATAACCTCTCTCCAAATCACATTTTTCAACTGTTTACTGCTGGAGACCGGTGTTGATGATTTACATACTGCCTGTGTATCCAGATTGTGTATCCAGAAAGTCTCACTCTAATAATTTATTTTGAGTTTTCTATGCAGATCTTCTTTGTGAGTAATGGCAGTCTTTGTGTTGTTTTTTGTTGTTGTTTTTTTTTTTCTTTTAAATCCAGGTACACTGCCTAGGACCTCCAGTATAATATTGGTTGGATAAAATGATAATGGTAGATGTCCTCGTTTCATTCCTGATATATTTTTGGCTGCGTTGGGTCTTCGTTGCTGCTTGCGGGCTCTCTCTAGTTGCGGCGAGCGGGGGCTACTCTTCGTTGCAGTGCAAGGGCTTCTCATTGCAGTGGCTTCTCTTGCTGCGAAGCATGTCCTCTAGGCACACAGGCTTCAGTAGTTGTGGCACGCAGGCTCAGTAGTTGCGGCTCACGGGCTTAGTTGCTCTGCGGCATGTGGGATCTTCCCTGACTAGGGCTCGAACCCATGTCCCCTGCATTGGCAGGCAGATTCGTACCACTGCGCCACCAGGGAAGTCCCCCCCATACCTGATTTTTTTTTAAAGGAATGCTTCTAATGTTTCTCCATTAAGTATGAAGTGTTTGGTAGACACCCTTTGTCAGGTTAAGGAAGTCTCCGTCTAATCCTACTCTACTTTGAAAAATTGAATTTTCTTCTTTTTAATTATGATTATCAAATTGGTTATCAAATGCTTTCCTGTTCATATTATCAGGGGCTCTCTCTTCTTTAATCTGTTAATGTGGTAAGTTATACTAATAGAATAATATTCAATCAACTTTGCATTCCTGAGATAAACATTACTGATTGTATTATAAACTTCTAGATTTGCTTTGTTAATAAGACTTTTTTTTAAAACTTATATACTCATAAGTGAGGTTGGCCTATAAATTCCATATCTTATTTGGATGTCAAGGCATATTAACCTCATGAACCGAGGCATGGCGTGTTCCCTCCTTCCATGCAGCAGAACAGTGAATATGAGACCAGAATTATCTGCCCTTAAAGACCTGGGAGGCTGATCTGTAAAACTGCCCTCAAACCTATTTTTTTTCTCTGTCTATGAGATCTCCCTAAATCTCATCCATTCCCATAGTTTTAAAGACCACCTATACAAATGAAGACTCTGACATTTATTCTGTAAACCCAGCCTCTCTGTTGTGCTCCAGATCCTCTGTCCAACTCAAAACACTTAACAGATATCTAATAGATGTTCCAAACTTAGCATGTCTAAATCCAAATTCTTGATTTCTATCTATAATCTCTTCCCCCATCCCCAGACCTGATCCTCTCCCAGTAAATAGCTATTCCTCCAATTAGCCAGGATAAAACCCTCTTTCTCTAACACCCCATATCTGACCCACCAGCAAATCCTGTTGGCTCTACCTTCATCTAACCTCATCTCAACACCTCCCTGCTACACTCTGGTCCAGGTGACCATCACCTCTTGCTCAGGTTTATTGCAGGGCCTCCCAGGAGATATACCTGCCTTCATCGTTGGTCCCCTTTCGTCAATTTCATGTCCCCCTATACCAGGGACACACTTGCCCCCGACTTCAACCTGGTCTTTGTTCAAATGTCATCTCATTGAAGGGTCTTCCCTGGCCACAAACAGCACCCTTATTTCTATCCCACCCATGATCACTTTTTCCCCCATAGGACCCATTACTGACATGAGGTTTCATTTGTGCATTGTCTTTTCCCCCCAACCAGGATATAGACTCCAAGAGAGCAAGGATTTTGCCTGCTTTGCTGCATTATCCATACAGCCCCTATACTAGTGTCTGGTATGTGGTAGGAACTCAATATATAATGAATGAGTGAGTAAATAAGTGAATGAACTGTGTGGGACTGGTTTGATTTTTAAACTATTGTGATTTATTTAATAGGTTTAGATCTTCTCAGATGTTTCGATTTCTATGAGTCAGTTCTTTTATTAGCTGTATTGAGATATAATTTATATACAGTAAGATTCACTAGTGTTAAGTGTGCAGCTCGATGCATTTGACAAGTTGTGCAATAGCCACCAACATCAAGGTAGAGAATTTCCACCGCCCTGCCCCCAGTTCCTCATGCCTCACGCAGTCTGTTCCTTCCACCTACCACTGCCTCTGGCAACCACTGATCTACTTTCTGTCACTATAGTTTTGCCTTTTCTATAATTTCATTTAAATGGAACCATACAATATGTAGTCTCTTGTGCTGGCTTTTTTCACGTAGCACAATGCTTTTGAGATTTATCCCCGTTGTTGATAAAACAGTAATATGCTCCTTTTTTATATCTGAGTAATATGCCAGTCTACAATTTATATAAAATTTGTTCATTCACCTGTTAATGGACATATGGACATTTGGGGTAGTTTCCAGTTTTTGGACTATTGTCAATCAAGCTGCTAGGAATGTTTGAGTGTATTTGTATAGACGTGTTTTCATTTCTCTTAAGTACATACCTAGGAGTGATATTGCTGGATCACATAGTAAGCATATGTTAAACTTTATACAAAACTGCTAAACTATTTTCCAAATTGCTGTACCATTCTGCATTTCTACCCGCAATCTATGAGAATTCCAGTTGGTCCACATCCTCACCAACACTTGGCATTGTCAGTCTTCTTAATTTTAGCCAATCTAGTACATATACAGTGGCACCTCATTGTGGTTTTTATTTTTCCTTGAGGGTTGGTGATATTAACTGTCTTCTTATTTGAGTTTTGGTCTTTTGTATATCTTCTTCTGCAAAATACCTGTTTAGATGTTTTGCCCATTTTTAAATAATTGAGTTATTCTTATTGACTTGTAGGAGTTTTTTTAGTATATTTTGGATATAAGTCCTTTATTACAAATATTTTCTCCTAATGTGTGGCTTGCCTTTTCATTTTTGTAATAATGTTTTTTGAAGAGCACAAGTTTTTAATTTTGATAAAGTTCAACTTAACATTTTTTTCTCTTATGGTTCATCCTTTTGGTGTCCGAAGAAATCATTGCTTAAACTAAGGTCACAAAGGTTTCCTTTTATGTTTTCTTCTAGAAATGCTGTTGTTTTAGCTCTTATATTTAAGTCTATGATCCGTTTCAAGATAAGTTTCTTGTATGGTATGAAGTGAGGATAGAAGGACACTTTTTTCCAAATTGATATCCAGTGCTCCAGTACCATCCTTTGAAAAGACTGCTCTTTCACTGATACAATTACCTTGGCATTTGCCAAAAATTGGTTGACCATATGTGTATGCATATATGTCTATACACTATTCTGTTTCATTGATTTATGTTTACCCTCATTCCATACCAGACTAATTTGATTATTGTGCTTTTATAATAAGTCTTAAAATGAGATCGTGTGAGTCCTCCAATTTTGTTATTCTTTTCCAAAATTGGGTTGACAAGTCTAGGTTCTTAGCATTTTCCATGTAAGTTTCAGAATCAGCTTTCTTTAAAAATCAGTCTGATGGGATTTTGATTGAGATTGTATTGAATCTATAGATTACTTTGGGGGGAATTGCCATCTTGACAATTTTGAGTCATCGATAATTGAACATGATATATTTCTCCATTTGTTTACATCTTTAGCTTTTCCCAGGAATGTTTTGTAATTTTCAGGGTCCTGGTCCCCTACGTACTTTGTAAAGTTTACCCCTACATATTTCATGATTTGGGGTGCTATTAAAAATGAGATTAGCATATTTATTGGAAGAAAATTCACATACCATAAGCTTCACTCACTAGAGTATATAATTCAGTGATTTTTAGTAAATTCAGAGTTGTGCAACAATCACCATCTAGGTTTAGAACATTTTCATCAACCCAAAAAGAAACTCCATACCTACCAGTGGTCACTTCCCATTTCCCACATTCACTTACCCCCAGCCTTAGGCAACCACTAATTTACTTTATGTCTATAGATTTGCCTATTCTGGAAAATCATATAAATGGAATCATAAACTGTATGGTCTTTTGTGACCGCTTTCTTTCACTTAGCATAATGTTTTTAAGGTTTATCCATGTTGTTGCTTGTATCAGTACTTGACTCCTTTTTATTGCCAAATAATATTCCATTGTATTGATATACCACATTTTGTTTATCTGTTCAGTTGGTGGACATTTGGATTGTTTCTACCACTTGGCTATTAGGAATGCTGTTATTAACATTAATGTACAAATTTTTGTATGAACATAAGTTTTTTCTAACATTTTATTTATTTATTTATTTATTTATTTATTTATTTATTTATTTATTTCTGGCTGCGTTGGGTCTTTGTTGCTGCATGCAGACTTTCTCTAGTTGCGGTGAGTGGGGGCTACTCTTCGTTGCGGTGCACGGGCTTCTCATTGCAGTGGCTTCTCTTGTTGTGGAGCATGGGCTCTAGGCGCATAGGCTTCAGTAGTTGCGGCACACAGGCTCAGTAGTTGTGGCACACGGGCTTAGTTGCTCCATGGCTTGTGGGATCTTCCCAGACCAGGGATCAAGCCCATGTCCCCTGCATTGGCAGGCAGATTCTTAACCACTGCGCCACCAGGGAAGTCCTGTCTGGTAATTTTTGAGTGGATGCTAGACATGAATTTTACTATTTGGATGCTGGATATTTTTACAGTTTTATAAGTATTCTTGAATTTTGTTCTGGGATGCAGTGAAGTTACTTACATACCATTTGATCCTTTTGTGTCTTGTTTTTAAGCTTTGTTAGGGATTTAAGCTGAATTTAGTCTAATTTTGCCCCACTACTGTAGCAAGACCCTTCTTAGTACTCCAATAGATGCCCCATAAATTATGAGATTTTCCACTCTGTGAGCTCCAGACACCTTTAGGATGATTCTTTTTCCAGCCTCAGGTAGTTTCCTTGCATGGATGTTCTGATTACTACTTAACTGAATACTCAAGGGGGCCTTCTACAGATCTCTGGAGTGCTGTCTTTGCAGCTTTTTCCTCTCTTGTGAACTCTAGGTGCCTTGGCTTCTCTGGGCTCCAGTTCTATTTCCTAAACTCAGAGAGACCACTAGGCTTTGTCTGGGTGCCCCCTCCCTGCACTGTCCAGGAAGTAAGCTTGGGCAACCATAGGGCTCATCTCATCTCTGTCCCATCTCTCAGAGATCACTGTTCTTCCTTGACTTGTATCCAGTGTCTTGAGAGCTGTTGTTTCTTACACAGGCATACCTGGTTTTATGGTACTTCACAGATATTGCGGGAGTTTTGCTTTTTTGTTCATTTGTTTTTGTTTTTTACAAATGAAGGTTTGTAGCAGCCCTGCACTGTCAGATGATGAATAGCATTTTTAGCAATAAAGTATTTTTAAATTAAGGCATGTACATTATTTAGACATAATGCTGTTGTACACTTAATAGAATACAGTATAGTGTAATTATATGCACTAGGAAACCAAAAATTTCATGTGACTCACTTTACTGTGATAATCGCTTTATTGCAGTAGTCTGGAGCTAAGCCTGCAATATCTTTGAGGTATGCCTGTATTATAGTTTTTTAGTTGTGTCAAGCTGGAGAGTAAATTCAGTCCTTGTTACTTACTTGGCCTGAACCAAACATCTCCTGAGTCAATTATGATTATTTATATTTTTCTAGATATTGTTCATGCTATTTGCTAATAATATTTTTCATCATGACTATATCTGTTATTATATTCCTCTTTTTAAAATTCCCAGTGGTGTTTATCATCTTTCCTTTTTTCCCTTCATTTCAATCACTGGATATTAGTCTTTTTCTTTTTTTTCAAAGAAAAAGCTTTTGATTTTGTTGATGCTTTCTATTGTTTCCTTATTTTTTATTTTATTAATTTCTCTGGTTATCTGATTTTCTGCTTTCTTTGTTCCATTTTCTTACTTCCTTAGTTAGATATTTAGCCCATTCATGTTATAGTTTATTTTTTCCAAGTAAGTTCTATTTATTTATTTTAAATACTACACATTTCCCTCTGAAGATGTTTTTAACTGCATCCCTTAATTTGGGATTTGTGGTATTTTCACTTTATCTTAGTTTAAATATTTTCTAATTTCCATTATGATTTCTTATTTGATGAATGAGTTACTTCAAATGTTTTAATTCCCAAAGGTATGGGTGGGTTGAGTCATCACCCTTTTTCTTAGTGTAATTGCATCAGAAAATATGGCGTGTGTGTGTGTGAGTGTATATGTGTGTGTGTGTGTGTGTGTGTGTGTGTGTATATATATATATATATATATATATATATATATACCATATCAATTCTTTGGTTATTTGTTGAGACTCAATTTGTGGCTTACTACATGGTAGTGTTATAGAATTTTATGTGTGTCCATTAAATCAGGTGTATTAATTGTGTCCAAACCTATATAGTTTTTGTCTCCTGGTGTATCAATTAGCAAAAGAAATGTGTTAAAATTTCCTGTTATGATTGTGGATCTTCGGGTTCTTCTTATAATTTTGTTTACTTTATATATGTTTATTTTTTTAATTGAAAATCATTTTAGATAATTGTAGATTCACATGCAGCTGTAAGAAATAATACTGAGAGATCCCTGTATGTTTTGCCCAGTTTTCTCCAATGGTAACATTTTGCAAAACTGTAATATAATATCAAAACCAGGATATTGACATTGATACAATGCAGGGATCTATTTATACAATTTTATCACCTAAGTTCCTTTTGTTTGTTCCACCACCACAGCCAAGATACTGAACAGTTCCAACACCCCAGGCATCCCTCATGTTGCCCTTTTATAACCACACTCACCTCCCTCCTGCTCCCTCACCTCCCCCTAACCCCTGGCAACCACCAATCTGTCCTCCATTTCTAAAATTTGGTCATTGAAATAGAATCAGACGTATGTAACTTTTTGGGAACTGGCTTTTTTTTCTCAGCATAATTCCCTGGAGATTCATTCATTTTACTGCTGACTGGTATTCTGTGGTATAGTTGTACCACAGTTCAACAATTCATCTGTGGAAAAACTGGGCTGATTCCCATCTGGGGCTCTTACAAATAAAGCTGCTATGAACATTTGTGTATAGGTTTTTGCGTAAGCTAAGTTTTCATTTCTCCTGGGTTAAATGTCCAGGAGTGCAATTGCTGGGCCATATGAGGGTGGTTACACATTTAGTTTCTTAAACTGCCAGACTGTTTTCTAAAGTGGCTGTACCATTTTGCATTTCTATCAGCAATGCATAAGTGATCAAGTTTCTTTGCATCCTCATCGACATTTCATGTTGTCACTATCTCTTTTATTTTAGCCATTCTAATGTGTGTGTAGTGGTGTCTCATTGTGCTTTTAGTTTGCATTTTCCTGATGGCTAATGATGTTGAACACCTTTTCATGTGGTTTTTGCCATATGTATGTTCAGTTAAGTGTTCATGTCTTTTGCTCATTTTCTAATTGTTTTGTTACTGTTGAATTTTGTTAATTTTTTTTTTTTTTTTTTTTTTTGCGGTACGCGGGCCTCTCACTGCTGTGGCCTCTCCCGTTGCGGAGCACAGGCTCCGGACGCGCAGGCTCAGCAGCCATGGCTCACAGGCCCAGCCGCTCCGCGGCATGTGGGATCCTCCCAGACTGGGGCACGAACCCGTGTCCCCTGCATCGTCAGGCGGACTCAACCACAGCGCCACCAGGGAAGCCCTGAATTTTGTTAATTTTTTATATATTCTAGACACTAGTCCTTTGTCAAGTATATGGCTTGCAAATATTTTCTCCCCAGTTTATAACTTGTCTTTTCATCCTCTTCACATGAGCTTTTATGGAACAAACGTTTTTAATTTTGATGAGGTCCATTGTGTTCTTCCTTTTATGACTTTTGATGTTAAGTCTAAGGACACATTGCCTAGTCTGAGATCATGAAGGTTTTCTATGTTTTTTGTCCAAAAGTCATATAGTTTTATGTTTTACACTTAAGTCCATGATCCATTTTGAGTTCACTGTTGTATAAGCTATGAGGTTTAGGTGAAGGTTCATTTCTTTGCCTATGGATGTCCAATTGCTCCAGCTCCATTTGTTGAAAAAGCTTCCTCCATTTAATTGAGTTTGCATCTTTGTCAGAAATCAGTTGCAGGTATTTGTGTGTGTCTATTTCTAGGTCTTCTGTCAATCTATGTGTCTAACCCTCTAATATCACACTGTCTTGATTACTGTGGCTATAGTTTATGTATGTTCAGACTATGTTGTTGATGCATATAATTTACAGGTTTAGCTTTCTTGTAAAATTTTTACTTTCCTTGTATAATTGTAAATATCTTCCTTGTCTAAATTTTTTCATTATGTGGTGACCTTCTTTATCCCTAAAATACTTATTGAATTAAAGCTTATATCGTCTGATATTAATTTGTTTCCCAGATGTCCCTCAATCTCCATTATTCCTTTATTCTTTAGTAATGGATTCATGACTTTTAGCTGGTCACAAGGCTACTGAGAATAAAAACTATATTCCCTCTAAGTTTGGCATAACCATGAAGTTCTGGCCAATGCGATGTAAGCAGAAGTGGGATCTACAACATCTGAAAAATGTCCTTAAAGAGAGATCATGTGACTACTTTTTTGTCCCTTTCTGGAGTGTAGATGTGATGACTAGAACAAGAGCAGCCATCCTGGGCGAGGTGGGAGCCGTGTATTGAGAATGGTAGAGCAACACGGTACAAAGAGCCTGGATCCCTGGTGATTGAGGAGTGGTATACCCATAGCTTATGTATGGGCTTAGTTTATGTGACAAAGAAGTGAGTTTCTACCTGTGTAAGCCACTGTTATGGAGTTTTCCGTCACTTATTACCAAACCTAATCGTAACAAACTCTACTAGCTTCATTTTTTAGGGACTTTTTTTTTAGGGACTTTATTTTTTAAGAGCAGTTTTAGGTTTACAATAAAATCGAGAGGAAGTTACAGAGATTTCCTATATACCACCTACCCCTACACATACATAGCCTCCCCCATTATCAACATCACTCACCAGAAAGTACAACTAGCTTCATTTTCATTTTAGTTATATGCGGCTGCCATAACAGAGACCCAACTACAGGGGCTTAAGATTTATTTCTGTATTGCATAGAAGTCCAGAGATGGGCAGTCCAGAGCTGATGAGATGACTCCATGGTCACCAAAGACCAAGTCTCCTCGTATCTTTCTCCTGTCTTTAGCGCAGACCTACCATCCTCAAAATCACCTTACAGTCTAGGAAGGCTGCTGCAGCTCCAGCCCTCACTTCTACAATTAATGTAATAGGAAAGAAGCAGCAAGGGAAGACCACAGGGACTTCTCTGTCCACCTTTTAAGGAGTCTTCCCACAAGTACCACCTTCCAAATTCTGCTTATAGCTCATTGATCCAGAAATTAGTAACATAGTCACAACTGCAAAGGAAACTGAAGAATGCAGTTTTGGGCTGGGTATAGTATTTCAGTAATATCAGGGTGCTGTTATTATGGAAGGAAAGAATGGCTATTGGATAAGCAACTGAAAGCCTCTGCTGCACCTGGTATGTCTATTTCCATCTCTTTACTCCAGCATTTCTCCGGCCTTATAAGGTTTCTTATAAGCAGTATGTAGCTAGACCTTGTTTTAATCTATCCAGCCAGTATAGTCTGTTTATATTGATTGCGACTTGCTAATATACTTGGGTTTACTTGTAGCATGTAGTTTGTGCTTCTATTTTCCTTGCCTTTTAAATTTTTTTGTTTCTTTTTTCTAGTTTTCCTGTCTTTTATTAGATTGATTAAAGTTTCTTTTCCCCTTTTCTCTTCTACTGGTTTAGAAGCTATAGAATCTCATTCTAATCTTTATTTGTTCTCTTTAATTTTTTAACAGTCATGCATGATCAAAGTCGAAAATTAATGTTTTCTTCCTCCCAAACCAGGGGATTCTAATTACTTTCATTTTAACATACATATTGTCATCATGTAGCATTTTAGCTCCAACGTGTTTTAAACCAGCTCAACACTAGTCATGACTAGTGTTGTTTTATTTTACGGCAATGTTTCCTTAGGTCTGTATTTATTTATTTATTTATTTATTTATTTATTTATTTATTTATACCAATTTTTTTTCTCATCACTGCTTCTTGCACCTACTTCTTAATTTAATTGCCATCTTTTTGAACATCCTTTTGTAGACCTGGGAGTAGTAAACTTACTTGGGCTTTGCTCAGAAATACCTTTCTTTTACCCTCATTCCTTCATGATAGTTTGGCTGTGTATATACTTCTAGGTAAGAGGTCTGATTCCTGACCTCTTTCTGATTCCTGATGTTGCTGTTGAAATCCTCAGTCTGCCTGGTTATTGTTCCTTTTTTGGAAATCTGGCCTCTCTGGTTGATTTTAAGTTCATCTCTTTGTTCTCATCTGCCATTTCACCATAGTATGTTCAGGTGTGGATTTATTTTTATTTATCTTTTCAGGGATGAGGTTTCCTGCATATGAGGATCTGTCTTGGATCATTTCTGGAGAACTCTTGGTCGTTATCACTTGGAACACTGACTCCATTCTCTCCATTCCCTACCTCTGATTGGATGCATGTTGGACCTTCTCACCTGTCCTCCACGTCCAGCTTCTCTCTCATATTTTGTTCATTTCTCTCTGTGCTTCATACTGGGTAATTTCTTCCCAGCACTTCTCCAATTTACTGATTCTTCCTTCAGCTGCTTCACTCTGCTTTTTAACCATTTGTTCACTTTACTTCAATGCTAATGTTTTTGATGTCTAGAAGCTGCTTTTGGTTCTTTTTATTTTTATTTTATTTATTTTTTTTGCAGTACACGGGCCTCTCACTGTTGCAGCCTCTCCCGTTGTGGAGCACAGGCTCCGGACGCACAGGCTCAGCAGCCATGGCTCACGGGCCCAGCCGCTCTTGGCATGTGGGATCTTCCCGGACCGGGGCATGAACCCGTGTCCCCTGCATCGGCAGGCAGACTCTCAACCACTGCGCCACCAGGGACGCCCTCTTTTTATTTTTTGTAATATCTTGTTCTTTTTATTTTGATTCCTACTCTTATGTTTATTTGATCTTCATCAAACATTTCATGTGGTTTAGGTTGTTATTCTCTTATCTCAGGTTCCTGGTTGTACATTTTGTTTTGTTCTGCTGCCAGACTCTAGCAGGGTTGTTTCAAACCTCTTCCAGTTTGGTTTGGTTCTGTTTTGTGAAAGAATTCTGTGTGAAAAGAATTCAGAGTGTCCCTAGAGACTGGTTTTGTGTTTGCATCTGCCATTTGCCCCAGGAATATCGCAAGCCTGGGATTTTATACAGATCTCTTGGCTTGGCAGTGCCCACCGAGTAAATTCAGAGTTGCTCTAACTGAGAGGTACAACCACAGCTGTTAGCTTCTCACAGGAGACTCCGTTATCTCACCCACAGGTTCTTGTTTCCCTCCTTTTATGGTGGGTCCTTTCTAGTTAGATGGCTTAGGGTCCTTCAGTCCCTTCTCCTCAACCCTCACCATGGGGCTTTTTACTGAGATGTAGCCCTTTGAAGGTCCCCTCCCCAAGGGTTTGTCTCCTGTCCACATGAGTGTCACAACCCAAAGTCCTTCCTGTTTTCAAGGACATCCTCCCTTCAGCTGTGGCATCAGCCTCTGCACAGGCTGCTCTTCTTTCTGATGCACAGGGACACTTCTTTCTGTCTTACCATTCAACCAAGCAGTAAAAACATTGAATTACATTTTATCCAGCATTTCTAGGTGTTTGTGATCAGTTTTCACTTATCTGCTTCCGCTCTGAACCAGAAACTCTAAGTTAATCTCTCTAAGCCTCAGTTTCCTCCTCTGTAAAATAACAACACCTCCTTTGTGGGCTTCTTGTGAAGATTTAAATGAGATAAAGCAGGTAAAATGTGTAGCATGGGGCCTGGCACATGGTAAGAACTCAAGATATTTAAGTATCATCATTGTTACTCTAGAAAATTTGCAAAGTTTGGAAAAGTGTAAAGAAAATAAATGTACTGTCCACTGAAAATTATGGTTAGCACTGTAATATATTTCTAACCTTTATTCCTATGAATATTCACACATTACTTATAAGATGATAGGAAGACTGTAATACAACTTTGCATATGCTTTTCTCATTTGATCAATGCCTTAGTCAGCTTGGGCTGACATAACAAAATACCATGGAGTGAGTGGTTTAAACAACAGACATTTCTTCCTCACAGTTCTGGAGGCTAGAAGTCTGAGATCAGGGTGCCAGCACAGTCGGGTTTTGGTAAGGGCCCTCTTCCTGGCTTGCAGATGGCTACCTTCTTTTTGTGTCTTCACATGGCCTAGAGAGAAAGCAAACTGTGTGGTCTCGTCTTCTAAGGGCACTAATCCCATCACAAGGTCCCCACCCTCATGACCTCAACTAACCCTAGTTACGGTCCCAATGGCTCCATCCCCAGATACCAGCACATTGGAGGTTAGGGGCTTCAGTGTAAGAATTTGAGGGGACACAGTTCAGTCCATAGCTATCAGACTATTTAACAGCTGCACCTCAGCTTGGAAGACCATCTGTGATCTTGGCAGGAATGAGATTTTCAGATCCATGTTCTTCTCCAACAGAGTCCACCTCAGCAGGAGGGTCCAGGGGGCTGAGAGTGCAGAGAGGTCCAGGGAAGCCCTGAAGCATATGTGGTTGAGGGGAGGGAATAAACTGAGTATTTCTGCCTGAGGCCAGCCCCCATCCCCCACCCCCAGCCAGGTACCAGGCCCGAGTGGCCTGTCCTCTCTACTCCTGCCCCTACCCTCTACACCCTACCCCTGCAGGTTGTCCTGGCGGGATTGGAGCTTTCTCCTCCTGTCACGTTCCAGCTCCGGGCTGGCTCTGGACCCGTGTTCCTCTGTGGCCAGGAATGTTATGGTAAGTCCAAGCTTGGACCCGAGAAAGGTCTGCCGGTACAGTGCTCAGCACAGGGCCAAGGACATAATAGGTACTCAAACACTTGAGGGATTCTTGAATTATTGGAGAAGATCCCCAAAGGCAACAGAATCACCAGCAGCCTGGACCAGGAGGCCATGGGCACGCGTCCTAGCCCCAGTTCTCCTTTACCTCTCCACCACGTCCTCTGTGGGCTGCAGCCCTCCAGCCATAACACGAGGGTGGGGTTATATTTGGTTCCATCTTCAAGTGTATTCCTCCTAGTTGTGAGGAATAAATGGCATATTCAGAAAAAGCACTTAACATAACGCCTGGTACCAGAGCACACTCAAAACATTACCTGCTATGAAGTATGTAGCTGTAGCAGTAACATGGACCCTGGCAATTCGCTGTGCTTTTGACTCTTTTGACAGAACTTTAACTGCCTTCTCTGTCCAGTGGTGCCTCTTCCATCAGGGTTCTCTCCTGCTCCAAACCCCGGGCAGGTTCCACCTGCCTCAGGATGAGGCCTGAGTTCCTCTGCTGCTGTGTCCCCACCCTCTCCCTCCTTCCCCTCACACTCTCCTTCCCAGTGTGCATCCCCCGCTGGCCCGGCCAGAGCTACAGCTTACCACTTCCCCCCCTGCCCTCCTGCCGCGGCCTCAGCCCTCACTGCACCGCCCCCCCCACCCCGCCAGCCGCACTTTGGGCAGGTAGATCTGGGAAGGGGAGCCTGGCAGAGACCCTCGGGCTCAGAGGCCCTGCCTTCCTCCCACACCATCGCTGACACTTCAGACCAATCCTGGGAGGAAGAGGAGGGGGAGGAGGAGGAAGAAGAGGAGGAGGAAGAAGAGGAGGAAGAGGAAGAAGATGATGACGACGAAGACACAGATGTGTCCCTGGAGAAGGAGACCCCTATCAAACAAGTCAAGAGGCTGGCGCCCCAGAAGCACACAAGCGTTGCCAAGGTGAGGGAGGGACACCCACCCCCCCGCAAAGGCTCCTCAGAAACCTGGACCAGGCCTCCCCAGTTGAGTGCGCTGAGGCCCGGGGCAACACCTGCCAGGTGCCCGGTGGGAGTCTGCTCTGCCCCTGGGCCTTGCCAGAACTCCCAATAACGCTTGTGTTTGGTTTCCAGAAAAAAAAGGTGGAAAAAGAGGAGGTGTCAGTGAGGTAACTCTTTCCATCTATTAAATGAGCCAAAAGCTTTCAGTTGAGGTACATCGTGCTTGAAAGAGGGTGATGCACGTGTGTGTGCAGGTGTGTGGTACACGGAGACACAGGTGCACAGGTGTGCTGCCACGGTCGGTTGGCACAGTCTTTTTGAAAAGCATTTAACAGTTCTTATCTTCTGACTTCATCCCACTTGTGGCAGTTCCTTCCAAAGAATCCCATCCAAGAGATGAGGGAAATAGATGCACTAAGAAACTTATATCACTGCATTATTCAAATAATAGTATAAAATGGAAGCATTGTAAATGTCCATCAATATACCAGTTGCTTAAACTACGTCACGTCTTCTCAATGGCATGTGACATAATGCCCATGAAGAATATAGCAAACTGGAAAGTGTTTCTAGAATTCAAAGAGCAGGATATTAAATTATTTTCATCTTAATATTTAGTTATTTAATTTTTGGCTGCATTGGGTCTTAGTTGCGGCACGCGGGATCTTGGTTGGGATCTTCGTTGAGGTGCGCAGGCTCTCTAGGTGTGGCCCGTGTGCTCAGTAGTTGCCGCGCACGGGCTTAATTAGCCCACGGCATGTGGGATCTTAGTTCCCCGACCAGGAATCACGTCCCCTGCATTGGAAGGTGGATTCTTAACCACTGGACCACCAGGGAAGTCCCAAATTATTTTCATTTTATTTCACAAACAAAAGAGTTCTGAAAGGAAACAAAATGTTAATATTAGTAGGAGGTAAAGAAAAGTATAGGCAATTTATTCTCTATTTGCTATATTTTGTGCAATGTGGTTAACGTTACTTTTATGATAAGAAACATTTGTGTCTTATACACAAATAAAGGAAAGCAGATAGAAGCTTAAGAAGAAAAAACATCTTGTTTAAAAAGAGAGAGTCAGGGACTTCCCTGGCGGTCCAGTGGTTAAGACTCTGGGCTTCCACTGCAGGGGCCACATGTTCAATCCCTGGTCGGCGAACTAAGATCCTGCATGCTGCGTGGTGGGCCAATAAATAAATAAATAATTTTAATTTAAAAAATAAAAGAGAGTCAGAGTGGTCCCTGGCAGGTGACAGGTGGAGAGGCAAACCTCTCCAGGTCACAGCCCCCTGCTTCCTGGAAGTGCCCAGGGCCCAGCTCTGCAGCCTGGGCATTAGTAGAAGGGCCCAGGGCTACTGGCATCAGACTGAGCTCTCTCTTTCCCACATCCCCACTCCTTGTCCAACCCCACCCCGTTCCAGATACCATCCTAAAGACAGGAGCCCTGTGGGAAAGGTGAGTACTGATAAGAAGGGGCTGGTCCTCCTGGGGGAGGAGGGATGTTCTCTGGGAAGGTGCCAGGATGGGATGAGGGTGGGACACTGGAGCAACGCCTTCTCTCACAGGCCAAAACCACACCCAGACCTAAAAAGCCAGGATTTAAGAAATGAGGAGCCAGGAGTGGCCTGGCCACTGTGACAGAGGGAGGGCCCGTGAGACCACCGTGCTGAGTCTGAATGTGATGGACGTGTTGGGGGCGACCCAAGAGCTCCTCACCCCAACTCTCGGTTGCAGCAGGACCTGGAGGGAAGAGCTCCGACCTCTCAGACCCACAATAAAGTTTGCTTTGCTAGGACCTTGTTGCAGCTGTCTCTCCCTTCCCCGGGAGCTGTCCTTGCCGGCTGCAGTGAGCCCGTGAGCCCGGCAGAGGGCAGCCGTGTGCCAGCACACCCTGGCCTGCCTGCCTGCCAGCCAGCCAGCTACAAAGGACGGGGGCAAAGATAAAGCCCAGCATGGGGACCGGAGGGCACAGGCAAACCATCCCCAGCTTTGGGGGAAGGACCAAGTGTCTCAGCCCCTTTCCCAGCTTCGGCCTTCAGCCCTCAGGCCTGAGGGAGGGAGCTAGGGCTGGGGTGGGTCTTCCTGCGTCCACACTCCCTTCTGACAGGGCCTGGCTCTCCAGATACAGAACTGAAGGGTGACAGCTGCCCGCCGCCCCTACCAGGAAGGGACCAGCCTGAGGGTCTGCATCTCAAGGGCCGGGCCTAGCTCTGCTCTCCCAGGCTTGCGTCCTGTTAGGTGAGCTGCTCACAGGGAGGTCACTGGTGGGATCTGTGTCAGGCAGGAGCCCAGAGGCCTGCACCTTCAAGGAAACCTCCCAAGTGGGGAGACAGGCAGGCTTCCTGGAAGCTATAAAGTATCTCTTCAGGAGGTGGGCAGGTGAACAACTCCTGGGCTAGCATTCCCCAAGGGCAGCAGTCAGAGCCACAGGAACGGGGTTCAGTAAATTGTTGGGGTGAGACCAACAGAGGATTGGAAGGGGGGTGAATGACCCATCACGTGGCTCTGACCTTCTGCCCCCTCCCAGCCTGCAGAGGCACTCTGAAGCCGGGTTCACCCACGGTGACGTGCAGGTGGCCGCCCCCCTCGGGGTCTACTTGCAGGGCCTCTGCTGGGCTTCTCCCTGCCCCTAACCAGCACCCCCTTTGGCCAGGCCTGAAGTGGGCCAGTGGGGAACTGGCCCTGCCCTCTCTCCCCAGGACCTCCAGGTATGGGTCCCAGAAAGTTGGAGGTCTCTGAACACCTGCATGGGAAGGGCAGCAGGCAGGCTTGAGTCTCCCCATTCAGCTTCTCTCGATGCCAGAAGAGATAGAGGAAGGCAGGGCTGGCATTCTTGCTTCTGCTTTCTACACCCCACAAGGCAGATGTGGGCTTTGTCCCACCCTCTAACAAAGGAGAACATGCTACTGACCTCAGTCCCCCAGAGCGACAAGGGACATCGGTTCAGGTCTGGTTCCAGGTAGGCAGCTGGCATTGACCATGGCTTCATGCCACCGCGATACAGGGTGGGCAAGACAAAGTCCTCCCTTCAAGTTGCCTACAGTCTAGTGGAAACACAGGAGCCAACAACATAATTTCAATTACTGTCCAGCGCTTTGGAGGACGTAAAACAGGCTAATTTCCAGGGTGGGGAAGTGCTGGTGGGGTTTTTTTGGGGAGGGTGGGGGATTTGGCCATGACGCATGGCTTGTGGGATCTTAGTTCCCCCATCAGGGATCAAACCCACACCCCCAGCAGTGGAAGTGCAGAGTCCCAACCACTGGACACCAGGGAAGTCCCGGGAAGTACTGTTTAGTTGGATCTGAGAAGGTCCTTCAGAGGAGACGATTGACAAAAAGGGAGTGGTGGCTACATTTAGAGCTGACAGAAGGACATTCCTAGGAGCAGGAACAGAGGGTGCAAAGGGCCTGAGGCAGAACAAGCACAGGGGTTTGGACAGAAAGAAGGCTGATGTGATGATTGCAGTGATAACGCTGTGAGCTGGGTGCTGCTCTAAGTGCCTTCCATGGATTCACACCTTTAATCCTCACAACCATGCCTAGAGGTGGGTGTTATTAGCCCCATTTCTCAGATGTGGAAAGTGAGGCACAGAGAGGTTAAACAACTTGCCCCCCAAGGTCACACAGCCAGGATTCACACCCAGGTAGTCTGGCACTAGGGCCCTGTTTTTAACCACTCTGTGGGTGAGAGGGGGACGTGGAAGTTTGAGGGTGCCAGGAAGCCTCAAACTGAGAGTGGGAGTTAGAATTGAGTCCACAGTGTAACCGGAGCCCAGGAGGGGCAGCTCCGGAGCCAAGTTATTGCAAAGCCTGTGTTGTCGCAGGTACTTCTCTGCTCCACCAGCCCCAGGCAAGCGCCCCTGTTCTCTGGCTCCGCAGCAGGACTGCACAGAAGGGCACTTAACAGCTAGACATCTGACAATTTGATTTCCACGTGCCGGCAGGCGGTGGGGATCAGATAGCAAAGATGGGGGGGGGTCTGTCCGCATTGCTACAGTGCTCTTTGCCCTTCACCCTTCCCCAGCCCTAGCCCTTCTGTTTGTCAACAGGAAAAGGGTGGGCTGGGGTCAAAGCAGGTGGTGACAAGTGGCCGGCATGCAGGTGGACTCTGGTTCTACACAAGCTGGGCTGCTAGGAGCAGGCGTGAGACGCCCCCTTTGTGGGGGGAGGTGTTGAACTTGGCACTGTGGGATGGGATTAACCACCACGGCCTTGACTACTCCTCACTCCCCTTATCACCTCCTGCCACCCCCCATAAATGGTAATGAACCCTACCCTTCTCCCCCCACCACCCCCCTCCCCAGCTCCCAGGTCCCTCTGCTGAGGGGAGAAAGTCAAAGTTTAGGCAAACTGAGGCTGGACCACGTAAGAGGGTCTCTGCCCCTCTCCCTCGTTCTTGTGGCACTTGACACTTTTCAGGAAGTGTCCTTCCTCTCAGTTGACAAGATGGCAGTTTTAGCAGCATTAGTGGCCATTTCCTTTTTATAAATTAGGAAGCTGAGACCAGAGAGGTGAAGGGACTTGCCACAGGTCACATAGCCTGTAAGGGCCGGCGTCAGGGAATGGGGATAAAATTCAGAGTCTGGGACTGGAACACTCCCCACTTGGGGCCCACCACCGGCCTTCCCATGGGGGTAAAGGAGCAAACGGAGCCAGAAAGCCAGGCCTGCAGGTGCAGAATGGGCTACCCAGCTGTGCCCCTGAGCCCCCTGGCACCAGCCCCCTGTCTGAGCCCCAAGGCCAAGCTTGACTGTGGGCATCTGTTACCATGGAGACCCAGGCTGGGCTGGGGGCTGGCAGTGACAGCAGGCTCTTCCCCCACTGATAGGGACCAGGTTCTCGGGCTCAGAGACCTTGGGCCCAGATGGAACTCCCCACACCTGCCTCTCCTCACTGCCTTCTGTCTCCCAGCTGACCCCTCCACCCCTGAACCCCAAGCCTGAGCTGTCTCCTCCATGCCTCTCTGCTCTTACCTGTGACTCCTGGGGATTGAGGTCCGGAGGAGATAGCTTTTAATACCCTACCAGGGAGCTAGGAGCTGGTGAGCATGTGGGCATAAGGACAAGGTCTTCCCAGAGAATAGAGACAGAACCAGCACCGACCACAGTGGACAGGTAGATTCCAGATGTTTCCATGGAAGAGGGAGAGTTTAAATGGGGCCCCAAATGGTGGTGCGAATGTGGAAAATGGAAATGATTGGTACCTTGTTCCAACTAGCTGTGAGACCCTCTCTGGACCTCATTGGTGAATGAGGAGTCTGGACCAGATGAAGAATCTCTAAGATACCCTTCCAGTTTTTT
The DNA here is from genome assembly GCF_003031525.2 of Neophocaena asiaeorientalis asiaeorientalis. Taxonomy (NCBI): domain Eukaryota; kingdom Metazoa; phylum Chordata; class Mammalia; order Artiodactyla; family Phocoenidae; genus Neophocaena; species Neophocaena asiaeorientalis. Next base: position 2,303,444 of record NW_020173550.1, read on the forward strand.
TTTTTTTTGCGGTACGCAGGCCTCTCACTGTTGTGGCCTCTCCCGTTGCGGAGCACAGGCTCCGGACGCGCAGGCCCAGCGGCCATGGCTCACGGGCCCAGCCGCTCCGTGGCACGTGGGATCTTCCCGGACCGGGGCACGAACCCGTATCCCCTGAATCGGCAGGCGGACTCTCAACCACTGCGCCACCTGGGAAGCCCTCTCTTCCAGTTTTGACATTCTTTCCAACTGATTCCAACCCGGGACACCCCTAGTTACAAAGGTCAGGGCCGGAGCCGACCCTGCATTCCCCAGGCCAGCTCAGGCTCAACTCACCCTTGAGCCCCCAGCGGGGCACCTGGGGCGGAGCTGGGAGCCAAGTGTGGAGCTTGACCGGGTGGGCTGGAGGTGTCCCTGCTTGTCGGTGGGTGGGGAGGGGTGGCAGACAACTTTGTGGATTGATCTAGCTCAGGAAGGTGAGAAGGAGGCCTGGAGGTGAGAGTTTCGCCCTCCCACTCATCTCTTTAGGTAAATAAATCCACAGCCAGCATGTCCCCTTCTCTTCCCATCCTGGAGGCACTGAGACCTCCAGGGAGCCCAGAGCTGAGGTGTAAGCTTCCCTCAGAGATTCCCCCACTACGCACTAGCCCCCTTCTACAGTCACCATCAGCCACCTTCTGCGGGGAAGGAACCGCGTAGAGTTCCTGGTCATCAGCTTCCAGGACCAGGAATATTGGGACATCATGGGTGGGCGCTATGCTGGCCCCGGCAGGCGTGGGCACAGTAGAAGGAATCTGTGTGGGAGAGAAAGAGCATGGACTTTGGAAACCTGGCTACGCCGTTCACTAGCTGGGTGATCCTGAGCAAACGACCTACCGTGTGCCTCAGTTTCCTCCTCTGCAGAATGGGGTGATACCTGGTGTGGTACAGAGCAGCGTGGGACCGGAGGTTAGAAAAAGAAGAGGCCGCTGGGCACTTCATCCCAGACCGCTGCTGAGGGGCCGCAGGGAGGAGGCCCTGGGTTCCTCCCAGCTCCCGGAGGTTCTAGGGATGGCTGCTGTCGTGGGGGGGATGACAAGTGAGGCCCAGAACATATACCTTTGACTTCTGCCTCAGTGCGGCCATCTCACTGGGTCCTCCAACATCCGAGGCACTACTGTGCCCATCTCCCAGAGGAAACGGCCAAGGCCTGGAGGAAAGCGGCTGGTACCAGTGCACCCGCTCTCCTCGATGCCATGGGGTCCTTCTACGGCCCCACCCGCACCTGCCTCCCTACCCCTGGTCCCCAAGCTGTGGCGCCCACTGTTTGATGCCCGTCGGGACAGCCTTAACCCCTCCTTCCCGGTGGCCAGACAGCAGACAGGGGGAGTAAGGGATGACAGAGGCAGTGGAAGCTACGCTCCTAGCCAAGCCCACCTCCTGCCCCCTGGAGGGAGGCGCCTCCTTTTAAGGCTGCTGCTGGGAATTTCCACCCCCAGACCCAGACCCAGCGACCCCAGGCCTGGAATGATACCTGCAGCTCACCCTAGGGGAGGTGGGGCAGGAGAAGCTTGCCCTGAGAGGGGAGGAGGGGCCCTGCCGTAGGGTCCGTGAGGGTCAGTAAGAACGCAGGAGCCAGTCTCTGGGTCTAGAAGCCTCCAGCAGCTCCATCCTCTGCGCTGGGGTATCCCAGAGAGAGGCTGACAGCACCCCCCACCGACCCCCGCCAGCAGCTGCTTTGCAGTCTCACTGGCCAGGAAGGTGGACTCCTCACACCTCAGTCTCCCAATTACGCCCTCCTCCCCCCTCGCCCTCCTCCCTTCTCTCCTCTCTCCTCCTCCTCCCGTCTCTCTCCTCTCCCCACTGAAAACCTGTGGCTTGGAGAGACCTTGGCTTCTCTGGGACTCTGCCCCCAGGGACTGCCCACATCTGCTCCTGACTCTGGGGGCAGGAGGGCAACGGCCCCAAGAAATCTCTCCGGCGATGGGAGCCGCCCGCCTGCCCAACCTCACGCTGTAAGTGCGCTACCTCTCGGACTGCCGTCTTGTTGCCATCTCCAGCCCGGGGGCAGACCCAATCTTCCTGGGACTCGCACACGGACCGCATGGGGCAGGGGTGGGTGCCTGTTGCGCCCCGGGGCTGGCTGCTGGCACCCACACCCGGGCCGCCTCGTCTCCCACACAGGTGCCTGCTGCTGCTGATTCTCTGCTGTCAAACTCAGGTAGGCGGGCGCCCCCCACGAGCTTTTCCCCGTTTCTCCCACACTACCGATTGGGGTGGTCAGTCTCCTTTCCGTGGACAGAGGCAGATCCTGGCCTCTCCCGGAGTCCAGAAGACTCTGAGGTTTGGGGGGGCGGTGGGATGGGGTAGGAGAAGGGGCCACAGCAGATTGGGGGATTGACGGAAGTTTTTATTTCAGCCCTCCTTCTGACACCCCTCCCGTGTTGCCCTGGGGTCTCTTCTGCTCCCTCCATCCCTCCACACTGTGTTCCCCCCCAAGGCTAAGCGCATGGGGCAGCCAAGCCTGAGGGATGGAGCCCGGGAGTGGTCGGAAGAGGGCGGAGGTGATGGCTCAGGTGAGGCTTGTACTTGCAAGTACCTGGAAGGACAGGTTTCCACGCAAAACCACCTGTCTGTTCCACTCACCACCCCGCTCCCACCAACACAGAGGTCCTGTGGGTCGCGGTCCTGGGTGATCGCGTGGGCAGTCAGAATGCCCAGCCAGGGTGGGCGACTCCTTACCCACAGGGCAATGAGGTCAAGCCCGAAGAGGTTTGTATGGGATGAGATTCAGGGTTTGCTTCTCCACACCCCCCACCCCAAGTC
>NW_020173550.1:2306486-2310421 GCF_003031525.2 Neophocaena asiaeorientalis asiaeorientalis
GGGAGGTGTGTCCCCCACCCAAAATGCTGGCCTCAGATTTTCCCAGGGCGGGATGTGGGGTGGGCAGACCCTGCCCTCATAGGCTGGGAATCCAGGCTGTGGATGAGCCAGGGTCGGACCTGGGCAGTGACACCCGGGAAGGGTTAACCCTGAGCAGGTTCTGCTGAATGGTAGCCTGGAGCTGCTCCCTCACCTCCCCGCTCCTCAAAGATGATACTACCCACCCCTCCCTCCAGGAGAGAGAGGCCCCTCACAGATGCTGGTCTGGGTCTAGCTCTGTCCGGTTGGTTGCGATTGGGCCTGGGATAACGGCGGACTTAGGGATATGGGGCAGGGAAAGGCTGTCCCAGCACAGGCCAGCAGGATCCAGATGGAGAAACTTTAGTGCTAGAGCTGAGGCTGTCACCAGCGGCTGGGAAACGTCATCCCGGTTTGCACCTTGCTGGAGAGAGAGGGCAGGAAGTGGTCTGTTTCTCTCCTACTCAGCACTGCAGATGGGTAAGGAGACACCAGGCCCGGAGGAGGTACTCGTCCCGGCTTTGTATCGTGTGCGGATGGAAACGTCCCCTCTCCACTCCCCTGGAAGCAGTGGGCGGTAGCATCACCCCCGGCTGGCCACGAGCCTCTGTTACACTGTGGCACACGCAGGTGGCCTCACAGGGCAGCCACGGGGCCACCACTGAGGGCACCTCTCACCACCGCCTCCACCGCCCTCAGCTAAGGAGGCGCCTCACCCCTAGAGGGGGAGGAACGCTGGAAGGGGCACTGGCTTCTCTGAGGGCCCTGAGCACCCAGGGGGAGCGGCAGGGGAGATGGGCGTGAGCTCAGGAGTCCTTTGTTAGTGCTATAAAGAAATGCTTCCAGGGGCCCTGCAGGAGCCTACAGAGAAGGGTCTTAGAGCCCCCAAAAAGGTCTCCAGTGACTCTAACAGACCAGCTGCTGTGTGTGCACGTATGTGTGTGCGTCCGCATGCACACATGTGTGTATGCATGTGCTGGGCGTGGGCTCCTTTGAGGCCAGTGCGGAGGACCGGGGAGACATCTGGTCACCCTGGCTAACAGAGCCAAGCCCCTGGAGTTTTGGAGAGGAGACAAGCTTCCGTCCTAGAGGCAGGACAGGCATCTGTCACTAATCAGCTGTGCGGCCCTGTGCACTTCCTCCCCAGACCACAGGGATTAGATACCAGCAGCTTCCTCCCTAGACCACGGGGATTAGATACCAGCAGCTTGAATGTTCCTTCCGGCTCCCAGAGTCGTGATTCCAGGCCTGAGCTGTATCACCAAGTGTCCCCAGAGCTGGGCAGCTACCAGTCCTGTGCTCCAGGGCAGACGAAGAGCCAAGTCACAATGACTGGCTCACACACTGGCCTGGGAAGGTCATGGCCAGATGCCCCCTGCACCTCAACTTCTCAGGGCAAATGACCTGCCCCACCACACTTGCCTCCGCACCCCTCCCCTGGATGGACCTGCGGTGGTGTCACCCAAAGCAAATTGACACTATTTTTCCCTTGGTAACCGCAAAGGGGGAGAATCACCCGTCTCCTAATTTTAACCAGTACGTGAGGGACCAGGGTGCCATGACGGACCAGCTAAGCCGGCGGCAGATCCGCGAGTACCAGCTCTACAGCCGGACCAGCGGCAAGCACGTGCAGGTCACTGGGCGTCGCATCTCCGCCACCGCTGAGGACGGCAACAAGTTTGGTGAGGCCCAGCCCTCACCGGAGGCCACCCACACCCCTACCCATCCTTGCCTGGTCCATCCCCAGACGGGTCAGGGTGGAGGCTGCAGGGGGAGAGCAGGGAGAAGCCTCTAGGAGGAGAGGCCCCGAGGGCCCCCCCACCCAAATTCAGAGGGCAGGCTGGTAGGCGTTCCCTGCACACCCCTGGGCCAGCAGCCCCGAGGGACAGAGGTCTTTCTCCCCCGCCCCACCCCCAGCCAAGCTCATAGTGGAGACAGACACCTTCGGAAGCCGAGTGCGCATCAAGGGAGCTGAGAGCGAGAAATACATCTGTATGAACAAGAGGGGCAAGCTCATCGGGAAGGTGAGGCCTGGAGGGCAGGGAGTCATGAACGAATCCGTCTTCCTGGGGTTGCAGCATGCAGGGCCCCACCCAGGGCTCTGACGTCTCCTGCTCTCACCCCACCGCTCGGCCTTTCTCTGGTCTCTCCAGTCCCTGTGGGTCTAGAAGCCCTCTGAGGACACTGGCTGATCCATAAGAATCCTTGGCTCTGATGTATGAGGTACTTTCCCAGCAACAATGAGGAAGAATTTTAGCACCTACATCACGTCACAGCCTCTGTGTTGAGGGCTAAGAGCTGATCAGGGTTGAGAGGCCAGAAGCCACGCCCCCTCAGGTCAGTGGGGTCCTCGGGCTCCAAGTAAAAAGATTCGTGCTAACCGCCTACTAATGTAACCACTAGTTACACTCTCTACAGTGGTGGGTCCAGCGTTGCTGTGCAGGGAGAATTCCATTTCCTTTGGCATCAGCCAATCCTGGCTTCTGATTCTGGCTGTTTTCAAATATTTGCTTATTTTTGTCAAGTCTCAGGCTTCTCATCTGTAAAACGGGCACGGTGTCAAGATTATCTATAGAGCCAGATGGGTGGCTGCCTGGCTCTTTACACAGTTGGTGTTCTACAGACGTTTTCCCCTTCTTTCCATCAGACTGTCGCGTCCCTCCCCTCCACCCAGCAACACCATTCACGCAGACCAAGGAACATTCTCCTATATACGAGTGCCCACTGGATATGCACTGAACTGCAGTTACCTTGATCTTTATGAAACAGCTGGGTAAACTGAGGCTCAGCCTGGCTAAATACCTTGCTCAATGTGTACAACCTCCAAATGACAAGGCTGTATTTAAGTTCAGATCTGACTCCAACAAAGCTTGCTCCTTGCCCCCTCCTTTGCCTCTCCAACAAGGGTGCCCTTCTCACCGGGCAGGGTGCCCGTCTCACCGGGCAGGAATTCTTGGGCTCACAGCCCCTGTCGCTCCCTCCTCGGTCCTACAACATAGGTCCATAAGGCAGACTAGCCAGCCAGGGTAGGCGGACAAACTCCCCTTCCTTCCCCTGCAGCCCAGCGGGAAGAGCAAAGACTGCGTGTTCACAGAAATCGTGCTGGAGAACAACTACACAGCCTTCCAGAATGCACGGCACGAGGGCTGGTTCATGGCCTTCACGCGGCAGGGCCGGCCCCGCCAGGCCTCCCGCAGCCGCCAGAACCAGCGAGAGGCTCACTTCATCAAGCGCCTCTACCAGGGCCAGCTGCCCTTCCCCAACCATGCCGAGAGGCAGAAGCAGTTCGAGTTTGTGGGCTCAGCCCCCACCCGCCGGACCAAGCGCACTCGGAGGCCACAGCCCCTGACATAGTTAGGGACACCCCCCGGGGGGGGCAGCCGCCCCTCACTCATGGGCCTTCCCATCCCCTTCCCTTCCTAATCCAAAGACAGGGCTGGGGTGGAGGCAGGGGAGCCAGAGGCCCCAAGGAGGATGCTGAGGACCACCGAGCATCAGAGCCCCCCCCACCGGAAAGGTGGAGGACTGCCACTAACCCGGGCTGGCTCCTCAGGGCCCCACCCTGGCGTGGCCCCCTGGGGGCGGGGCAGGCCCCCCAGAAGGGGAAGGTAGAATAACCCGAGGTCAGGCTCCCCTGAACCAAGTGGGCAAAGTCAGCGGATTCAAGGCTCTGCAGACACGGTCTGGAGGTGGCTCTCCTCGAACTCTGCTGCCCCTGTCTCCCTCAGTCTGCCCCCCAGCCTCCAAATTCCTCCTGGCCAGACTGTAGGAAGGGACTTTTGTTTTGGTTTCAGGAAAAAAAAAGAGGGAGAAAAAAAAAAAAGAGGGCTGGCCATTCTTCACATTCCACTGCCCAGGCCTGCACCCTCTCCCCCAACTCCCAGCCCCGGAATAAAACCATTTTCCTGCAAACTGGT
>NW_020173550.1:2310986-2323075 GCF_003031525.2 Neophocaena asiaeorientalis asiaeorientalis
CATAAAACCCGCCTCTTTCCTCCTTTGCCACGGTTTTTAATTTTGTCCACTGGGGAGGCCCTTCCTAGCAGCGCCCCTCCTCTGCTTTTCACGGGGAACACCTCACTGAGCCCGCTCTTCTGCGGACGGACCCCCAGCCTCAGTTTCCCCTCCCTCCTCTTTCTGAGAAAATGTTGGGGAGGGGGATTTTGGAGAGAGAAGGAGGATGAACGATATCTCTTCCCGTTTCTCCCAACAGTGGCCTAAAAATGAAGAAAGAATGGGAAGCTGTGGGGGGGGGGAGCTGGTTTAGTCAAAAGGGGAGGCGAGTGGCGCGTAGTCCAAGTTCGGGGACGCAGGGGGGTCACTCACCTCTCCCTGGGTGAGGACCGGAGCCAAGGCTGGCTGACACCCCCAACTCGAGGCAATTTAGACAGCGGCAGCCAAGAGGGAGGTCCCCAGGCCCCAGGCCATTCTCCCTCCGGCTTGTCATAATCACTTTTCACCAGGTTGCTTTTTCCTCTCCCCCCCAAACAACGTGTTGGGGGTCGTTTTCGGGGGAGGTGGGGAGAGTGTAGGGAGGGTGGTCTGGAGCCACAGCTGATAACTGGCGAGTTCAATGGGATTTTCCACGCAGGGGCGACGCCCAGCAATTACCTGAGGACAAAGGGTCGGGGCCCCCAGGTGTGGAGGACTGGACTTGGGGGGCTGGGAAGGAGGTGTGCCGGGGAGGGGGAGCTCTTACAAGCCCTCTGATTTCCGCAGGAATTTGAGACATTCTTTAAAGCTCAGGCCCACCCCCCCACCACCACCGGCTCGGGTTAGAGACAGCTTCAAAGGTGGATGGGGCCCTTTGTCTCGCCTCCCCTTTCTTCTCTGCCTTTCTCCGGCCCCTCCCTCCCTCTCTTTGACCTCCCCAGCACAGACAGGCCTCTGGGGGACGGCTCCAGAAAGCCCTCACTGTTTCCTTTCTTGCTTTCTGAGGTGAGACCTGGCAGGGAGGGACAGAGGACGGGGAAGGGTGAGAGAGGAAGGCCGCTCTGGAGGCCTGTGCCATCTCAGACGGGGCCCTTGCCCCAACCCCAGCCAGAGCCCAGCAGCTCTGACGCCCGCTTGTGGCCTTGGGTCCCCCAGCTGTTGGTGCTTCCAGGCTCCATAACCAGGGTGCCTCTTCATGCTCTGGGGAAGTCTCCCCATCCCTCCTAGTGTGTGTGGCAGGAAGGAGGCTTCCCGTGGACCTCTGATGGCTACAGCAACCCTGGTTGCTTCTGGGCGCCCTAAAGCTCCAAGGAGGTGGGCGGGTAGGGATGGACACAGTGCAGGAAGACTTAGGGTGAGTTGAACACATCCGTTTCAGGGAGGGTGTGACAGGGGGAGGGCGGCGGCGGCAGCAGCGTGCCTCAAATCCTATGCCTGTTTAGGATTACCAAGAACTCTGGCTAAGAATAGCCTACATATAGATGCTGGCTTCTCTGTCCTGTCCTCCAAACGGCCAGATGAGGCAGAGGGGAGCTGAAGCAGGAAGTCGGGGCGGTGGCAGGGGGCGGGAATCCATTCACATTTTAGCCCTCACCACGTCTCTCTAGTCAACCCTGTCCCTCAGACTCCGCTGGCTGTGACTTCCCAGTCACCCAGCCTCAGCCTCACAGCCCTGGACAGCTACGAGGGACCACCTGTCCTTGAAGCTCTTTCCTCCCTCACCTGCCCTAGGCGGTCCTTTCTTCCTTCTCTCTGGCTCGCGGACTCTTCTCTTTCCTGGCCCCTCTTCACAGAAACATGCCCCGAGATCTCTGTCACTCTCTCCTCTCCCTGAGCAAACCAGCATGTCAGCTGTCACCCCCTTTCACACGACTGCCTTCTCCTCCAAACTCTGGAACCCTGCACCACGGCCGGACCTCACTGGGATCTGTCTCAATGAATGCGGTAGTTCTCTCAGCGGTCTTTCTCCCTCCTCACACACACACACACACACACACACACACACACACACACACACACACTCCTCAGCACATCACATAGTTTGTTCAGCTCACCTTACCTTACCACAGCTCTGCCCGAGTCACACCATCACTAACAGACTCAGCATGGCTTTCAAACCCCTGCCCAGTCGTGCCAAGGCCCCCTGCTAGCCCTGTCCCTCCAGCTCCCCTCAAGAACGCTGGCAAAACTGCAGCCATTGGGGCTTCCCTGGTGGCGCAGTGGTTGGGAGTCCGCCTGCCGATGCAGGGGTCCGATGCGGGGGAAACGGCTTCGTGCCCCGGTGTGGGAGGATCCCACATGCCTGAGCCCGTGAGCCATGGCTGCTGGGCCTGTGCGTCCAGAGCCTGTGCTCCGCAACGGGAGAGGCCACAACAGCAAGAGGCCGCGTACTGCAAAAAAAGAAAGAAAGAAAAAAAAAACTGCAACGCTTGCAGTCCAAAAGACACTCTGGGCCCATCTTTTTTTTTTTTTCTGGCCACACCACGCAGCTTGTGGGATCTTAGTTCCGCAACCAGGGATCAAACCCCTGCCCTCTGCAGTGGAAGCACGGAGTCCTAACCACTGGACCACCAGGGAATTCCAGCAGGGAATTTTGGTCCTTCACAGGCCCCATTTTTTTTTTTTTTACATCTTTATTAGAGTATAATTGCTTTACAATGGTGTGTTAGTTTCTGCTTTATAACAAAGTGAATCAGTTACACATATACATATGTCCCCATATCTCTTCCCTTCTGCGTCTCCCTCCCTCCCACCCTCCCTATCCCACCCCTCCAGGCGGTCACAAAGCACGGAGCTGATCTCCCTGTGCTATGCGGCTGCTTCCCACTAGCTATCTACCTTACGTGTGGTAGTGTGTATATGTCCACGCCTCTCTCTCGCTTTGTCACAGCTTACCCTTCCCCCTCCCCATATCCTCAAGTCCATTCTCTAGTAGGGCCCATCTTTGCTCATGAGTTTCCCACTGCCTTGCCTGCCCTTCTCCAGAATGCTGGCACATCCAGACCACAGCCATGTCCTCGGCTCTACAGACGCCCCTCACTCTCCCAGGGGCAGTGGCCATCTCTGCTGCCCCCAGCCCCTCCGTCCATTGACTTGCCCTGGCCTTAAGGCACATATCACAGCTCGTCCAGAACTGTACATATCTATGCTCGTGTCACGGTTCCGCTGGACAGCAAAGGCCTCAGATGTAGAACTAATCAGTCTTTGCATCCCCCACACTACCCAGCACAGTACGTTACACAGAATAAGTATTTCTTGAGGAAATAACCCAACTGAAGACCCAGAAAGAAGTCGTTGGCCATTGGCCCAGCACCCTGTGGTCCCTGAAGGTAGAGGTAGGATGAGAAGCCAGAATCCTGCCTCCAAGCTCCATCCTTAGGAGGACTTGGGCAGGAGGGGTCCTAAGCAGTTAATCCAAATATTTGTGTATTCCCTACAATGTATGACGATGTGCTAGCCCTTTGGTTAATAAAAAAAGATGGACAAGATAGTGTGTCATCCCCTGTCAAGCTCTCAAGACACTTGAAATTTAATTGGGGGGGATCAACCCATAAAAAGGCAGTTCTTTTGAGGACTTTTGGAAATCTGTCTCTTACCCCTAAGATAGCAAAGCAGCATTTGGTACATCCCCAAAGAGTGAAAGGAGAGAAAATAAGGACACTGCTGTGTACTGAGCTCCAGAGATGTGCCAGGCAGTATGCAAGGTGTGCTCACATTCAGCCCCTCATTTTGCGGGGTGAGATTGTTCCCATGTTGTGTGTGGGCAGGCTTAGATGGAGAGATGTTAACTCATCCAAGATCACAGTCCAGATTCTCACCTGTCTCTGTTTTGTTTGTTTTTTTTTTGGCTGCACTGGGTCTTCGTTGCTGCGTGCGGGCTTTCTCTAGTTGCGGCGAGCAGGGGCTACTCTTCCTTGCGGTACGCACGCAGGCTTCTCATTGCGGTGGCTTCTTTTGCTGCGGAGCATGTCCTCTAGGCCCTCGGGCTTCAGTTGTTGCGGTATGCAGGCTCAGTAGTTGTGGCACGCAGGCTCTAGAGCGCAGGCTCAGCAGTCATGGCGCACGGGCTTAGTTGCTCCACAGCACGTGGGATCTTCCTGGACCAGGGCTCGAACCTGTGTCCCCTACATTGGCAGGCAGATTCTTAACCACTGCGCCACCAGGGAAGCCCTCTCACCTGTGTTTTAACACCTCGAGTGGGATGTTCTCCACTCCTCAGCCAGGCACGGTGGGTTCTGGGATGTCCGTGGGGCAGGGGCACTGGGAAGGGCTGGGGTTTGCTTGACCTTGAAGATAGGAGCAGGATTTCCGTCAGCAAAGAAGACCCACCAGGGGGCAATATTGAGAGTGAAAACAGCATGGGAAGAAGGGCTTCAAGGCAGGAAAATGTGAGGTCTGTTGTGGGAGTGGGAGGGCGAGCAGTAGATCGGCTTGGCTAGCACTGAAAGTTTGCAGCCAGAAGTGGCAGGAAAGGATTGGGCCACGTTATGAAGAGCTGGGTCTCTGCTGTGACAGGAGGAGACTGTGAGGGCCTTCAAGAAGGGGAGTGACCAGACGCGATTGTGGGGGTTGGGGTTCAGGGGAGAGGCTGGTCTGGTGCAGCTGCTGGGGCTGAGGCTCTGGGGTCCAGGAGTCAGACAGTCCAGTGATCGGAGGTGGGGGACGTGTCATCCAGACTGATGGGAAAGGGTCACTTGGAGGCCCTCGTCCTTTCTTTTGTTCTGCTGGCCCAGTTCTCTGTCATTGTCCCTTCTTAGGTGCACAGGTGCCCAGTCAGCCTCTCCAGGAGTTAATGTTTAGACCTCCCCGGGCAGGTCGGTGCAGGGGGCGGGGCAGGGGCAATGGAGTGAGACGGAGAGAGGACAGAGAAACCTACGCACAGCCCCTGGGGAGGGGACAGGCGGCAGGGCCAGCGTCTGGTCAGGACATCTGGCAGCAGTGACCTTGCTGGGGAAAAGAGCCAAGAACTAGGTATCCTGGGCCTGGGACCACCCGCCTGAGAGGGGCAGGAGCCCCAGCCCCCTGCTGTGGACGCACTTGCCCATCCTCAGAGCCTGAAGGTGCTCCTGAGCGTAAAGGTACGCTTGTCCTGTTGGCAGCCTGCTGGGGTGGGCGTGGCCAAGCCGTGCCCAGGAAGCCCACCCCGGGGCCTGGGCTCACAGGCACCTGGTATTCAGGGTTGCCTGCTTCTGGGGGGAAGCTTGTGCCTACCCTGTCCTCCCAGCCTATTGGAGTGGCAGGCAAGCAGTGCAGGAAGACCGACCGTTCAGCTGGCCTTGAGGAGTCTGGGGTCTTCCCAGGAGGAGAGGGCTAGAGGCAGAGTATGTCTCCTCCTCCTCCTAGGGCGAGGCCAAAGATGAGGAGGAGGCAGAGCCTGGCAGGCGAGGGAAGGGTCTTCTGGCCTGGCTGTGCCCTCCCACGTCCCTCCCAACACCCTCCCCCCACCCCAGGATCCCTCAGCAAGGAATGACCTTGACAGCTACCAAGCCTCAGGTCGACAGAGGGAGCCCTAACTCTGCAGTCCCCTTGGTTCCAGGGCTGGCTTGAGGGGAACTATTCTGCCCAAGGTGCTCTCCCGCCCCTGGAGGGACATGCCTTTGGAGTGAGAGGCCGTGGGAATGGGCCTTTCGGGACTGGAAGAGTGCTGTCCCAGGCTCTGACCTTCTCAGCCCATGGCCCACATGCCCACCCTAGCCACACCCGGGGCCTCTCCTTCCTGCCAGAAACCACCCTACGACCCTGCAACATAAGCCATCCCTCCCTTGTTCCTATCGCTCTTCCCAGCTCCACGCTGAGCTTTCTGGAATGGGGGACGTGGCCATGTGCCTCCCAAGACCAGCCTGCTATCTGGCCCTGAATTAAGGTTCTCCTTAGGCCGCCCCAGGAGCCAATCCCAGAGCGTTACGGAAGGAGAGGGAACGGGAGAGTTGGGGGGGCTCAGTGGGAGCCCCGGCTCCTGAAGCCCCCCCCCCCCCCCCCGGCACCGAGGCCCCCTCCCTCCATTGCTGAAGAAGAGGCAGTAAGAGCTACAGCCGCCTCCTCCCCCCTCCCTGCCGCTGCTGCCTCCTCGGCTGAGCCGGCAGGTTGTCTTGGCAACGGGAGGCGGAGAGGAGATGCGCTGAGGGATGGAGGTGTATGTCACCGAGGAAGCTGCCGAGCCCCACGCCCCAGGCCCTTGAAGGTACCGCAGACCCCCTCCCTTCCCCCTCCCCCTGCCCTCTCCCCTAGGCTTCCCCACTCTATCCAGAGTGCTTGTTTCCCTGAGGAATGCCCCCCTCCTCCCAGCCCAGTGACTCCCATCCATTCCTCCTGAGCCACCTCATTCCAGGCCCCTGTCCACAGCTGTCCTTCCTGGCAACCGCTCATTCCAGCCCTGCCTCTGGGGACCCTTGCACCGGAAGGCAAATATCCTGGAATGGGGTCTTGGGGGGTGGGTGGCGCATGGAAACAGGGAAGAAACCGAGATAGTGGGGAAAAATCAGGAATCCTAAAGGGCTACCTGGCACTTGGTCTCCTGGAGAGGGGGAGGGAGGCTGTGCAGCACTAGGGTGGGGACAGGGCAATAAGGGTGGGGTTGAAGGGGCAGAAAGCTGAGAGGCCGGGCTGGTTGTCCAGAAAGGCCTGGTTCCCCTCCGCTAAGGCTGTGGCCCGCTCCTGCCACATCAAAAGTGCACCTCCTCCTGCATCATCTCCTGGCCTTTTTTTCATGGGTCGATGGATCCTGTGTTTCTCTCCCACTCCCAGGCTTTCTAGTACCTTTCCACGGGCCCCTCTCCCGCCTCTGCCGTACATGCAGCAGCTAAGCCCAGATTCTTTCCACCCTTCCTCAGCCACTCGGCTACCTGCCTTTTTCATTTCTCCTTTCTTTCTGGAGCCCATCCTTCAGGATTCATTCTTCTCTGTCTCCCACTAACCCAGACACATCCCCCCCTTCCTGTCCCTACCCGTCCTCGTCTCTTTGAGAGAGGTCCCAGGGCACACCCTCACCTGTCCTCTCAAGACCCTCCCCCCTGTAGTTTTTCCATTCAGATACCCCAGAGCCCCCTCCCCAGATTCTAGATTTCCCCAACGACAGCTGATACCATCAGCTGACCAGCTGTGGGCAGCGGTTACCAGGGCAACAGTAAGGGCTGCCTAGGTAGGCAAGTCTGCACAGAGGTGGAGAGGAGGCCGTGCTGGGGCCAGGGTCAGCTGGCCGGTCTCCCTCCCCTGCTCCCAGGGGTCACAAATGAACCAGGCTCTGCTCTAAGCCCAGAGGGAACGAAAAGGCCAATGACAGGGGCCTGGAGTCATGGAGGTTTTCCCAGAGACATTCCTGTAGCTCAGTGCTGGGACTGGACATCACCGGGTGAGAACTTCTCTTGAAGACCCCAACTTGGAAAGAGATTGGGGTCCTTCCCACTCACCACCACTGTGCTCTGTCCCCGGGGGATTTGAGTTACCCAAGGGCCAACCCGGTCTCTTGTGCTGAGCACCTGGTTTCTCGAATCCTCCCATTCTGTCCTCCCCAGGAGAGGGTTAATCCTTGGGTAACCAATTCTGGCATCTAGCCCACACCCCTGCCCCTCACCATCTATGCGCTTTAGCACCCCAGGGAGGCAGGGACCCCAGAGGCCTCTGTGGTGCTGGTAGGTGATGAGTGGGAGATAGAGGTGCTTGGGGAAAGCGGGTGTTGTCACCCCTCTGTTATCAGTAGAGCCCCTTCCCCCTGACTTCAAACTCTGGCTGTTTAGGAGGCTGGAGGGGCTGTGTGTGTGAGCGTGTGTTGCAGGGTTGGGGGTGGGTGTGGGAAAGGGAAAAAGGCCAGCGGCTGGCCAAGAGTCTGCTTCCGATTCTGCTTCGTCATGACGCCCAGTTAATGGTCCTCTTGTTTGAGACGGATTGAACTGCAGCAAGCGAGGTGGAAGAGCAGACACACAAACACACACCCGCAGGCCAGGCCGCACGCTATCAGCTGGAGGTGGGGAGGGTGCAGGGGTGGGTGGGAGCCAGCGGCCCGCCCACCTGGCCGCCCGCCCGCCCCGCCTGGCCTGCCCACCGGCGCACACACCCGGCCCCGGGATTGCGCGCCAGGCTGGTGGAGAAGCAGGGTGGCGGCGAGGGGGTGGGGGCCTAGAAGGGTAAGTCCCCTCCTTCGCCGGCTGCCCACCCACTCACCCACCGCAAGCCAGCTTTTTTCTTGTTATTTGTGCTCTGGGAAAGCACGCCGGGCTCCTGGAAGAGCCGCCTGTTACCTGGGCTTTCAGGAAAAGCCGCAGCCCCGGGATCCGCGCCTGTCCCCGCCCCCACCCTGGGGCCTCAGAGCATCTGGGCCACCCTGTCCGGGAAGAGGTAGGTGGCAGGGTCTCCCACCTCTCTTCCCCTCTGTGGGCACTTTGGCCACAACACCTTTCTAGAAGTGAGGCTCTGGGTGGTGGCAGGGATCCCGGGGTGGGGGTGGGGGTGTCAGCTATGGCCCCTTGTTCAGTGGGAGAATGGGCCGGACCCTGGGACTAGCTGGGTTTGATCTGACCCAACCTCCTTTTGATTCGGGGAAGAGGGGCTGGGGTGTCACATGCTGCCACCCAGGGACCCCTTCCCCTAGCTGTGCTGGTCAGAAGTCCAAGTGATTGGGGGGTGGAGGCTCCGCCTTGAGTAGGCTGGAGAGCTGTGCCATCTTTGCTGAGTGGTGGAAGGGAAGGGGGCGTTGCCCGTCTCCCGCCACCATGCCACAGACGCTCCTGTTGTGGGGGGGAGCAGTTCACTCAGAGGCCTGAGTGCCACTGGTGTGAGGACTGCTCCTTGCGGGGAGGGGCCTGAGGAGCCTCCTTCTAGCCCTTAGCTGGCCAGGCTGGGGTGAGGACCAAATGCAGAATGAGGCTGGGTGGCAGGGCATGGCCACAGGCCTGACCACGATGCTCTCCTGGTGCCGGCTGTTGAAGTGCTTGCAGGGGCTGAGGGCCGAGCAGACACGCAGGCCTCCAAGGATCGAGGCACCCCCTTGCTAGCTCTGCCCCTCCCTTGGCCTGGCAGGCCAGGCGCCCTTTCCCGGGCAGGCACACCTGGTGGTTCTTTCCCAGGGCACTGAGTTGCCGAGTTGCGAGAGGCAGAGGAGCAGGGACGGGTGTAGGAGAAGGCAGGCAGTCTTGCTTTGGGAAGGGGTGGGGCCCAGAAAGCGCCCACGGGATGGGTAAGTGGGCGCTGTGTGCCAGGGACGGGGTGTCAGCACGTGGGGTGGGTGGCTGTGAGCGTGGAGAACCGGAGCCAAGGGGAGGATCGGTGGGTGGTGTGAGTGGGTGTCACAGGCACCGCGTGTCAGCGTGGGGGGTGCCTCACTGGGAGAGTGGGGGTGTGCGTTCTGCAACCGTGTTTCGGCAGGGGCTGCCTGTGTGGGTGAAGTGCCTGTGCCCACGGGGGAGGCTGGCCTCCGCGCTGCTGGCCTCACTATGGCCACATGTCCAACGCCGGGGCCAGCCTGTCCACCTGGGGGTGCAGGTCTGAGGAATTCCTCATTCACAGCTCATGCGTGTGTGTAACGACCAGAAGGGACGCCCCCAGGATTCAGAAAGCTGAATTTGGGAGGCAATCTCCCTTGCATCTCCCCCAGCCCTATCAATCAACTTGTACAAGTGACACCACAACCCGCCAACAGGACCAGCTATAAATAGAGACCAGAGCAGGAACAAGCTGAGGACCAAGCAAACCTAAGGGGCTGGGAGGGGGGACACAGAAAGAGGGCCTTCTTCAGGGGTGTGTAGAGAGAGGATACAGAAACCCAAGCAAGAGTGCTAAGAGAAACTGTGTGACGAGATGCATATTTGTGGGGGGGGGAGGAAGGAAGGAAGGGGGCGCCCGGGCCCGCTCCTGCTGTCATCAGAAGCAAACGGGGAGCAGGGCCTTGAGCAGGTGGGTTCCCAGGCTGGGACCCTGATTCTGGGCTCACCTGCCCCTGCCTGATGCTTCACCAGAGTGCGAGAGGGTGCTGTTCAGGGTTAGCATTAGAGGAACCCCAACTCTAGTCCTAGCAGATAGAGCAGGGCTTAAAAATGGGGGTGTGGGAGAAGGATAAAATGAGAGGAGGGGAGTGGGAGCTTCATCAGTCTTAGAAAAGGCGCAGGCGCAGGCTTGGCAGAGGTTAAGAGATGTTCTGATGAGCCACCGGCCCGGGGCGGGGCGATTTTGGGGGCGATTGTGGGTGCCCCCTCGCCACGCACACACAGACACAGACCCCACCCTCAGGGTATGCCTGGGGGCCTCCCCTGTTGGGCTGGTCTGCTCCCACCCACCTTCCCCCTCTCCACCCTGGGATGCTGTTTTGGGAACTGGTGACCTAGCTGGATCCTGCCTTTATTTCTGGCACTGAGTTGTTGCCACAGTAACTGCGGGGGTGGGGCTGGGAGGGAGAGAGGGTGAAAGGGAAGCAGAGCCAAGGGAAGAAAGATGAAGAAAGGAAAGAAAAAGGGAATGGAAAGCAGAAATAGCGAGATGGGACCCGGAGGCACAAGGCAGGCAGGCACACTCTGAATGAAACTGGTGAAAAAGGAAAGCGGCGGAATGCTTGCCCACCTGACCCCCAGCCCACTGGGCCAGCTCAGCCATTTCGCAACTCGTTTACTATCTGCAAGGCCGGCCTCCAGCCCGGCTTGTCCCTGCCCCAGGGCACAGAGCCCGCGGCCCCCAGCCTCTCTGCTCTTGTCCACAGGCCAGTCCAACGAAGCAGGATTCTGGTGGCTCCACGGTATAAGGTTAGCACACGGGACCCCAAACCCCAAGTTCAGATTAAAGGGAGATCCTTGGGGACCCACTGAAAAGAGCATTCATTGGCTTTGACCTGAGACAGACCTGGGTAGGAATTCCAGGCTGGCTTCAATGGGCCGAGGCGTGGGGGGCATGGTGGGGGGCAGATCAATCTCTCAACCACATTTTCATCTCCTAATTGGGAGACATGAGCTTTGGTGAAGCTAGAGAGGATGGGTGAAAGTCCCTGGCCCAGAGCAAGTGATGGTTGGTTTAGAACAGGGCGGGAAGCTGGACTAGAGGATACCAGGCTGCGGTTCTGCCGGTTGAGCCTTCATTTCCACAAGTCGAGGGAGCCAAGGCCGGCTCAGCCCCTACCAGTAGCGGGCGCCCATGCGAATGGGTGGGCGGGCCTTATCATCAGGGCCGAGCGGCTCCAGTTGCCATGGAGACGGGGCGGGCGGTGTGAGGTGGGGCCCGGCTGGGGGCTCAGATAAGGCGCGGCTGCACAGCTGGGATAGGGTGGGACCGAGATGGAAGAACTGGGCGCAGCCGGGGCAGCTGAGATGGCCCTTCCGCCACCTGGGCTGGCCTTCCTCCGCAGCTCTTTCCCTTTCCTCCCTTTGCGCCCTCCCTTCCTGCTGCAGTCTGCCCTCTCGGTCTGTCCACGGGAGACGGCCCGGGCCTGGGAGCGCACATGCAGAAACGTGGGGTGTGCACGGGTGCGGAGGCGCGAGGAAATTGGCTTTGGGGGAGGGGCTACGAGTGGGTGGAGTAAGCGTTTGCGGGGCTTGTGATGTGATTTGGGAGAAGGCAAGAACAGTCTCTCCCTTTCTTTCCCCTCTCCGCTTTCCCCCTCCCCTCCCTCTCTCCCTCTCTCCCTCTCCCCCCACCCCACACTCCTACTCCACCCCAAAACATTTTCCCTGATGGCTTAATATTTAACGAGTAAGACCTTCACTCCTCAAGGTTGGCCCCAAATTAAAATGCCATGTCCCTGGAAGGGTAAGACATTAACAATTTCCGCAGCGTGCTTTCTAACGCACCTGGCGCTGGTGTGCAGGTTCCTGATGGAATGTGGCTCAGGGCAGAAGGCGAGGAGACCCAGCCTAGGGGATGGGCACGGGGCTGTGGACAGCTGTGGAGAAGAAGGGGCAGGGGACAGAGCAGGGACATCATTATTCTGAATCGTCTTTCCGAGTGGCTGCCTCTGTGGGACCGTGGTCGTGCACAGGTGAGTGGGGGTCTCAGTGCAAGACCTTGTAACCTGTGACCTGGCTCATCTTGGACCCCTCCTCTCCCTCCCTGGGCAGTGACCACTCTGAGAGGCAGTCATTACCCCACTCTGTACCCACCCGCAACTGGTGTTCGAGGGCAGGGTGCCTGGACCACCTCCAGGTTCAGCCTGAGGCTCC
>NW_020173550.1:2323192-2341051 GCF_003031525.2 Neophocaena asiaeorientalis asiaeorientalis
GGTCTGTATCTGTCCTTATCTCTCACTTTTCCTGGGAAAATAGAAGCCTCCCAATCGGCCTGCTCCAAAGGCCCCTAGATTGCAATTACCCAACTTTCCCTTTCCTCTCCTTTCAGGGAAGCTCGGGCTTTCTTTCCAAAGGTAGACCTTCACTTGGGCCTGGACCCGATCCCTCTCCCCTTCCCCTGCTGGGACCTTCCTCCCTCAAGTGCCGCCCCTCTCCTGCAGCCACAATTTCTTTTCTACTCTTCACTCTCCACTGCCTACAAAAGTGTTCAGGTCTCCCTTTTCCTAAAAAACCTTCAGCCAAGCTCACCTCCTGCAAAGTAACTCTCCTAACCCCCTCCTGCCCTTCTGTCACACTTCTTGGAAGTGCCCCTCCCCCTGCCTGTACACCCTGGCCACCTCTCCCCATCCCCATCCCTCACTATTCCTCTGCAGATGCTCTCAGAAGCCACCAGGGCTTGACATCCAAACTGGCGAGCTGTCACTCCTTTCTGCATGTCTTGCCTTCTCTGGGCGATGGACTTCTGGCTTCATGACATTCTTTCTCAACCCCCCTATCCCTCCCCACAACTCTCTCTCAATGTTTTTGGCACACTTACTGTGTATTAGGTCCTTTACTAAAAGTACAAAGAATCACTAGATACACTCCCAGCCCCTCAGGGACCTGGCCATCTAGTCTTCCCCCTCCCTTTCATGCCACCTCCAGCTCCCTTTTTCTTCTAGTCCCCTAGCGTTTCTCAGGATGCTGGGTTTTGACCTTCTTTCTCCCTCGGCAACCTCATGGGGCAGACTACCACCTCTAGCTCAAATGGCTCCCAAATTTCTGTTGCCAGCTACTGCCCCCACCTCAGCCTCAGCTGGCAAGAAGTGAACTCATTGCTTCCCCTTCTCCTGTCATTGCTACCTGTTCCTCCCCAGCAGTGAGGGGTGGGGGTGGGGGGGGCTGTCTCCAGATCAAGTTCTGTTTTGCACATTCTGCCTCTAGGATTCCTCCCACTTGGCCCTTTCCATCTTGGGCTCCAGGCCCAAGTCTAGAGCCTCACAATCCCCTGCTTGAACTACTGCCGTAGCTTCCTGGCTGGTCTCTCTGTGGACTGCCTCTTCCTGTCTATTCCATCTCCCAGCCTGCAGCCTGATTCATTTTCCCAAAGCACTGCTTGGATCCATCACTTCTTTGTTTTAAATGTTTCTAAGCATTCCATAGCCCTAGTTGCCCACAGAATACATTCGGAATCCCCTAGTCTAAGTTCAAGGCATCTACAAATCTGGCCCCCAACCTCTGCCCCAAACCAGTCTCAACCTCATGAGCTCCACGATTCAGCCGTATTTGCTGTCTCCAGACAGACCCAGTGCTTCCCCGTGTCTCCAGTTTCCCTCATGCTGCTGTCTCTTTCAAGGATCCCTCTTTTAGTTTTTGCATGATCTCAAACCGGGCATCTTTCAAGGCCTGCCTTAAACACTTCCTCCTCTAAGAAAACCTTTTTATTTTCCCCTCTTGACACCCCAGCAGGAGTGATTCCTCTCTCCTGTGACCTCTCACAGCCCTTTATACTATCTTATCAGGCACACATAATTTTCTGCTTTGCATGGGCGTTATCTATACATATGGCCTCATTTCTGGAGGGACGGCTTAGCTCCTTTGACTCATCTTTCTGTTCTCCACAACACCACAACGCTCTGTGGTCATTGCAGAACAGGTGCTCAGAAAGTAGTGAATGAATGGATAAAACAATACATGACTGGGTGGGCGGGTGGATGTATATGGGTGGATGAATGAGTGTTTGCCTCTTGGCTAAGCCAGTGTATAGCTAGTTTGACAATGTCTGTTAACAAAGTAAAGACGAAATAGGAGTGAGAGGGAGCTAACAGCTCTTTGAGTACGTGCTAGAGTTTATTCCAGTCCTCACACATCCAGTTAAAAGCATTACAAAGTGAGTGTTAAGAAAGCAAGAGAAGGCTGAAGCTCTGGAATGGAGCCCTTCCAGGGGCACCTAGGCACCAGTGTGACTCCGATGGCCAGAGTCTTGTCTTGGAGAAGCCTTGGCTCTAGAATTCCAAAAAGACTTGAGAACTGTGGCAAATGCTAGTCTGTCCCCACAGTGAACCCGACACAGTACTACGGAGGCACTACGAAACATGCCAATGCGGAAGACATAGTCACTGTCACCCCCACGACCCTGGACACGTTTTTAACCTCTCCGAGCCTCGGTTTTCCTCATCTGTAAAATAGGTCTACCTTATAGGATTGTTGTGGGCATGTCAGGCAACGTAATCGAGGACTAAGTTATATGATTCTCTTTTTAAGTCCCACTGGAATTCAGAGAAGAGTTTGTCAATGCGGACGAGAATAACAGGGGAGGCCTCCAAGAGGAGGAGGGTTTAGCATGGCCCCTAAAGGATGGGTGGCATCTGGGAGATGAGGATAGTGCGAGAGCGTGCGCAAAAGCAGGGAAGTGGGAATAAGGGCTGCTGGTGCGGCAAGTAGGTGGTGGAGACACAGCAGAAAAGCGGCCTGATACAAAGTAACGGGTGATAAAATTGGGAGCACCAATGACCTCAAGTCTTTCATGACCTTCTGTGGCAGAGTGGCTACAGAAAGCCATCTAAGTTTATCGGTCCTCAAGGAGATAGAAATAATAAACGCTCTACATAAAATCTATGTTTTAAACACTTCACGCGTTCTAACCTACCTAATAATCAGAGCAACCCTATGACACCGATACTATCACCACCTTCCATTTTATGGGTGAGAACGGTGAGGCACGAAGAGGGTAACTTGCCCAGGGTCACACAGCTTCTGAGTAGCAGAGTCTCCTCTCCCCAGGCATTCGCGTCCAGAGTCCATGCTCTTAACCACTACCTTATTGCTGCCTCTTCCCTGTACGTTCTGTAGTCATCAGCTCTCTTCACTCTACGGCTTACTGCCAGCAGTTGGAAGACAGTTCCACTGCCACCATCACGTCAGAAACTCAGCCAGGCGTTCATTGAATGGTTATTTTTATTTATTTATATAAATTTATTTATTTTATTTATTTATTTTTGGCTGCGTTAGGTCTTCACGGCTGCACGTGGGCTTTCTCTAGTTGTGGCGAGCGGGGGCTACTCTCCGTTGCGGTGCGTGGGCTTCTCATTGCTGTGGCTTCTCTTCTTGTCGAGCACGGGCTCTAGGTGCGCAGGCTACAGTAGTTGGGGCACACGGGCTTAGCTGCTCTGCGGCATGTGGGATCTTCCCGGACCAGGGCTCAAACCCGTGTCCCCTGCATTGGCAGATGGATTCTTAACCACTGCGCCACCAGGGAAGTCCCACTGAATGGTTATTGTGTGTCTGGTCCAGGTGTGTGTGTGGGGAGGATGGGAGGGCTGCTAAGGGATTTACTGAGGAAGGAGACCTGGGCTGCGGCCCCAGGGAACTCCTACTCTACTGCTGCAGACAGGACTCAACTTCTTAGGAACCAAGAGAGGGCAGTGCCAGCCTGGAGGCCTTCCTGCTGAACTAGGGGGCCCTGACTTGCGGCAAAGTAGCGCTTCAGAGGGCAGCCTCAGCTCGAGGGTTCCGAGATGGTGGGGAGCTGGGACGTGGCCTTGGCCCCAAAGGTGTTTTACCGGATGCCTGCAAGTGGGATTGCCCGCTGTACGGGGACAGGCACATGGGGCTGTGGCTCCCTCCAGCCGCCCCCTCCCTTCTCCAATGGGAGAGCGGCAGCCCCCAGCCAATGACCTGAGCGCTTGCCCCCAGCCAATGACCTGAGCGCTTCCCACCAAATCGCCTTCGCTTTGTCCTCCCCTCCCCCTATTGCCGTCTCATGGTATTACTAAGTCTCTCTGTGTTCAACCTTTTTGGGGCTATGAGAGAGGGGTGGCACCGTGGACATAGACTGAGGGGAAGGAGGTCAAGGGCACCAACACAGAGCCAGGGAAAGGCCACGGCAGAGGCCGAGGCGAGTGAGAACCTGGGCCTGAAACTGACCCGCATACCCGGCAGGGCAGGTGTGAGGAAGCAGGGATGTGTAGGCTGCCCCGGGAACGGCTGAGCCCTGCCGTCATTTCCTTTCCAGCCAGAGAACAATGGCTCAAAAACTAGCGCAGCCCGTCCACCTTCCCGTCTCGCCGCGGGCCACATGCGATCTCCGGTCCTCGCGGCTGAGCGAACGGAAAGCCGGAGCCCCGCTCCCGGGAGACACGCGGGGCCAGAGGGGGCTGCCCTCGTCCCCGCCCTCTGAGATCGCGGGGCTCGACAGCCCCGGCTGGCACGTTCTCCCTCCCCTTCCAGGCCCTGCACTCGGCCAGCAGCCTGGAGAGTCACCGAGGGATGAGGACGCCACAGCCCGGGGGAGCGCCCTTTCTGCTCTCGCGGCCCCGAGCGCGCAGCGCCCAGGAGCCGGATAGAGCCTGACGCCCTGTCGTCTCCCCTCGCGCACAGGGCTCTGCGAGTGATCCGGCCGGCCAGCTCCCTGCTGCATGGAACGGCTGCAGAAGGTGCGCGGGGCTACACCCACGCCGGGGCAGTGGGGTGCCGGGGGCACGCGGTGGGGGCCAGGCTCCCCGCGGAGGGTCAGGTCGGGAGTCGAGGATGCCACCTGGTGGTTGCCCGCGGCGCCGCACCCCGGGGCCCCAGAGGCCTAGAGAAGCCCTCCCCTGCCCCAGCCCCCTCCCTCCGGCCCGGCCCTGGCACCCACACACATTCCCACCCGCCCGCCTGCTCGCTCTCCCCAGCAACCACTTACCTCCCCTGGGAGCGTCAGCTCCTCCCGAGGCTCCAGTGTTCCGGGCTCTCCCTCCAGCATCGTGGTGAGTACCTCTTGGCCACCAGCACCCTCAGGCTGGGAGGAGGGAGGGGAGGGGCGCACGCTGGCTGCCGGGCAGCTTCACTCAAATGATGATGGTCCTGCCAGGGCTGGCAGGCAGAGAGAACCCCAGATCCAGAGAAGGTTCTGCACACCCCGTCCTGCTGGTCTGGTACTGTCTCGTTGTACCCAAAGGGCTAGGTGAAGGACTATCATTGTTTTAAGGTGACACTCTAAACCTTTCAAATGACAATAATAGAAATATTAACTTACAGGAGCTGACATCTAAAACGGCCGCCCATCTTCTTCCTAATAAATTGCAGGTCTGGCTTGTAGGGCCAGTATTCTAAGGGAGGCTTTTGACACCTCTGTTCCATGTGTACCGTTTCCCTTCAGGCCAAGATGGACAATCAAGTGATGGGCTACAAGGACTTGGCTGCCATCCCCAAGGACAAGGCCATCCTGGACATCGAGAGGCCTGACCTCATGATCTACGAGCCCCACTTTACCTATTCTCTGCTGGAACACGTGGAGCTGCCCAGAAGCCGGGAGGTAAAGGGTGGGAGGTTCCTCTTGGACAGGACCTGGGGGAAGGGCTCCCCCAGCCACATTGGGTGGGAGGCAGAATCCCTCTCATGCTTTCTTTCCTGGAGGCCAGACTTCAAAACAAGAAGGGGACCTGTACACAGGAATCACCTGCAGGGCAGGCAGAGATGGGCTGGCGGCTGGAGGCTAGAGGCTAGCTCCAGGTGGAGAGCAGGGGAGGCCATGTTTGAATGGTAGCAGCACAGAGCGGGGTCATGTAGGAATGGGGTGGGACTGGGCAGAAAGTGAGCAAATTTGTGGAAAGCGCCCAGGAACACTGAGCTCGGAGGCCGGAAGTCCTAGCTGAGTGTGACCTGTGTGACGGTGTGGTCTCAGTTTCCCTTCCTATAAAATAGAGGTGATACTTTTACCCGTCCACCTCACCAGGTAGTCAAATGCATGAGACAACACAGGACAGGTACTTTGTACACTGCGTTGGAGAAAGGGGCAGTGTCGTGGCTGAGCAAAGAGACGGGGCCAGGCTGTGGGGAGACTTAAACGCCTGACAAGGGGCCCGGACTCCATCCTGGATGCTGTGGGTCTTGTCCCTTCCCTCTGTTGCTCATCGGCTCTGAGGTCAGAGCCATAGCCCCTCCAGCTGGCCCTCAGAGCACGTGCTCACTGCTTCAAGATCCTCGACTTCCTCTGCTTCTTCGTGGGTCCTAGGGAAAGACTTAGGACCCTGTCTAGGGAGAGAGAGGACGGAGGGCCAGCCCTGGGAGCTGGCAGGGACTAAGAGAGAAGAGGTGGCCCAGAAATTGGCTGGGCAATTGCAGAGTTGAGTGTGTGGGGGGGTGAAGTGACCCACCTGGGGTCCTAGGGACAAGGGTTTAATCCCACCCTTGTGGCTCTGACCAGCCTCCTCTCCATTCACAGCGCTCGCTGTCACCCAAATCCACATCCCCCCCACCATCCCCAGAGGTGAGTCTGCCCCGCACCTGACACTTGCCCAGCCCTGCTCTGACCGGGCTCAACCCCCTTCCCCACACACGTCCAGACTGGGCTTGGCAGAGCCTAGGGGGTGATGGAATCAGTGGACCTTGTCCTGTCACTGGCCAGCTCTGGGTCCATCTACGTCTGACCCAGGATCTCTTTTAATCCTTTCTCCTGGGTCAGGCAGCGTCAGCAGGTCGAGTCCTTGGATAGCCTTCCTCTGCCCTGGGGTTGGGGGCGTGTGTGCTAGGGTGGGAGGATGGAGATAGTGGAGGGGGTGGGGTGGGGGAACTGGGAGCTGCAGTGAACCGTACTTCTGTTCTGCAGGTGTGGGCGGAGAGCCGGTCCCCTGGAACCCTCTCTCAGGCTTCAGCCCCAAGAACCACTGGCACGCCCCGGACCAGCCTGCCCCATTTCCACCATCCTGGTAGGTTTTGGTGTCAGCATGGCTGCATCCTTGCCCTAGGTCCTCTTTTTTTCCTTCAGGAACCCAAGCCCCTTACTCTTAGTCCCCCACTCTCTGGAGTATATGCACACCACAGAACTGGCCAGACCCCCAGATGCCGGACCCCAGGCAGAGCTCCCAGAGATGGTGGGCCCTGCTGCATCCTCCCTCCCACCCAAACAGAGAAGTGCAAAAATCCCAACCCCTGAGGGGTAATTTCAGGATCTCTGGTTCTGTCTTGACTCTTGGCAGGAGCCCCTGAGTTTCCTGCCTTCTCCCAATCCATGTCTCTATTCCCTCCTCTGACCCAGCCTCCCCGCCATCCTCATAGCCTCCTTCTCATCCATTCTTGCTCCCTCTCCACAGAGACCACCCGCCCGGATTCCAACATCTACAAGAAGCCACCCATCTACAAGCAGAGAGGTGAGGGTTCCCCTGACCGACCAGAGCCCCCTTTTCGCCACGTGCCGGGAGGTTGTCCTGAGGGTGGGGGGGTGATGGGAAAACAGATGTTCATATCAGCACGTAAACTGCCCTGTGCTCTTCCTTGTGCGTTGCTTTTACACCCAGGAGCTCACAGGTGTGAAGAGGGAGAGAGGAGGGAGTGGGGGGCTAAGGTGGGAGGTGGCCTCCGGGGGGGAGGGCGTGCCCGGGCTGACCTTGACCTCCCCGCGCAGAGTCCACAGGAGGCAGCCCTCAGAGCAAGCACCTCATTGAAGACCTCATCATCGAGTCGTCCAAGTTCCCTGCAGCGCAGCCTCCCGACCCCAACCAGCCAGCCAAGATCGAAACAGACTACTGGCCATGCCCCCCGTCGCTGGCCGTTGTGGGTAGGCGAGAGAGGCCCTGCTGAAGCCCCAGGAACCCCCCACCCCCCCACCTGCATGAAACTCCATGAACCCTCCAGGCTCCTGCTTCCCCCGTCCCTGCAACCCCATCGCTCTTGGCGTAAGCGGCCCTGCTTGTTAGTCATTTAACCGCTTTCCGTTCATTTCTTTGGCCGCTCAACAGACATTTGTCAAATTTCTACTGTGTCCCAGGCTCTGTGGTGGGAGCTCTGGAAAGAGAAAGAGGAATGAGATGAGGTCTTGGCCCCCAATCGCTTTCAGTCGTGTGGGCGTGTGTTGCCCACCCAGCTTCACCGCAAGGCTAGAAAACGTTGCTTTTATTTTATAATAATAATTTGCGGCGTTCCCTTCAAGGTTGCGGCCCCGGGACATGCACAAAGCAGCCCCTGACAGATGCTCGTTGAGCGCGCGGTTGATTGACTGATGTGCCCGCTTTGGTCCGTATTTCCCAGAGACAGAGTGGAGGAAGAGGAAGGCATCGAGGAGGGGGGCAGAGGAGGAGGAAGACGACGACGACGATGACTCCGGGGAGGAGATGAAGGCTCTCAGGGAGCGTCAGAGAGAGGAACTCAGTAAGGTAGCATCTCGCTGCCCCACCCGCATCCCTGGGCCACCCTGGGGACAGAAGTTCCATTCTGATCTAAATGGGTACATGTCTGAAGAGCGTCCTGGTGAGAACATGTGAGGAATTCCCTTTCTTTGCCAGGATGTCAGGCTGCTGCTTTTGAAGGGACACTAGGATTGCATGTTGCTTTAGGGGGACACCGCTTACTGTGAGGGCCAAAAGCACAGAAAAGGGTGGTCCCGCCAGTGCCAGGCTTCAGCAGGCGGAGTAGTTCATGGGACGAGGAGAAAGGAGAGAGTAGGCTGCTGGCCTCCAGGGGAGGAGAGAGGGTGTAGAGAGTCACGGAAAGGCCACTGACGGTGGCACGGGCTTGTGCTCTGGGCCTTGTGACCTGGTTTGCAGAAGCCCCTGGGGCAGAGTTACACTGAGAGGCTCTGACTCCTTGCTCTCGAGCGTGGCCAGACCCAATGTGGTAGAGCGTCTGACCAGGACAGGCTCCATGGGCTCCAGGCACCGCACAGCCCCTCAGGAACTCCGTCCCCACTTCTGCCTGGGATGGACCCAACTCTGAACCTC
The DNA here is from genome assembly GCF_003031525.2 of Neophocaena asiaeorientalis asiaeorientalis. Classification (NCBI taxonomy): domain Eukaryota; kingdom Metazoa; phylum Chordata; class Mammalia; order Artiodactyla; family Phocoenidae; genus Neophocaena; species Neophocaena asiaeorientalis. The sequence goes on from NW_020173550.1 coordinate 2,331,935, forward strand.
TTGGAGATGAGAAACAGGTATCGACGCCTTGGATCCATCTTCCTTTCTCCTTGCCAGGTTACTTCTAACTTGGGAAAGATGATCTTGAAGGAAGAGATGGAAAAGTCATTGCCTATCCGACGGAAAACCCGCTCTCTGCCTGACCGGACACCCTTCCATACCTGTGAGTGTCACCAGGGGGGCTCAGAGTCACCTGGCCAGACCCTGAGGCCAGAATCAAGTAGTCCGCTGAGTTTGTCTGTCACGCCCAGCGCTGTGCTACTGTGGGTATAAGAGACATAGAAGTTTCGGTTGCTGGCTCAAGGCTCTGGCGCTCTCCGTACGGCAAGAGCACCAGTCATGGAACAAGATGAGATGACAAAGGATGGCATCAGCTAAAGCAGAATTAGCACATTTTGTTTAATTCGACAAACATTTATTGGGTGTCTACCATGTTCTTGGCCCTGAGGATATAAAGACTAAAACACCATAGCGCTGCCTTCCAGTAGCTTCTGGTCACGGGGAAAGTGACGTGGACACTGGGGTGTCAGTGTAGCATAGCAGGTGAGAGGTACACTTCAAATGCTTTGAGAGGACGCTGATAGGGCCTGGGTCCCGGAGTTGGGGTCTTGAAGGACAAGACAAAGTGAGTGAGGGAGAAGGGCAGCACAGACCCCAGGGACAGTGTGGGAGCAAAGGCCGGGAGCAGCAAACATCCAGCCAGCAGAGAGGACCTCCAGGAGCCTGGAATTACAGCGCACAGAGCGTGCTCTGCGGTGGCTGGGGCTTTGGTGCCATGCTGCACATCACTGAGGCTAACCTGGGCTTCCTTCGAGCATGATGGCTGGAGGGGAGGGGGGCAGATCTGAGAAGCCCAAACTGGAAGCTACAAGGCCTCTAAGAGCCTGGCCTCGGAAGCCGCAGGGCATCCTTCTACTGCCTTCTGATGGTCAGAGCAGCTCCCAGGCCGCCCAGACACAAGGGAGAGGAAAGAGATTCTGCTTCCTGCTGAGAGGAACCGCCCAAGGGCACACAGGCTGGGAGGTAATGTTGCGGGCCATCTTCAGAGACAGTCTACCACACTTTCCAATCATCTGGGTAAGGGCTAAAAATATACATAGGTCCAGAGAAGACGGAATGGGTTTGAGAACTATACAGGCACAGTCTGTATAGAAATAGCCCCGGAATTACAATTTTTCATCTTTACAATGGTGCGAAAGCAATATGCATTCAGTGGAAACTGTATGTCCAGTTTTGAATTTTGACCTTTTCCCAGGCTAGTGATGTGCGGTATGATGCTCTCTTGGCTTTTTTTTTTCCTTTTTTTTCTTCTTTTTTTTTTGGCCGCACCGTGCGGCATGCAGGATCTTAGTTCCCTGACCAGGGATTGAACACGCGCCCCCTGCAGTGAAAGCGCAGAGTCTTAACCACGGGACAGCCAGGGAAGTGCCACGATGCTCTCTTGAGATGCTGGGCAGCGGCAGCGAGCCTCGGCTCCCCGCCAGCCACATCATCACGACGGGAAACAGCCCATACACTTAAAACCGTTCTGTACCCAGACCACCATTCTGTTATGCACTTTCAGTACAGCATGCAGTAAATTACATGAGAGGTTCAACACTTCACTGTAAAATAGGCTTTGCCCAGCTGTAGGCTCATGGAAGTGTCCTGAGCACGTTTAAGGTAGGCTGGGCTGAGCTCTGATGTTCAGTAGGTTTGGGGTATTAAATGCATTTTTTCTTTTTTTTTTTTTTGCGGTACGCGGGCCTCTCACTGTTGTGGCCTCTCCCATTGCGGAGCACAGCCTCCGGACGCGCAGGCTCAGTGGCCATGGCTCACGGGCCCAGCCGCTCCGCGGCATGTGGGATCTTTCCGGACCGGGGCACGAACCCATGTCCCCTAGCATCGGCAGGCGGACTCTCAGCCACTGCGCCACCAGGGAAGCCCTAAATGCAGTTTTGACTTAACGATGGGTTTATCGGGGCGTGACCCCATCGTAGGTCGAGGAAGATCTGTAGAGGAGATGGAATCAACTGGACTTAGTGGCTGATTGAATATGGGTGGTGAAGGAGAGACGAGTTGGGGTTTTTGTCTTGGGTGCTGGGTGATGACAGACCTGGGGCTGAGATCATGAAAGAGGCAGGTTTCGGGGGAAAGATGAAGAAACTGTTTTGGTATGTGTTGGGTTTTAAGTGCATGTAGGTGGGAGCTGAGTTTGACTGAGTTGCAAGCTTGAGGCGCAAGTCAGGGTTCAAGCAGAATCTTCAGCTTATACGTGGTAGTGGGACCATGAGAAAAAATCCAATTGTGTAGAAAAAGGGGAGGGGAGGGCAGGGTGCCGAGGGCTGTTCCTTGGAGAGCACTCACACTGCAATCCCCTTGGAAGGTTGGCTGGGAGGAGGTCAGAAGTGAGACCCAGCCTCAGGACGCAGGAGGCTGGCCTTGAAGGGGTCGGGGACTTGGCTTTGGGAGCAGCCCACATCAGAAGTTGAGGTTCGGGACTTCCCTGGTGGTCCAGTGGTTAAGAATCCAAGCTCCAACCTGAACAATTTCAGAAGTACGGACAGGCGTGTCATTCTGACGTAAGGGTAACATTGAAATTAATGGTCACTTTCAAACATAAAAAGGCAATCTAGAAATCATTAGGAGTGAAAATCTTATACACTTTAGGGACTTCCTTGATGGCCCAGTAGTTAAGACTCTGCACTTCCGATGCAGAGGGCACGGGTTCGATCCCTGGTCGGGGAGAACTAAGATCCTGCATGCTGTGTGGCTAGGCCAAAAAAAAAAAAGAGAGAGAGAAGTTGATGTCGTCTGCTGAGTACACGGAGGGTGAGGCTTGGTGAGAGTGGTGAAGGTTCGGAACAGCTTCTGCTGGGAAGGGGAACTGATGAGAGGCTTTAGGGTCTCTAGTGATGCTAAGGTACACGTTGTGGGCTTCATATCCATAGCCTGCGGGCAAAAGGGGAGCCCTGGGCTGATGCAGGGTTAGAGTTTGGGTGCTGCTGAGTGTGGGTGAAAGTGGTTATGTACCCACCTATGGGTCAAAGGTCAGGGGGAAGTGGGGGATCAAGACACTGGAGGTTCCCCATGATATTGACCGGCAGATGTGCCAGGAATGTGGCTGAGGGAAAGCTGCGAACAAAAAAGGGCGCTGTGTTGGCTTCCCTGGTGGCGCAGTGGTTGAGAGTTCGCCTGCCGATGCAGGGGACACAGGTTCGTGCCCCGGTCCGGGAGGATCCCACATGCCGCGGAGCGGCTGGGCCCGTGAGCCACGGCTGCTGAGCCTGCGCGTCCGGAGCCTGTGCTCTGCAACAGGAGAGGCCACAACAGTGAGAGGCCCACTTACTGTAAAAAAATAAATAAATAAATAAAAAATAAAGGGCACTGTGCCCGCAAAGTGTGATACCCAGGCTTCAGTGTCAAAGCGAAGCTGTTGTGGACGACAAGATCCAGGGGCTGGCCGCCGGAAGGGGTTGCATGCTGTAGAGTGGAGGTGAAAGCCACTGGGCTGGGGGACTCAAGGAACCGTGAAGGCTCATATATGGCTGGGACATCCATAGGGTCATCGAAATGATATTTCACCAGGATGATATTTCATTGTGGGTGGGAAGAGCTTCTAATAGGTCTTTTTAGAGAATGTGGAATAAATAGTTAAGGCCCGAAGAAGGAGGCAGAGAGAGAGAGATGCCCCGAAGGTTGGATTCAGTCTTCATGCTCCACCAGGATTTGCTAGTTTGGCAAAATTAGCTCTTTAATGTGCATTTGGCCTTGCAAAGTTGAGTAGCAAAATGTCTGCCTCAGTGTCACTGTTGGCATCCTTGAACTCGTATGGGATCAGCGGTCATAGGATTGCGTAGGTTACTCTCATAGCTGATCAACCTGAACAATTTCAGAATTACGGGCAGGCGTGTCATTCTGACTTAAGGGTAACATTGGAATTAACGGTCACTTTCGAACGTAAATAAGCAGTCTAGAAGTCATTAGAGTGAAAATCTTATACACTTTAGGGATTTCCCTCGCGGTCCAGTAGTTAAGACTCCGTGCTTCCAATGCAGGGGGCACGGGTTCAGTTCCTGGTTGGGGATGCCATGCAGCATGGCCAAACATTTTTCAAAAAAACGATCTTTTCAGTCAGTTGAGGGAGAAGTGTGTACTTATCCCAAAAGAGAAGTGCTTCAACAATGAGGGCTGTGAAAGTAGACAATTCTCTACACAAAAATAAGAAGCATTAAGGGAAAAAAACCCACGAGGGTCCCCAAAACACATTTTGTTCTCACCAAACTTCCAAATAACATATTTTATTAAAACGTTTGAAGAAAACAATTCTTCCTTATACTTTTGAGTCTGTCCAGGCTAAACCTTCACACAAAAAAATGCTGGTCAAAACAATTGCTATACCATCCAGCAATTTCTAGTCATTGGAGATGAAGGCATTTTGAGATTAGTGCAAACTAAGAATCCTTCTAGGAAAACCTGTTACCGAAAACCAATTTTCTTGACTTACTATCTGCAGTGCTTGAAAGCTTAGTGATATTATTGGACGTCAAGTTGAAAGTGACATCTGGTCATGCGAATGTCAAGTCCAGTGACTGCGGTGCCATCTAGCAGCGGAAGGTGCTGGGAAAACTGCAGCTTCTGTTTTATAACATCAAGCATTTGAAATTTGATTACCAACATTGCTAAACATAAAATTGTAATAATTCGATTGTTTTGACTAAATTTTAGATGTATTTTCATATTCCAGAGGTTCATTTTATGACTATCACTGGCTGACTATCAATTTGAACACTCGGACATTTGGCCCAAATGTCTATTTTGTGCACATCTGTTAGAGAGAGGGGAGGCATTAGGGATAGTTCAGAGCTGCCAGCACGATGTCACCTGCTGAAGGTTACGGGCAGGAGCTGGAAGCCAACAGAGGCCCACCAGCTTCCCCCAAGTCCCCCCTCCACTGCCCTGCTCCTGGCAGGGAAGGCCAGGGAATGACCCTCTGGAATGACTGTCAGGCCAAAGGGTCTGAGACAGGGCCTCCTACTCTCTTCCAGCCTTGCACGTGGGAACATCGAAGTCTTCTTCCCTCCCCGCCTACGGCAGGACCACCCTGAGCCGAGTAAGGTCCCAGGACGGAGGTCACAGGCCTCGTGGGAAGAGTGTGCGTGTGGGGCCTGTGAGGGACTGAGCTACGTGGGCACCCGGGGCGGGGGGGAGGGCGGCCAGACCCTTACAGTGAAGGGAGACGATGTGGAACGCTCCAGCTTCCTCTGATTCCTTGGTGTCCTTTCCAGCTTCAGTCCACAGACTTCAGCCCATCCGGGAGTGAGACCGAAAGCCCAGGTGAGAGGCAGGGCCGACCTGATGCTGGGAAAGGGGCTCAAGAGGCCCCTGGGGCAGCCCGTGTCTGCGATGTGGGCAGGGCTCTGTGGCTGGAGGTCAGGGAGTCTGAGCTGGCGGGTTTGGAAGTCTGCTGACCTCAGAGCTGCCTCTGAACAATGGCTCTTCTCTCCCACAGGCCTGCAGGTGAGTGCCTTCTGGAGGGAGACACGTGGAGCGCGGAAGCTACGGACGGGGGACTGGCAGCGTTGGGGGAGGGGTGCGGGGCTACGGAGTCACCTGGTGAGGACATAAGAAGCCTAGGGTAAGGCTGGGGAGGCCTCCCTGCCCCACTCTGGCTCACTGCGGCTTTGGTCTCCCCAGAACGGAGAGGGCCAGAGGGGGAGGATGGACCGGGGGATCTCCCTTCCTTGTGTGCTGGAGCAGAAGGTGAGGGGCAGGGGCAGAGGCAGGGGATGGTGGGCAGGGGACAGAACCGTCTCTATCGGGGGCTGGCCAGCTTGGGGAGAAGCCAAGGAAGTGAATGCACTGAGGGGTCCTCCTGGCTGATGATGGGAGGGGCAGCGCGGAAGTTGGGGGAGTTGGATGGCAAGATGGCATGAGCCCCCATGGCCCCTGCAGGCTGATAACGGGGCCTGGGGAATGGAGGGGGTTACGCTGACAGGGACCTCGAAGAGCCTGATACTTACTGCCCGCCTCCCCTCCCCGCCAGATCTATCCTTACGAAATGCTGGTGGTGACCAACAGGGGGCGAACCAAGTTGCCTCCAGGTGTGGATAGGATGAGGCTTGAGGTACGCAGGGAGAATGTGCTGGGTGGGTGAGGGGCTACTGACGGGGCAGCCTCCCCTGCCCGGTGTGGGGGAAGGTGGCCCAGCCCCACCCTGTGCCTCCTGTCCCTACACTGCCGCTGTGTGTCCCCCTTGCAGAGGCACCTGTCAGCAGAGGACTTCTCAAGGGTCTTTTCTATGTCTCCCGAAGAGTTTGGCAAGCTGGCTCTGTGGAAGCGAAACGAACTCAAGAAAAAGGCCTCTCTCTTCTGATGGCCCCCACCTGCTCTGTGACTGACCCTCACCCTTGCTGCTTCAGGGCTCTGGAGCTGGGGTCACTAGACCCCAAAGCACCATCTCTGGGGGGAGCAGGGTGGTGGGGCAGAGGCGGGGTTGGCTCCGTTGCCGAGGTCGAGGGAGAGCAAGGCCTCTGCAGTGCTGGGGCTTGGGGACATGGACCTCCTTCCCCATGATAAGCTAGGGGTGGGGGCCCCTTCTCTCATCCCTGGTCCTCGCTGCACCGGGCAAACCCAGCGTGCACTCCAGCACACGCAGAGTTAGTGTCTGCACCCTCTCCCTGCCCCCACCCCCATGTGAAGGTCCCCAGAAGAGAGGGATGAGACACGAACATGACACTTAGCGGTCAGGCCTGTCTGCTGTCCTGACCAATGGGTGGGAAGAACCCTCGGGCCTGGTAGGAGGCACGTGAGGGTGGGAAGCAGCCACGCAGGCAGAGAGCGCCCAGGACCCTGTGTGCACCCAAGCACTCCTCCGCAGCTCACCTGGGACGGGTTCCCCTGCACCTGGGCCTCCCGCCTCTCAGCCTCCAGCAGGGAGGCCACCCAGCCCTCTAGCTCACCCTGTCCTCTCCTTGTGACCCCCAAGCTTCAAAGCCTCTTGCTCCAGCCCCGAGGCTTCCTTAGAAGCCTTGGCTTAGAGTGGAGATGTCGCCTATACAGACCCCCAGCCCAACATCAGCCTTCAGGCTGAGTCGGCTAGAATGCTACCTGCTAGCATCCAGGGCCCGGGCAGAGCCCAGGCCTTTGGGCTCCCCTGGACGGGATGAGGAGCCAGGCTGAGAGTCCTGGCTACCAGGTCCCACCCACACCCCTGCATCCCCCACCATGCTCTCTGAAGAATGTAATTTATTGGGGCACCCCCCAGCTGCTTTCCTCACCTAACTCTCTGCCCTACCTTAATCACGCTCCCAGCTTTTCTTCTCTACAAATACACGTGTATATAATTATATATATATTTTTTTGCTGGGGTCTGGGTTTTGTTCCTGCCCAGACCCCGACATCCCTTTCCGCCGTGTGTGTGTGTGTGTGATAATGCTGGGGGAGGGGGACTCTGCTTGGAATTAAAAGGTTGCATCGGGGCCCCAAATCTATTTGTTCTTTATGAGCCACCAGATCTGAGTGAGAGGGACAGGCGATGCCAGGCTGAGAAAAGCCACGGAGCGAGGGTTCGAATGGCGGGGTACACAGAGTTGGAGGAGAGAGAGCGATGGCGCACATCCTACCCTCCCCCATCCCTGGGCCAGAAAAGCGGGGGCAGTCTAGCAGGTCCTGTCTGCCTCCTCTCCTTCAGGGGCTGTGCAATGGTGACATGGATGAGAGGACAGAAACTCACACTCTGGAGCGTGAATATAGAGCCAGCTGGGAGAAAAGCCTCTGCCCTTCACTGGGCCCCTAAATGCACCCCCTTGGCCGTCAGGCTCACCAACAACTGACATGGTTGTACCCCTCCAGGTCTGTGATACTCACAGTTCAATGGGGAGGCCAAACACCCAGTAAAGGTCAACTGTGTAGGAGTGGGCAGTGAGCTGATGGTCGAGGGTCAGGCGGGGAAAACTAAGGGGTGGAGAAATGATGGGGGAAATCCAGCAGGAGCAAGGGTCAAGTGGAGGCCAAGGGAGCAGGAGTAGCTTGGTCCCGGATGACTTGGCAGGACCGCCCAGGGGCAGCAGACATGGAACGGGCCTGCTGCATTGGGTGGAGGGGGTGAAGACGGGACTGGAAGAGCAGAAGGACTTTGGGTGTGAGGGCTGGCGGGGATGGGGCCGGCTCACCTGCGGGGAACAGAACCTGGGTTTGGGCACCTGAAGTGGTACGCAGTCCAGAGGACCCGGTGAGTTGGAGGGGGCCCTGCGTGTGAACCCAAGACTGGACCTGGCACCTGAATCAACTCTCCTGCCCTTGTAGGAGTTTCTAGCCCCTTTGGCTGAAACAAAAGCAAAGTGGATAAGAACTGCTCAAGTGTGAATGATTAAACTGTAGGAGTTCTGCTACATGCACAACATTGATCTCTTAACAAACTTGCGAGGTCAACAGCACAGGTTGTTTTCATCCTTCTCGAGAATGAGAAAACCGTGGAAGAGAGACATTTCACAAGCCTGAAGCTACAAGCAACTAATGATTGCAGACTGGAAACACACATCCCAGTTTCTTCACTGCTAACCTGGGTCATTCCCAGTAGAGACACAGTTGCCTCTCCAGGGGCAGCGAAAAGAGGAATGGTACCCACACACACGTACCCAGGATTAGGTGTTCAGCAAAAGTTTGGAAGGCTTATCCCGTTCCGGCATGAGGGAAACGGGTGACGAGGCCAGCACCCCCCTGTCCACGGAGCTCCCAAGCTCTTGAGCACCAAGGGGTGTGAGGAGTGTTTGATCACAGTGCACTGGGAAATGTTTGTGGTGCGAGCAGACTGGACTCGAAGTCCTAAAGGATCTGAAGTTTCTGAGAATTTAGAGCGGCTCAAAGTGGAGGTCTGTCCTAAAATAAAACCTTGGTGAGGGCTTCCCTGGTGGCGCAGTGGTTGAGAGTCGGCCTGCCGATGCAGGGGACACAGGTTCGTGCCCTGGCCCGGGAAGATCCCACATGCCGCGGAGCGGCTGGGCTCATGAGCCATGGCCACTGAGCCTGTGCGTCCGGAGGCTGTGCTCTGCAGCGGGAGAGGCCACAACAGTGAGAGGCCCGCGTACCGCAAAAAAAAAAAAAAAAACATTTGGGATTCTTTTTTCCCTTGGTTTC